>NC_133366.1:31380637-31657407 GCF_049309525.1 Garra rufa | reverse complement strand
TCCTGATTTTGACCCCACTCTATAGAACGCTCTGTTTGAAAAGTAAAGACTCGGAAGTAAACATCCACTGCTATGCGACTTGTGTAGGCCCTGTTTGTGATTTAGGTTAAAAACGGATAAATACTCAAATCAAATTACTGTTGGATCCAATATAGCCGGCACATCATTGTGTTTTAGTTTCAGTCTTAAAATGAAGTAAACAAGAAACCAAAGTCTTACTGACATGATCTGGAACTTCATTAAAAATAGAGTTCATCCACTCTTTCCTAATGTTTGGATCAGAAGGAAGGCAATGCAAAGTGTCTTGTTGTCTTCAAAGTCATCTTTTTCATTTGGTTTCTGCGTAGACCATTTGGTTTCTGCGTTCACCTCTCTTGTAAACACTACATGCGCAAATCGGTGGACGGTGCTAAACAGCGATATAGAAGCAGGCGTTAATCTTCCTCTGCAGAGATGATGTTTAGCAACACTATTATATCACAGAGTATTACATTCCATAAGTTGTCGTTTTAGCAGAATGGCTTCAATATAAGCTGTTTTTAGACTAAGTTTTGAGTTCTGAAACTTAACTTTTTTTATAGCACAGTGACCTCTTATATGTCAAAAGATCAAATAAATTTTGGTTTCTCAGTTCATGTCCCCTTTAAAACAACAAAATTTTACGTGATATTAACATATTTCAATATGATATTTATGTCAGTGCTGCTGCTGATATATCAGTGCAAATCAGTGTTTATATATAAATATATACTCATCAGTACTATCATTGTTTTGCAATACCAATATTTGCTCATTAAAATTCATTAATTATTTACAATAATTTAAAAGTTCATACTATCATTTAATCGAATAAATACTACTATACACATTAAACATTTTGGTTGTTTATTGAAACCCTAATTAATTTGGACCCATCACACCACCCATGATAGAAAAAGAAAGAAAGAAAGAAAGAAAGAAAGAAAGAAAGAAAGAAAGAAAGAAAGAAAGAAAGAAAGAAAGAAAGAAAGAAAGAAAGAAAGAAAGAGAATATCAGTCTCAAGATAGATGGCTTTAAAATCCAAATAACAAATGCTAATCTGGCATCTAAATTCAGTGTTAACAGACTTCTCCACACCGACTTTTAAATGAGGTCTTGACATCCCTGAATAGGAAGTCAATTTGATAAATTGCATCCTGTTCAGGTGTCTCAAACAAGCATCCATTTCCCGTTTAAAACGAATGAACAGTGGCTAAAAGATGTAATAATAATAATAAAAAAATGTGGCAGAACATTATTAACAATTACCGCAGGTACATTTTTTTTATTTGTTTGTTTGTTTGTAGCTAAGACAAACAAACAAACAAACAAACAAACACACACACACACACACACACACACACAAACACACACACACCCACACACACACACACACACACACACACACACACACACACACACACACACACACACACACACACACACACAGGTTTACATGTTTTATGGGGACATTCCATAGGCGTAATGGTTTTCATACTGTACAAACCGTATTTTCTATGGCCCTACACCTACCCAACACCTAAACCTAGCCCTCACAGGAGATTGTGCACACTTTTACTTCCTCAAAAAAACTCATTGTGCATGATTTATAAGCCTGTTTCCTCATGGGGACCTAAGAAATGTCCCCACAAGGTCAAAATCTACTGGTATTACTATCCTTGTGGGGACATTTGGTCCCCACAACGTGATGAATACCAGGTACACGCGCGCGCGCACACACACACACACACCTGTAGTCTCCCCCCTTATTATCTTAAGGGGTTAAATAAAAACATTATTTCCTAAAGCAAATATGAAATCATGTTATTAATTTGTTTGTTCATTTATTTATTCATTCGTTATTTTTTTTGTTTTTTTTTATTTTGTTTTAAAATGTTGCCCTCAGTGTTGCAAATGACCCTGAGTTTCTGCCTGGCTCCAGATTCCCATGGTGTGCTAATATTCAGTCTACGGTCCCACACAAGCCAACTGTGGTTAGGGAGAGTGAAGGTTAATTATATCTTCCCGTTCCTCTCCTCTCTTCCTGTGGTGTTGAGACATATGATGTCAGGCTTAGAGAATTCAGCACTTCAGACTATGACTAAACCTTGTCATTTGTGTTTGTTGAATATTCTTAGCTATTGTGATGATGGTGGCCTTGACATAAAGAAAGTGATCTGATCTTCAGCTACCCACTACACATTAGAAGAAAAGATGAAGACAAAACAAAGCACCTCATCATTTAATGTGGCTCTCTTTCCCTTTGCAATTGAGTATTACAACTCATTTTGTAAATGTGCACACTTGGCAGGAACCAAAAGGGCCATCAAATCCTAAAGATGATTAACATTCTCAGGACAAGACACATTAAGAGCCATACCTCTCGCCTCCTCTGCAAAGAAAAAAAAAAGCATTCTCAGGAGAAGCTGCCTCAAGCTTCGGGCAAATTGGTTTGGCTGCCACATTAGAGGTCGAAAGGGAGGGAGAGAGAGCTGAGGGGGTGTTGGGGGATGATGCAGGGGACCGAGGGCAGAACTTAGTTGTGGCCTGAAATGGGGTTGCAGAGGAGAAGGAAATGAGGCAGAAAGGCTTAACCTGATTAATGATAGGGTAGACTCTCCGCCATGCAGTATTAGGGCTTGGGCTTTGTATTTTACCATTTTTAGTCAAAATAAACTACCTGAAATGCACAGTTTTAATGCATCTATTAAATCTTCTGTGTCTCTCTCTGTGTTTAATAATAATGTGACTTTTGTAGACCCTTTAGAGACCTAATAAAGACCTTTATTATCCTATGTATATTAGCTTTGAGATAACACATAAGCTGGTGTATAAGCTAGTGTATTTCTAAACACTGAAAAAATGCACATGACAGAAGACACTTCATTGAACACTGGATGACTTTTTGGCAACACTTTTACCTAGACCCCAATTTAAGCCAAGATCTAAAATACAGATTTAAAATGTACAGTCTCTCTCATCTTTGTACCCCAAAACTTTGTGCAACCAAATGCTTTCTCGAACAAGAAGTCAATATTAATTTTTTTTTTTTTTTAACCAGAAGCAATTAGCAGGTACAAATTCATGAGTTGTCTGTGTTTTTGGCTGCTCAAACATGCATACCTTATTTAGTTTTCCAACTGTAAGTTGATTGCGACAGAGGTGGCTGGACTTTATTCATTTAAAAAAGTAAGCAAAGGCAATACTGTGGTGTATGTTCACTATACTGTTATATTGATGTAAACAGATCAAACAAATCCAATCAAATAGTTGCCTACAGATACAGCATGCAGTAGCTTATAGATATAAATAATTTAAAGCATACCACTGAGACACTTCTTCATTAGATCTGTCACCTTTAGATCTTGGCTTGTAGGTGTAGGTAAAGGTGCTTGCAAAAAAAGTCTTCCAATGTTAAATTAAGTTTCTTCTGTCAAGTGTATCTTTGTAATGTAAACAGTTGGCTATTTATTGGCTAATCTAATATATATTCCTGTTTTAAAAGGAAGCATGTCAACACATCACAGAAAAATGTGCTCATCAAGCCACTTCTCAGGGACTTAGCACAGAAAAAAATGTATAGTTAAGACAACAATAAAACCATACTGTAATAATATCATATAGCGTGGAGGTGGGTTTACATGCCAATTAGTTATGCCAGCCTAGAGCTTATGAGCAGTGTGAGGGTGCAATTTTCAGGGATGGTCACATGCTGCACAAGGAGCCGCCGACTTAAGCATCATCAATTTCATAAAAAATGACTGACACAAGGAACAAGTTTTAAATAATAGCTAAAATTAATCAGAATACAACTAGCTATCCCCTTAGATATTTTTAAGATATAATTGAAAACAGCTAATTATTTCCTGTCAGAACCTTCTTAAAATGTTGAACTGGTCTGAAATTGTATAAATAAACAAAATACAATAATGGTCAACTATGTGTACACAAGCATATTGTTACATGTTTATCAGTTGACCACCACAGCTAGTTAGTATACTGCTCTCTTGAATGTTGATGATGCTTTGGTGGTCCACTCCTCTATACCTTATATCACCAGAAAGGGTCCCTCTATTGAATTTATTTTTACTTCTTGCAGGAGAATGTCGGATAGGGAACTAAATAATTAAAGAAAAGGGACCCTTTTTGACTGCATCAACCATGGCACTGCTGGTAAGCTCTACAATACATTGTACAATCTATTTATCAGTTACATTTAGGTGATTATTTAAGTTACTTTTAGCCCTTATGCATGGCCTGGGATCTCTGAGGTTTTTTTTTTTTTTTTTTTTTTTTTTTGCTTTCTTGTATCTACATTATTAATTTTAGATTGGACATGTGGTAGGCAATGGTTGTATGGCACTCACAGAAACTCAGTGAACACAGATATCTTGGTTGCTTTATTTTGGTTTTGTTACTCCGTTTTTTAATCAATTCTACATCAGTATTACTAGTTTCCTTTTGTTTTCTGTGAAACCACTATATTTATCCAACTGTTAGTTGCACATCATAAGTACTGACTTATTTATTGCATGGTCTTATGATATTTGAGGGAGTTCTCAATCAGTTGTCTAGAGGCAGACAAAGTTGTAAGAAAATAAGTCAAAGTTTAGATAAATTGATGTAAAGTCATTTTTCTTGCTATGATTTATGTGATCCTGGATTGGGGTGAGAGAAAGCTCATCTTTATTAAAGTGAAGCCTAAATGAACAATAAGCTTATGGGTCTCTACCTTCAGGAGTGAGTCAGTGTACTAATGCTGTCCAAGTCTGAGTTAATATGCTATTGAGTTTCCCTTGATTATTGCATTACCATGGCTCAAATCAATTGATAAACTCCCATTCAATGTGGTGGAGTATTTAATTGAGTCAGAGTCAATTGCATTTGTGCATGCCTGCAGACATGCTGACAGGAGTAAACACTTTAGCAGAATACTGTCTAAGCTGTGTTAGAATTATTGAACTCTCTGCTGTGTCAGAAAGTAGTGTGCTCTAACACACATTCATGCACTTACTCAAATAAAAGCATGAAAATACAGGATTTTTTATTATTATTATTATTATTTTTAATGTATGTAAGTATTTATGTTTGAAGATCTTTATATGTTTTCAGTTCAAATAAATTGCTACAGGATTCCTATCCTCTCTTCCCTGCAGACATAGCTCCAACATCAACCTGCACCGCAAACTACTGACCAAAGAGCTGGATGACATTGTCCTGGACCCCCAGCTTACAACCTTGCCTAAAGAGCTGCGTGCTGAATTCCTGTCAACGATCTATGCTGACCACCATCTGGGACTGGAGGGGGTAGGGAATGCTGGACCACCACGAGATAGAGGATATGAGGGAATGAGAACCCCAGTCGCTAAAGAATTTTCACACAGCAATGGCTATTGTCGTGGCCCCAGTGATGACTACATGGTGCTGGACCTGAGTACCACCTCCAGCATACAATCAAGTGGCAGTGTGCAGTCCTCACAGGAGTCTGATGAGGGCAGTGATGAGGGCATCCTGCTGGATGACCTGGAGGGTGCTAGTGACAATGAGGACTGCACCCCCAGTACTGTGGCTAAGAGACTGGCAAGGGAGGGAAAAGATATGGAGGATGCCAGCAAAGAAGGAAGAGAAGGAGCCACAGAGGAGGGGCTTCTGCACTGTGACCCTTCGTTCTCACCATCCGTCTTGGCATCCAGTGGAGGTAATGGCACAGGAGGCATCCTGTGCACCATCTGCCACAAACTGTACAGTAACAAAGGGACCCTTCGGGTGCACTACAAGACTGTCCACCTGCGTGAAATGCACAAATGCAAAATACCTGGCTGTAACATGATGTTTTCGTCTGTGAGAAGCAGAAACAGACATAGTCAGAACCCCAACTTACACAAAAATGCCCCCTATACCACAATGATTGACTAGACCAGACATCCCTCCCCACCACACTGCCTCAAGTTCCAAATACTCCACACAACAACCCCCTTTCCATTCCCCAGCAACAAAATGCTATAAAAACAGCATTGTTTCTCTCCAAACATCTTTTCAAATATGAAAAGTTAGAGCAGAATTGTGCCCTTTTGACATTTCCGTTTTTTTTGGAAGCAAAAGACTGAACATCATATATCTCTCCATCCTTCACACAAACTTCTTCTCAGTCATTATTTTGTGACTCTTGCCTGCAGAAATGATCATGAGGAAAGAAAAAAACAAACAAACAAACATACAAAAAAACTTGTATTTGTGTAATAATAGCTTTTAAAGAATCCCATACAAGAGCATGACTGGCTTAAACATGTAAATAATATTGTTGTGAGGGGCTTTGGTGTGAAACAGTTGTATTGATGGTTGATATTTTCTCTTTTTTTGTTTATTTGTTTTAATTTACTTTTGGTCTAATACTTTGATTTTAAAAAAGTTAAGCAAGACAAAGTAGCATCTGCCTAGCTTGATTCATTTATATTGGCTTTAAGAATGTTTTACCTTAGAAAAGAAAAAGTAAAAACATGTGACTTGTGACTTGTTTTATCTACCTGTTAGATATACAGATAGCATGCTTTTAGCTCTGACAAAGTACCTTTTTTCTTTTATTTTCTCATGTTTATAGCTTTGGTACAAAAAAAAAAAAGGAAAAAAAAATCAATTTTGCACTTTGCAACTATACTAGTGGGACTTGTAACATTATTACAAGGATAACACTTTACAATGATGGTTGTCCAACGTGAAAGTGACATTTTTTAAGGATACAGTGCCAAGCGGTAATTACTGTTCCTTTAACAGAAATGTGCCAGATCTTGATATGAGAGTAATCTCTTTTGACATAATTAAACCCAATATTCATCCCATTTAGTAAGTGTTTCAGGTATATTCATTTGAATGCAGTAAATAAGTATTACTGACTCTGATCATATAATTTGAAGAGTAGAAGTGTATGGTTAAAGGCTGAATTAGCCCAGAGGTTAGGTAGATCTACTGCATGTAGTATTACTTTAAAAGAGTTAGTAAGTGTCCTGTAATTTATTTTGTCTCTAAATTTGATCAATTTTATCATATAAAAATGCCATTGACATTTCAGTGTGCCACACACGAGAGGCTCTAAACTGTGACCAAATCAAAGACAATGTTCCAAAACCTCATGAACAGAAATGACACATTGAGAAGAAGTTTAGGTAGTTTGCTCAAATGCTTTAGTTCTAGACATTAATTTACTGCAGAACCTCTGAAAACTGCTGAAATTTTCATCTTTATCTTGTTCCTGGCAAGCATTGTCTATTGGCCACACAATATCAAGACAAAGAAGAAAGCACTATTAAATTTGATCCAGTTAGTGGGTATGTAGATATGACTATTTATTTCTAGTAATCTGTTTATAAAAATTAACTGAATGCAAAATAGCCCTTTGATGTCTGTTGCTGTCAATTGGAATAAATGAAATATAATTATGAATGAATGAAATTAATTTACATTACTGAAACTCCATGCAGTTCAAAAGGTTATTAATGCTGGACAAACACTAGATGTATTTGTTCCCTCCTTTATGTGCTATAACAGTAGCAGGCCTTGTGGTATGATGGAAGGCATGAAGATTAAGAGATATTTCCAAGAGGCAATGGCAGTGTGTGTCATTCAATATGTGTTGCTACACAGAACCTGGAGATATTTCCACCACTGATCTGTGTAATAATTCAATTGTCAATTCATTAAATTCAGTGATTCAGTAAATGTTGCTGACAATACTGCATCATGGAGAGGCCCAAACTCTCCTTCTGGTTTTTTCTTTTATTCCTTCCTCTGTTTTCTTTTGCTCTGCCACCACCTTACCCGCTACCTCTTACCCCCATCACAACTGCTGCCACAGTGGGGGTCCTACAGGAACACTGGCTAATAGTGTACGCTTAACTTCACCGGATGGCACACAACACAGAAAAGGAGTTGTAATTGCCTGTTTATTCCATATAAGGGGAAAATTGAGCACATACAGCCAAGTTTCCCCCTAGAATCACAGCGGTATTTTACTTTCCTGCTCTCTGAAAGGGCTATGAAAGAGTGCCACTTCAGAAGCATTTTACTGCTTCAAAAACAATGCCCAAACTTTGTAGTTCTTGCACCAATAACTAATCAGTAAATGACAAGAGACATGAGGACCCGTTAATCTTAAAACATAATGCACATTTAGGATTGACAAAGGCTGGTGCTTTATTAAATCCCTAATAATAATAATAATTATAATAATTATTATTATTAACAACAACAACAACAGTAATAATAATCATAAGATGTATGTAGATAAGTAAAGTGATATGACGAAGTGGCATCCATATTTTCCAGACTGTGAAACTAAAGACTCCTAGAAAGATACACAGCATGAGCACAAAGAAAAAGCCTCAATTTAAATCTATTGAGATCTATTGAAATAAATTTACTTCCAAATCTGAATCCCTGATTACTTACACATTATGCTTTTGTTAGCATTAAATTTGTCTGATGGATGGTCCTTAAAAAGTTTCAAAATAAAGCAGTCCTGTGAGTAGCCATAATATATGACAGGGGAACGATCTTAAAAATGGGTTTTAGTTTCAGTCATTTAACAAAACATATGTATGAGAGAAGAGGGGAAGGAGTGAAGAAGCAAATGAAAATAAACAATTTCTCAGGACATTTTGCTATAATGTATTGATCTTTTTTTGGAGAGTAAATTCCTTCTCTTGTACCATCCCCTCCAGCTCATATTTTCCTTTTCCCAGCATATAAATGACCAGCATATTCTTCTGTGAGAGCCCATCAAGATCTCTGGTGTCCAGAGTTTGACAGTCATTACAGTCCTGCATTGTCCCCACAGAGTTAGGCTTTTACCATGAAGCCACTAGCTAAAAGAGTCTGTGAGCCTTAAATATTTCATTGTAGCTCTGAGGACAAGACCATCACAGACAGTAGTATTACAGAATGTAGTATCTTGCAAAGGTGATCTGTAAGTTTGCTGTGTTAACACTGTTCCTTCGAGGGAATGGAGTGATAAAGCACAAAAATAAGATATGATAGAATTGAAACCGCAGAATAGAAGACTTAAGTCGAACAAAATATAGACATTTAACAAATAAACAGAGGAACATTCTGATCAGTGTGATTAGTTATATGAAGATCGGTGATACAATGGAAAGAAAAAGAAAGAAAAACCATAGTCCATAATTCAATGCAAGTATAATATATTATGTGTTGTGCAACCACAAACAAAATAATAAATAAGCCTGAAATATTTGTTAACCCTTTTTTTGTTTGTTTTAATGCGATGTTTGATGTTTGATGTAGATGTCTTGTTTGATTGTCTTTATTGCCCACTGAAGAAAAGTGCATCCATTTTGATGGGTGATATTAATAGCTCATTAATGCTACTTTAAGTCTAAATTGTCTACTTTTCATCCCATAAGACAGTATGATGTCCTCCTTTAATGATTTTACATTTCTTGAAACCTTTCTTGTATCATAACCTTGATTTTTCTTTTTTTTTTCTTTTTTTGCATAAAATGCATATGGCGTGTAAATGGAATTTTTGTACAAATCAGAATTCTTGTACAATTTTATATTAAAGATTTATCAGTCACTGGCACGTTGAAGTACTTTATTCATTCGGATCAGACAGTGTCTTCGCACAGTTGGAAGTTAACACTTAATGAAACTCACAACAGTATTTTCCTATTTATGCCATAGAAGATGACCTGATTAGTAAAGACCTGATTAGTTTTTTTTTTTTTTTTTACTTTTCGTTATTGAAATATGATTAAACATATTATACAGATTTACCTAAATCATTTTTTACTTACAAAAACATTTTTTTTTTTTACTTTTTATAAAACAACAAAATTTTATGCAGAATATAACAATAATTTCTGGCATGTTTGACATGTTGTGGTACTGCACATGATGTGCTTTCAACATCTGCTTTGATCAATTTCTGTGCCACTGTGCAGTGAGCAGAGACAGCTAGTCGGGAAAACCTAACTAGAAAACTCTGAATAACAGATAGAAGCTCATATACTGTTAGTTTTGGTTGGTGTCAGTATTATTCTTATTAGATTTTTTTCTGATTAGATTTTAACAGTGTAAACACCATGATCATTTCTTGTAATAGCTACTAATTACGCAGGTTAAATATATTACTGAAATAATATTATCTGTTCATTATTAATATCTGTTCTATTTGTATATTATGTTCATCTGTTTGCTTTAATGCAACAGCACAGAGTCATATAACTGAGGAGCATGTAGTACTAGATATATACAGTAGATTATGACAATAGTCAGGAACTTCCCACCACTGTAAATTTGACATTGATGTGTAATTAACAGGTTAACAGGCATACCAGTACACATATACATATGTGACCCTGGACCACAAAACCAGTCTTAAGTCGCTGGGGTATATTTGTAGCAATAGCCAAAAATACATTGTATGGGTCAAAATTATTGATTTTTCTTTTATGTCAAAAATCATTGGGAAATTAAGTAAAGATCATGTTCCATGAAGATTTTTTGTAAAATTCCTACTGTAAATATATCAAAATGTAATTTTTGATTAGTAATATGCATTGTTAAGAACTTAATTTGGAGAAGGTGATTTTCTCAGTATTTAGATTTTTTTTGCACCCTCAGATTCCAGATATTCAAATAGATGTATCTCAGCCAAATATCGTCCTATCCTAACAAACCATACATCAATAGAAAGCTTATTTATTGAGCTTTCATATGTTGTATACATCTCAGTTTTGTAAAATTTAACCTTATGACTGGTTTTGTGGTCCAGGGTCACATATAACACAAGCAATGTACAGTACATACGCACACAAATATATCAGTAAAATGTAAAATACTGAATACCTATTGATTATCGCAAATTGCAACTCATTGGTTTCATAAATAAGGTGGGTCTAACCACTATATAAGTCACTACTGAAAGTCATTGCTTCAGAATCTTTGTTTTTAAAGACAAGACTTTTTTTTGCAAGTTGTGTTATGGTGTGTCTTACTCTACATTACCTATAAGGCTTTGGGAGTATGTTATGTGAATGTATGTGACTGGAGTTGACAGAGTCAAATATAAATGTATTGCATGTAAGACCGAGTGGACCTGTTGAGCTTTTGTTCTCAATAAAACCTCAACATTGTGAGCCCTCTAAAAAAAGATATCAATATTTAACGCTCCGGAATCATTTAATTATAGTCAGACCGCCACATTGTCTCTGTGAATCCAACGCTTCACATGATTTCGGATCGCCATAAATTTGAACAAAGAGGAAGGAGAGGTGCAAGTACTCGCTGCTATTTGCCATGGGGAAAGAGGCTGAGACAATATTCACTGTGCTATAACATTTTATACTGCATAGGAATGTTTTACATGAATACGCATGCTTTCACCAACATTCACAAAAGACAGGAATTGGTGGAAGCTTTTGTGAGAGAATTGTCAAGTCAAGTCACCTTTATTTATGTAGCTCTTTTAACAATACAGAGTTTTGCAAAGCAGCTTTACAGTATTAAATAGGAAAATAGTTTGTCAATAATGCAAAAGGACAATTGTAAACACTTAATTTTCAGTTAAAGTCAGTTCATCATTGATTCAGTTATGTCCAGTTCACTTGAGTTCAAATAGTATCTGGGCAAAAGTTGACGATATCACTGGAAATTAAGTGTCCCACACCAAGCAAGCCAGTGGTGACCGCATTAATTCACCGCATTAATCATAAGCTGCCTAATCCGGAAGTGACTAAGTTAGCATTACTTCACGCTTTGCTACATTATCAACATGGATTCTATGAGTTATGTGACCAACGCAAGAACAAATCCAGAGGGAAACTTCATGCCCAAGAAGGATATCAAGAGATCAAGCATCCTCGACACAGCTGCTATGTTTTACTCTCTCGAACGTCTTCACAAGCTAAGTTCTTTTTAATGCTCTCAGTTATTGGCAACATGCATGTTGCTAAGGCTGTACATGTTGCATAGGCTCTTTTAGTTGTTTAGTTGACAATGTGTGGTATCTGTGTTATTGGCAACACGCTTGTCGCTGCATTAACATGATTCTGCACTCAACATTATTTTTCACATAATAGGCACTGCCCTGCACAAGCTGTTGTAATGCCCATTAATCCGGAAGACATCGCTCTGGTGGGCCATAAGTAAGGGACCGTGGGGTAAGTGCAAGTGTTCCGCGCATTGATCATAAGTGCCTGATTCAGAGGTAGCATTGCTTCACACATTGCTATATCGTGATATGGACTCCATGAGTTCAGACTGACTAAGAATAATTTAGATGGGATCTTACTTCCCACATGAAAAAGGATTAAGAGATCAAGCTCCATGTTTCAGCTGGCTGTGTTTCGCTCTCCATTCTCTGAATGTCTTCAGGAAGCTAAGATAGCTCTTATGCTCCCTGAATCTTGGAAACATGCTTGCTTATGTTGCTTAGGCTATTAAGTCATTTTCTAGCAAAATGCTTGTGCAAAGCTAAGCAATTATACTGACTATACTTATCTGTTGTCATTGACATCATGCTTTTGCATGCTTTAACCTATCAAGTCAAGTAGCCTTTATTTTATAGCACTCCGCAGCACAGATTCAAGCAGCTTGGGGTGATAGACAGGAATAACGATCATGATGCAAACAGAATCATTTCTGCTGTGGCACAGCTCCAAAGAGATATGGTAAATGGTTGTTTATCAGTGAAGTCAGTTCAGTGTTGTTCCTGTTCGGACATCAGACACGCTCGTTCTGTATAGTTGTATTGGGAACATGCAGTCCTTAAAGCTATAGTTGTATTGGGAATATGTTTGTTCCTAGACTATCCGGTTATGCTGTCTGATTGTTATTGCAGGGTGTTCATGGCATCTTATAATGTATTAAAAATTAATAAATCAAATTAGAGAAAACTAAGGCCTTTAAAATATATTAAAAAGTATTAAATTCATTTACCTGTTTATCATGTAGGCTATATTTGTTCACAGAGGTTGTACGTTAAGTTTGCCTGAATTTAATCATTGCATAGGCTTGGGATTCTGTGTAATTTATTTATGGAATCCAGTTGCACTGCTGCGTGATAGCGCAGGTTAGAGGCCTGCTTGCAACTGTTTTCTTGATCCTGCTCCTGCAAACATTCTAATATTGGATACAATTTTTGTGAATCTGGGAGGCGCTATCAATAAGCGGGGCATTTAAATCGCTTAGAATAAGTGCTAGCTGTTCACCAGAGGTGTCAAGTAACGAAGTACAAATACTTCGTTACCTTACTTAAGTATAAATTTTTGGTATCTATACTTCACTGGAGTAATTATTTTTCAGCCGACTTTTTACTTCTACTTCTTACATTTTCACGCAATTATCTGTACTTTTTACTCCTTACATTTTAAAAATAGCCTCGTTACTTCCATTTCATTTCGGCTTGTTTTCATTCAGGCTTGTCATCGTTCAAAAAAAAAAAAAAAATCCATATAAATCATGCCATCCGGATAGAGTGAATTTAATTGTGGTTGGATGAGAAGTATAAACATTTACCATTCCGTCACCCTATTGGTTTGTACGCGATCCATCGCACCTGCACATGACAAATCATGTCACACTCTAGCAAGGACATAGCCAGTGTTGGGGTCGTTACTCAAAAAAGATTATTTCTTAAAAGTTATTATTCTCCACTACTGGCTCATTTATCAAACAGGTGCTTTCTCTTCGTCCTCCGCAAATTAAGCTACAGTAGGTAGTTTGGTAGAGAGACATTTGAATAAATTAGCATTTGGGATTGACAACGCGATTGACAATGTTGTGATAACACAATACTTATAGGCAGCAACTAGTCATCATATCTTCCGCTCCATTAAACACGTTAATGCTCAGTAGTACACATATATGGTTCTTTAATGTATTTGCATTGTAATAAAATGCGTTCATTTTCAATATATGCGGCTAACACAGGTAGCCTAGTGCATCCCACATTTTTCAGCATTAACATTTTAATATAACATTATAGTCATTATGGCCTTTAGAAAAAAATTTTTTTGAGGAGGTGGGGTAGTGCACAATAGGGCCCTGTGGCGCGGCCTAAGCTTTTGTTCTTAATGGCATTTTTTTTTTCCTTACATTACTTTTACTTTTATACTTTAAGCAGTTTTGAAACCAGTACTTTTACACTTTTACTTGAATAAAAGGCTTGAGTTGATACTTCAACTTCTACAGAAGTCTTTTTAAAACCTAGTATCTATACTTCTACCTGAGTAATAAATGTGAATACTTTTGACACCACTGCTGATCACTTTTACTTTCGATTCATGATCCTGCACTCTCTATGTAAGGGAGCATATCTTGCGATATAAGATATTTGACGATGAGCTTAAGGTCTGTTGAGCAGCAAGTCTGATCAGGTGCAGTACTAACCCTCTGTGTTTGAAGGACTTGCTCTGGTGCATCAAATCAAGCAGTCTGTAATCACAGGTAAATTGTCTGACCAGTCAGGCGTTGCTATGAGTATTTAGTATTCCACAAAAGAGCTATGGTTGCAGACTGTTATAAGAGTTGATGTTACAAATACATCTTTTGAATATACTGTGTGAACTCTTTGTCCCGTTAGCAGAGAGAGATATTTTCCCTCTGCAATAATTTTTTTCAATTGTTTTATTTATTGGTCTAATTCTGGTTCTCTTCTAATAACCTGCATTGGGTTAGTCGCTCAATTAATTCTCTCATGCTTTGTTCCCACTCTTCTGAATGATGTGTGCTATCCTGCGCTGTCTGGTTGTTATTGGGAGCACGCTTTGTCGCAAATTTAGCTCAAAAGAGAAATGTATATAAACAATTACAATTAATTATGAATAATTACAATTATTTAAATCAGCTGCCAGTAGTACCTGTAGCGGATTAACTCGCCATTGACTGATCTGTTCGTCCAGCAAACATTCAGGGTAATTAAGTTGGCTTGGGAAAGCCAACTTACTGAAATCCTATTTAAACTTATTATTAAGTTGGCTTGAGAAAGCCAACTTACTGATATTCTATTTAAACTTCCGATTATTAAGTTGGCTTGAGAAAGCCAACTTACTGATATTCTATTTAAACTTCCGATTATTAAGTTGGCTTGAGAAAGCCAACTTACTGATATTCTATTTAAACTTCCGATTATTAGTGGTGCTTGCCATAGGCAAAGCATCACTATTACTGTTGTGCGTGCTTATTATGTTGGCTTGGAGAGCCAACATACTGTTATGCTATTTAAACTTATTATGTTGGCTTGGAGAAGCCAACATATTGTTATGCTATTTAAACGTATTATTATTATGTTGGCTTGGAGAAGCCAACATATTGTTATGCTATTTAAACTTATTATTATGTTGGCTTGGAGAGCCAACATACTGTTATGCTATTTAAACTTATTATTATTATGTTGGCTTGGAGAGCCAACATACTGTTATGCTATTTAAACTTATTATTATTATGTTGGCTTGGAGAAGCCAACATATTGTTATGCTATTTAAACTTATTATGTTGGCTTGGAGAGCCAACATACTGTTATGCTATTTAAACTTATTATTATGTTGGCTTGGAGAAGCCAACATATTGTTATGCTATTTAAACTTATTATTATTCAACCTTCTTCTGAGACTAATTTTCTATACGCTACTCCTCCTAGGGCTTTAAGGCTACAAGCCCCAAACTCGGCGGAGCCCTGGGCCCTGGTCACGAAAGTGTTGCTATATCTTTTTGGAATGATCAGACTTACAGTTGATTTAATATTAATTTTTTTACATGAAAAATTTCTATAGGATTTCAATGGGCTGAGAAAAAATGCGCCATCTAGAGGCGCAATACCTCTCCACTGAAGAGGCGGGACTCAAACCTCTTACTTACAGTCACTCTGAAATCGGTGGAAATACAAATAAATACCGCCTTTAAAATTTAAATATTACAGCGATTTAAATGTAAATACCCATTAGAACACATCAACAGCTACATTCAGCTGTGAGCTGTTTTGTGTAAAAGTTAAACCGCTGTCTTTAGAGAGTGTGTTACAGATGAGCTTCACATCTCCGTCTGAGAATTATACATGACTGAACGTCTTTTAAAAGCATTTAAATAAAAACACTCCAGCGATTGTACACAATAAATATAGAATAATATTTTAAAGAACTACATTAGCTGCAAATGAGCTGTTCAATAGGTTTCACTAACGAACATGTTACCGAGCTGTGACTTACTTTCACTTTGACTTCGGTGGAAAATGCATATAAATAACGCCTTTAAAATTACAATATTCCAGCCATTTAATTGTAAATACCCATTAGAACACATCAAGACCTGAATTCAGCTGTTTGAGCGAATTTATTCAAAACCCTAAGCATTTCCTTCACCGCATACAGGTTGCCTTCAACGAGTATACATGGAGACGAAAGACATAATTTGCACGGATTTGACCGCCTTTAAAATTACAATATTGCAGCGATATAATTCAGTCCACCCATTAGAAAATATGAACAGCTAAATGCAGTTGTTTGTGAGTATTTTGTTTTCATACAGAGAGCGCTGTGTTCAGCAGTGTAGACATGAGCTCCGAGATGTCCGACTGACAATTATACATGACTGCACGTCTTTTAAAGGCATTTAAATACAAACACTCCAGCGATTGCACACAATAAATATAGAATAATATTTTAAAGAGCTGCATTGGGTGTAAATGAGCTATTTCAAACGTTTCACTAACGAACATCAGATGTATGGCTGCATTATCAGTCTGTCAACAAATACATCATTTGCACGTCTTTTAAAGGCATTTAAATAAAAACACTCCAGCGATTGCACACAATAAATATAGAAGAATATTTTAAAGACCTACATTGGGTGCAAATGACGTTTTTCATAGGCTTAACTAACATGAGATGCACGGCTGCATTTATGTGTCTGTTAACAAAGACATCATTTGCACGTCTTTTAAAGGTATTTTAATACAAACACTCCAGCGATTCAACACAATAATAGTACAGTCATATAATAAAAAGGTTAAATGCTTGCTTATTTCTGCTTTTCGCCTCAACCGCACAGCAACGCGTCGTGGCTTTGAAGCAGGCGCTGCACGAATCTTGTATGGCAAGCCGTTTTAACCTAAAATACATTAATCCACTATGGCAAGCTGTTTTAGCCTAAAATATACTAAGCATTACTTATCATAATCGCATTTTTACTAGCAACAATTCAATTACAGAGCTCTAAGTGTTCTGGGCTGGCCCTTTTGCCCGAAGGCTGCCCGGTTTGCTTCTCCAAGCCAACATTTAAAGTTTGTCATCGAACTTTAGCTTCTAGTTATTATTATTATTATTATTATTAAACTTCTTCTGAGACTAAAATTCTATACGCTACTCCTCCTAGAGCTTTAAGGCTACAAGCCCCAAACTCGGCGGAGCCCTGGGCCCTGGTCACGAAAGTGTTGCTATATCTTTTTGGAATGATCAGACTTACAGTTGATTTAATATTAATTTTTTTGCATTAAAAATTCCTAAAATTTCGCCCTCTAATGGAGCAATATTCCAGTATGGCAAGCTGTTTTAACCTAAAATCCACACACGATCCTCTATGGCAAGCTGTTTTAGCCTAAAATATACTAAGCATTTCTTGTCGTACTGCCATTTTTACTAGCAACAATTCAATTAGAGAGCTCTAAGTGTTCTGGTCTGGCCCTTTTGCCCCAAGGCTGCCCGGTTTGGCTCTCCAAGCCAACATTTAAAGTTTGTCATCGAACTTTAGCTTCTAGTTATGTTGGCTTGGAGAAGCCAACATATTGTTATGCTATTTAAACTTATTATTATTATTATTAAAATTCTTCTGAGACTAAAATTCTATACGCTACTCCTCCTAGAGCTTTAAGGCTACAAGCCCCAAACTCGGCGGAGCCCTGGGCCCTGGTCACGAAAGTGTTGCTATATCTTTTTGGAATGATCAGACTTACAGTTGATTTAATATTAATTTTTTTACATGAAAAATTTCTATAGGATTTCAATGGGCTGAGAAAAAATGCGCCATCTAGAGGCGCAATACCTCTCGACTGAAGAGGCGGGACTCAAACCTCTTGCTTACAGTCACTCTGAAATCGGTGGAAATACAAATAAATACCGCCTTTTAAAATTAAATATTCCAGCGATTTAATTGTAAATACCCATTAGAACACATCAACAGCTAAATTCAGTGGTTTGTGAGCAGTTCTTGTAAAAGAAATGCTTGCACCCTTCAGCGAGTATACAAGCCGTCAGCACGAACTCTCTCTGTATGTGCTCATAAACAACATAAATTGCACGAATTAGAGTGCCTTTAAAATTTATATATTTCAGCGATTTATTTGTAAATACCCATTAGAACACATCAACAAATCAGCCTTTTGTGATCTGTTTTATTTCAAAGTTAAAGCACTGTCTTCAGCAAATGTGTTATACAGATCGAGCTTTACGGCTCGGAGCTAACGTTAATTTACCCGACTGAGAATTATACATGACTGCGCGTCTTTTAAAAGCATTTAAATAAAAACACTCCAGCGATCCAACACAATAAATATACAAGAATATTTTAAAGAACTATATTAGCTGCAAATGAGCTGTTCAATAGGTTTCACTAACGAACATGTTACCGAGCTGTAACCTATACTTTCACTTTGACTTCGGTGTAAAATGCATATAAATAACGCCTTTAAAATTACAATATTCCAGCCATTTAATTATAAATACCCATTAGAACACATCAAGACCTGAATTCAGCTGTTTGAACGAATTTATTGAAAACCCGAAGCATTTCCTTCACCGCGTACAGATTGCCTTCAACTATGATACATGGAGACGAACGACATAATTTGCACGAATTTGACCGCCTTTAAAATTACAATATTGCAGCGAATTAATTAAGTCCACCCATTAGAGAATATCAACAGCTAAATGCAGTTGTTCGTGAGTATTTTTTTTTTCATACAGAGAGCGCTGTGTTCAGCAGTGTGTTATGAGCTCCGAGATGTCCAACTGACAATTATACATGACTGCACGTCTTTTAAAGGCATTTAAATACAAACACTCCAGCGATTGCACACAATAAATATAGAAGAATATTTTAAAGACCTACATTGAGTGCAAATGACTTTTTTCACTGGCTTAACTAACTAACATTGAATGCACTGCTCAGTCTTCATCTACATAATTTGCACGTCTTTTAAAGGTATACAAACACTCCAGCGATTAAACACAATAATAGTAGAGTAATATATTACACAGCTTAAATGCTTGCTTATTTCTGCTTTTAGGCTCAACCACACAGCAACGCTTTCAAGCACGCGCTGCACACTTGTTGTATGGCAAGCCGTTTTAACCTAAAATACACATAAATCCTCTATGGCAAGCTGTTTAGCCTAAAATATACTAAGCATTACTTATCGTAATAGCATTTTTACTAACAACAATTCAATCAGAGAGCTCTAAGTGTTCTGGGCTGGCCCTTTTGCCCGAAGGCTGCCCGGTTTGCTTCTCCAAGCCAACATTTAAAGTTTGTCATCGAACTTTAGCTTCTAGTTATTATTCAACCTTCTTCTGAGACTAATTTTCTATACGCTACTCCTCCTAGGGCTTTAAGGCTACAAGCCCCAAACTCGGCGGAGCCCTGGGCCCTGGTCACGAAAGTGTTGCTATATCTTTTTGGAATGATCAGACTTACAGTTGATTTAATATTAATTTTTTTACATGAAAATTTTCTATAGAATTTCAATGGGCTGAGAAAAAATGCGCCATCTAGAGGCGCAATACCTCTCCACTGAAGAGGCGGGACTCAAACCTCTTACTTACAGTCACTCTGAAATCGGTGGAAATACAAATAAATACCGCTTTTTAAAATTTAAATATTACAGCGATTTAATTGTAAATACCCATTAGAACACATCAACAGCTACATTCAGCTGTGAGCTGTTTTGTGTAAAAGTTCAACCGCTGTCTTTAGAGAGTGTGTTACAGATGAGCTTCACATCTCCGTCTGAGAATTATACATGACTGAACGTCTTTTAAAAGCATTTAAATAAAAACACTCCAGCGATTGTACACAATAAATATAGAATAATATTTTAAAGAACTACATTAGCTGCAAATGAGCTATTCAATAGGTATCACTAACGAACATGTTAACGTTACCGAGCTGTGACTTACTTTCACTTTGACTTCGGTGGAAAATGCATATAAATAACGCCTTTAAAATTACAATATTCCAGCCATTTAATTGTAAATACCCATTAGAACACATCAAGACCTGAATTCAGCTGTTTGAGCGAATTTATTCAAAACCCTAAGCATTTCCTTCACCGCATACAGATTGCCTTCAACGAGTATACATGGAGACGAACGACATAATTTGCACGAATTTGACCGCCTTTAAAATTACAATATTGGAGCGATTTAATTCATTCCACCCATTAGAGAATATCAACAGCTAAATGCAGTTGTTTCCCAGCAAACATTTGGACGTGTATTGACCGTTGAAAAGACGTCCGTCCGACACGTCCCGTCATGGTTGAAAAATAGTTCCAAAATGGAAGTTGAACCGACGTCTTTTCTGGCCGTGAATTCCACGTCTTTTCTGGCCGTGAATTCCACGTCTCTTCAGCGCGTCCATGGACGTCAGAATTAGTCTTCTTCTGGATGTTTATGTGGTGTGTTTATGCATAAGTGTAGGCATATAAGCCTCCATATAAAATAATCATACACTAATTGTGTTAAATCGTAAACAGGCGATTTTGACGTTTACACATCTAAACTTGACAAAGGTTCTAAAAAGGGCCAAAATCGGCCCAGTCATACCGAAACGTCTAGATATAACACGTTATAATCACGTGTAGATCAAACAACACATTATTTACTTATACATTTAAGTACTTAATATAATTAACTGCATCTGAATATAAGGTTAAGGTTTGATACATGCAATTATGCATAATTTATAGTTATTACAGTAACTACATGTAACAAGGTCACTGTAAAATAAAGTGTTATATTATTAACATTTTAGTAGTTCATTACAAATGATCAAAGATAACGGGATGAACTAAAGTCACAATTTATTTATCACATTTATTTTATGGTTTTAATACAAATTCACCAGGGAAACAGGAAAAATTAACATGTTCATCACGAAACAAATTCAGTTTCATAACTAAATTTAAGGAATTGAGCTGTCACAAATATCTCCCACATCTTTTTCACCCGAAAACTTATTTTTTATAACCCCCACCCCCTGCTCTTCCTGGAGCATGTTTTAGATGTTCAGCCATAGCGCCATCAATTTCCGATTCCGTTGAATTGGGGTTCCACCTCTTCACAGCATCTGAGGGAAGAAAATATGAATGTAAAAAGCAAAAAGTTAAACAAGCACTTATTTTGAAAGTGTTTTTATCTATCAAACTAATTGTACAATGCAGTCGAACAAGACTTTTCCCATCCATTTCATGAACACATTAACCTGTGATATGAGTAACATGAGAACATTATATTTTAGTGGATTTCTCTGACACTCTACATGTCACAGTATTGAGAGCTTCTCTGAGATACCAAATGATTGAATGTTTCACCAGGATCACTCCCTCTTCTTAGTCTTCAAAAAGTCTAAAAGTAATGTAGTGACACTCTTATGGAAATAAGATAATTTGTAATTATTTAAATTTGTCTAATTTTTAAACTGTGTGTCATGAATCAACATCTCAAAAATGTTATGCATTTCAAAACAAAGTGACGACTTAATTCGTGATGCAGGATGTTGATTTCATACATGTCCACATATGAGAACACCGGGACTAAAACATGTTAATTATGCGTTTGGACATTCCTGATAAAAACAGGTCTTTTAAATAAGACACAAGGAACATACGATGTGTCACAAATTACCTTGTATTATATTATATAAAGGTGTAGCCTTGAATGCAGCCTTTTCCAGCTGGCCACCACCCTGCATGTTGAATTTTGCCATTAAGGCATTTGACATGATTCTGCGAAATAAACGATTCAGTCATAATATTAAAATGCATTGTAAGATCAGTATTACAAATTAGCAGTACTGTGCAGCTTGCCAATTGCATGCATTGTTAAAACATACACTTTCACAACCACTCTCTATCATGTAATAAGTGCTCTACCCCTATCCAAAGTTTTTGTGACAAGTAATGACTCATTCATTTCTTACACTAACATTATGTTTTTATATCTTGTTTTAAGTCCTACGAACAACCTGATTTAGCACAGACATTACAACTTCAACACAAAAACAGGCAATTATATAAGTAGATATAGTGTGTGACAGAATTATAGTATTACCAAAGGTTGAGGTTATTATTGTGGATACTGTTACTATTGTCATTTTTTTCTGAGATACGACACAGCAAAACACACAAACAATGCTAGGTAAATACATACCTGTTCATACACAGTCTCTGACTGACATTCGGCCAACTCTGGACAGTTGCTGAACCTAAAAGTGACACCACAATCAAAATAATGTAATAATGTTTTGAAAACTCAAGAGCAAGACAGAATTGACAGCAAACAAAAACAATGGTATCGATATTGGCATTAGATTATCGATAAACAACTACTTGTACCTCTAATAAAAGATTTACAAACTGACTGTTTGCAAACTTTGCTTTAATGAATTTCCCATAAATGACCTGCGTTTCAAACACCATATAATATTCCTTACTTTCTGATGGCATGGGGTAATTATCTGGTTCCACCTATTTGAAATTGTAAAACACCAAGGCAGGCTCCACTGTACCCTCGGATTCTGAGCTGCTGTCCTCTTCCGCTAAGGCATCAAATCGTGCCTTTCGACATCTCCACTTTCTTTGATAGTCAGAGGACATGTTTAGCAAATCTGAAATTACAAAATACTTTTAAAGCACTTATTGAAGTCAGCCATGCTCAAATTAATTTACAGATTTCAGTGAATTATTCCTGAGCTCCTCCTACAGTTTTAACATATCACAGTTTTTCCATTGCATTTATTTTCAGAAATAAACTTTCAGAATGCTACATCTGAGTAGTACTTTTTAATTTAATCTTTAAACATGTTTAATCAACCGATGTGCTCTTATGTGCTGCATGTCATTGATATCAAAGTACATATATACATTTAACTATTGTTTTTTTTCCCTTTTATAGCTTGCCTAATAATAAAGAAATATATATATGTATATGTGTGTGTGTGTGTGTGTGTGTGTGTGTGTGTGTGTGTGTGTGTGTGTCAATGCATATAGTATACTGAATATATAATTTTTAATATATCTCATACAAGTCATTAACACAAACACACTTTAACATTCTGTGATAATGCTTACACATAAAACAACAAATTGAGAAAGCTTAAAAATATTCGAAAGCTGGCTACTTCAACTTTTAATTTTCATAAACTTTTTATTTTGCCACAGATGAGTTTCTTTTTAGGGTTAAAAAAGACCATAGCATTAAACATTACCTTTTAGCATACTAGCTAACTTTAGCCCAAGTTAATTTAACTTGACAGTGTGCTTATACTTGCTTTTGGTTCCTCCGAGTAAAACAAGTAAAAATAAAATACATTAATTAAATATCTCAAAATGTACTTACCCATCGGTGAATTTTTAATGATTTGTAAACTCAAAAAACTCTCTCCTTGTGTACGTTACGGCTCACTCCTCTTCTTCTGGTGTTTTTGGCGATTTTGCCAAACCAGCATAAAAAGATGCATTACCGCCACCTATTGATCTGGAATTTTGAGTACACAAACTGTCATATCTCGAGATAATCTGCTGTAGAGATACCATATCGGGAGATTTGTAACAACATCTTGGCAGCAGTTTTTGCATCCAGCTCAGACTTTAAATTGTGACTTTATGAATAACTTATGTATATAGCCTATATATATTTAATCATTAAAAACGAAATAATTAAATCATATTGTAATGTATGGGAAACTAGTGGAATAATGGGTAAATGCAGTGATTTCACACTTAACTACAAGCAATTTGTGAATAGAATTTGACATAAAACAAGATGTAAAACAAATGGAAGTTTTTTAAATAAAGATTTCCGTGCTGGTTTGCATGGGTCTTAAACGTTTAAAGGACGTCAGTGGACGTCTATTAACAACCTCTTAAGAAACTACTTTGGGCACTTAAATTAATTACTGTAGTATGCCAATGTGAATGTGAATGTGTATGTAAGCACAATTGCTTTTGCATATTTCATAAGGATTTTATAGAGGTTGACGATGGACTATAAATGCACGTGTAAAAGACGTCACCTGCTGGACGTCCTTTCACAACCGAATCACAACCGGGTATATTTTGAACTACACTCAGCTAAAAGTCAAAGTAACAACTTTACATGCAACCACATATAATTGTAGACATGTACAATTGCATCTGAATGCATTTTTAAGAAATATTTTGTGTTAAAATTTTTTGCATATTTTGTCGTCCTACCGCGACTATTTTTGGCCAGGGACAGGACGTCGCCGTCGGACCAATGTTTGCTGGGTTGTGAGCATTTTTTTTCATACAGAAAGCGCTGTGTTCAGCAGTGTTAGACATGAGCTCCGAGATGTCCGACTGACAATTATACATGACTGCACGTCTTTTAAAGGCATTTAAATACAAACACTCCAGCGATTCAACACAATAAATATAGAAGAATATTTTAAAGACTTGCATTGGGTGTAAATGAGCTATTTCAAACGTTTCACTAACGAACATCAGATGTATGGCTGCATTATCAGTCTGTCAACAAATACATCATTTGCACGTCTTTTAAAGGCATTTAAATAAAAACACTCCAGCGATTGCACACAATAAATATAGAAGAATATTTTAAAGACCTAACGTTACATTGGGTGCAAATGAGGTTTTTCATAGGCTTAACTAACTAACATGAGATGCACGGCTGCATTTATGTGTCTGTTAACAAAGACATCATTTGCACGTCTTTTAAAGGTATTTTAATACAAACACTCCAGCGATTCAACACAATAATAGTACAGTCATATAATAAAAAGGTTAAATGCTTGCTTATTTCTGCTTTTCACCTCGCGTCGTGGCTTTGAAGCAGGCGCTGCACGAATCTTAAGTTATGGCAAGCCGTTTTAACCTAAAATCCACACACAATCCTCTATGGCAAGCTGTTTTAGCCTAAAATATACTAAGCATTTCTTGTCGTACTGCCATTTTTGCTAGCAACAATTCCATTAGAGAGTTCTAAGTGTTCTGGGCTGGCCCTTTTGCCCCAAGGCTGCCCGGTTTGGCTCTCCAAGCCAACATTTAAAGTTTGTCATCGAACTTTAGCTTCTAGTTATGTTGGCTTGGAGAAGCCAACATATTGTTATGCTATTTAAACTTATTATGTTGGCTTGGAGAGCCAACATACTGTTATGCTATTTAAACTTATTATTATTATTATTATTATTATTATTATTAAACTTCTTCTGAGACTAAAATTCTATACGCTACTCCTCCTAGAGCTTTAAGGCTACAAGCCCCAAACTCGGCGGAGCCCTGGGCCCTGGTCACGAAAGTGTTGCTATATCTTTTTGGAATGATCAGACTTACAGTTGATTTAATATTAATTTTTTTGCATTAAAAATTCCTAAAATTTCGCCCTCTAATGGAGCAATATTCCAGTATGGCAAGCTGTTTTAACCTAAAATCCACACACGATCCTCTATGGCAAGCTGTTTTAGCCTAAAATATACTAAGCATTTCTTGTCGTACTGCCATTTTTACTAGCAACAATTCAATTAGAGAGCTCTAAGTGTTCTGGTCTGGCCCTTTTGCCCCAAGGCTGCCCGGTTTGGCTCTCCAAGCCAACATTTAAAGTTTGTCATCGAACTTTAGCTTCTAGTTATGTTGGCTTGGAGAAGCCAACATATTGTTATGCTATTTAAACTTATTATTATTATTATTAAAATTCTTCTGAGACTAAAATTCTATACGCTACTCCTCCTAGAGCTTTAAGGCTACAAGCCCCAAACTCGGCGGAGCCCTGGGCCCTGGTCACGAAAGTGTTGCTATATCTTTTTGGAATGATCAGACTTACAGTTGATTTAATATTAATTTTTTTACATGAAAAATTTCTATAGGATTTCAATGGGCTGAGAAAAAATGCGCCATCTAGAGGCGCAATACCTCTCGACTGAAGAGGCGGGACTCAAACCTCTTGCTTACAGTCACTCTGAAATCGGTGGAAATACAAATAAATACCGCCTTTTAAAATTAAATATTCCAGCGATTTAATTGTAAATACCCATTAGAACACATCAACAGCTAAATTCAGTGGTTTGTGAGCAGTTCTTGTAAAAGAAATGCTTGCACCCTTCAGCGAGTATACAAGCCGTCAGCACGAACTCTCTCTGTATGTGCTCATAAACAACATAAATTGCACGAATTAGAGTGCCTTTAAAATTTATATATTTCAGCGATTTATTTGTAAATACCCATTAGAACACATCAACAAATCAGCCTTTTGTGATCTGTTTTATTTCAAAGTTAAAGCACTGTCTTCAGCAAATGTGTTATACAGATCGAGCTTTACGGCTCGGAGCTAACGTTAATTTACCCGACTGAGAATTATACATGACTGCGCGTCTTTTAAAAGCATTTAAATAAAAACACTCCAGCGATCCAACACAATAAATATACAAGAATATTTTAAAGAACTATATTAGCTGCAAATGAGCTGTTCAATAGGTTTCACTAACGAACATGTTACCGAGCTGTAACCTATACTTTCACTTTGACTTCGGTGTAAAATGCATATAAATAACGCCTTTAAAATTACAATATTCCAGCCATTTAATTATAAATACCCATTAGAACACATCAAGACCTGAATTCAGCTGTTTGAACGAATTTATTGAAAACCCGAAGCATTTCCTTCACCGCGTACAGATTGCCTTCAACTATGATACATGGAGACGAACGACATAATTTGCACGAATTTGACCGCCTTTAAAATTACAATATTGCAGCGAATTAATTAAGTCCACCCATTAGAGAATATCAACAGCTAAATGCAGTTGTTCGTGAGTATTTTTTTTTTCATACAGAGAGCGCTGTGTTCAGCAGTGTGTTATGAGCTCCGAGATGTCCAACTGACAATTATACATGACTGCACGTCTTTTAAAGGCATTTAAATACAAACACTCCAGCGATTGCACACAATAAATATAGAAGAATATTTTAAAGACCTACATTGAGTGCAAATGACTTTTTTCACTGGCTTAACTAACTAACATTGAATGCACTGCTCAGTCTTCATCTACATAATTTGCACGTCTTTTAAAGGTATACAAACACTCCAGCGATTAAACACAATAATAGTAGAGTAATATATTACACAGCTTAAATGCTTGCTTATTTCTGCTTTTAGGCTCAACCACACAGCAACGCTTTCAAGCACGCGCTGCACACTTGTTGTATGGCAAGCCGTTTTAACCTAAAATACACATAAATCCTCTATGGCAAGCTGTTTAGCCTAAAATATACTAAGCATTACTTATCGTAATAGCATTTTTACTAACAACAATTCAATCAGAGAGCTCTAAGTGTTCTGGGCTGGCCCTTTTGCCCGAAGGCTGCCCGGTTTGCTTCTCCAAGCCAACATTTAAAGTTTGTCATCGAACTTTAGCTTCTAGTTATTATTCAACCTTCTTCTGAGACTAATTTTCTATACGCTACTCCTCCTAGGGCTTTAAGGCTACAAGCCCCAAACTCGGCGGAGCCCTGGGCCCTGGTCACGAAAGTGTTGCTATATCTTTTTGGAATGATCAGACTTACAGTTGATTTAATATTAATTTTTTTACATGAAAATTTTCTATAGAATTTCAATGGGCTGAGAAAAAATGCGCCATCTAGAGGCGCAATACCTCTCCACTGAAGAGGCGGGACTCAAACCTCTTACTTACAGTCACTCTGAAATCGGTGGAAATACAAATAAATACCGCTTTTTAAAATTTAAATATTACAGCGATTTAATTGTAAATACCCATTAGAACACATCAACAGCTACATTCAGCTGTGAGCTGTTTTGTGTAAAAGTTCAACCGCTGTCTTTAGAGAGTGTGTTACAGATGAGCTTCACATCTCCGTCTGAGAATTATACATGACTGAACGTCTTTTAAAAGCATTTAAATAAAAACACTCCAGCGATTGTACACAATAAATATAGAATAATATTTTAAAGAACTACATTAGCTGCAAATGAGCTATTCAATAGGTTTCACTAACGAACATGTTAACGTTACCGAGCTGTGACTTACTTTCACTTTGACTTCGGTGGAAAATGCATATAAATAACGCCTTTAAAATTACAATATTCCAGCCATTTAATTGTAAATACCCATTAGAACACATCAAGACCTGAATTCAGCTGTTTGAGCGAATTTATTCAAAACCCTAAGCATTTCCTTCACCGCATACAGATTGCCTTCAACGAGTATACATGGAGACGAACGACATAATTTGCACGAATTTGACCGCCTTTAAAATTACAATATTGGAGCGATTTAATTCATTCCACCCATTAGAGAATATCAACAGCTAAATGCAGTTGTTTGTGAGCATTTTTTTTCATACAGAAAGCGCTGTGTTCAGCAGTGTTAGACATGAGCTCCGAGATGTCCGACTGACAATTATACATGACTGCACGTCTTTTAAAGGCATTTAAATACAAACACTCCAGCGATTCAACACAATAAATATAGAAGAATATTTTAAAGAGCTGCATTGGGTGTAAATGAGCTATTTCAAACGTTTCACTAACGAACATCAGATGTATGGCTGCATTATCAGTCTGTCAACAAATACATCATTTGCACGTCTTTTAAAGGCATTTAAATAAAAACACTCCAGCGATTGCACACAATAAATATAGAAGAATATTTTAAAGACCTACATTGGGTGCAAATGACGTTTTTCATAGGCTTAACTAACATGAGATGCACGGCTGCATTTATGTGTCTGTTAACAAAGACATCATTTGCACGTCTTTTAAAGGTATTTTAATACAAACACTCCAGCGATTCAACACAATAATAGTACAGTCATATAATAAAAAGGTTAAATGCTTGCTTATTTCTGCTTTTCACCTCGCGTCGTGGCTTTGAAGCAGGCGCTGCACGAATCTTAAGTTATGGCAAGCCGTTTTAACCTAAAATCCACACACAATCCTCTATGGCAAGCTGTTTTAGCCTAAAATATACTAAGCATTTCTTGTCGTACTGCCATTTTTGCTAGCAACAATTCCATTAGAGAGTTCTAAGTGTTCTGGGCTGGCCCTTTTGCCCCAAGGCTGCCCGGTTTGGCTCTCCAAGCCAACATTTAAAGTTTGTCATCGAACTTTAGCTTCTAGTTATGTTGGCTTGGAGAAGCCAACATATTGTTATGCTATTTAAACTTATTATGTTGGCTTGGAGAGCCAACATACTGTTATGCTATTTAAACTTATTATTATTATTATTATTATTATTATTAAACTTCTTCTGAGACTAAAATTCTATACGCTACTCCTCCTAGAGCTTTAAGGCTACAAGCCCCAAACTCGGCGGAGCCCTGGGCCCTGGTCACGAAAGTGTTGCTATATCTTTTTGGAATGATCAGACTTACAGTTGATTTAATATTAATTTTTTTGCATTAAAAATTCCTAAAATTTCGCCCTCTAATGGAGCAATATTCCAGTATGGCAAGCTGTTTTAACCTAAAATCCACACACGATCCTCTATGGCAAGCTGTTTTAGCCTAAAATATACTAAGCATTTCTTGTCGTACTGCCATTTTTACTAGCAACAATTCAATTAGAGAGCTCTAAGTGTTCTGGTCTGGCCCTTTTGCCCCAAGGCTGCCCGGTTTGGCTCTCCAAGCCAACATTTAAAGTTTGTCATCGAACTTTAGCTTCTAGTTATTATTAAACTTCTTCTGAGACTAAAATTCTATACGCTACTCCTCCTAGAGCTTTAAGCCTACAAGCCCCAAACTCGGCGGAGCCCTGGGCCCTGGTCACGAAAGTGTTGCTATATCTTTTTGGAATGATCAGACTTACAGTTGATTTAATATTAATTTTTTTACATGAAAAATTTCTATAGGATTTCAATGGGCTGAGAAAAAATGCGCCATCTAGAGGCGCAATACCTCTCCACTGAAGAGGCGGGACTCAAACCTCTTACTTACAGTCACTCTGAAATCGGTGGAAATACAAATAAATACCGCTTTAAAAATTTAAATATTACAGCGATTTAACTCTAAATACCCATTAGAACACATCAACAGCTACATTCAGCTGTGAGCTGTTTTGTGTAAAAGTTAAACCGCTGTCTTTACAGAGTGTGTTACAGATGAGCTTCACATCTCCGGCTGAGAATTATACATGACTGCACGTCTTTTAAAAGCATTTAAATAAAAACACTCCAGCGATCCAACACAATAAATATACAAGAATATTTTAAAGAACTACATTAGCTGCACATGAGCTGTTCAATAGGTTTCACTAACGAACATGTTACCGAGCTGTGACCCATACTTTCACTTTGACTTCGGTGGAAAATGCATATAAATAACGCCTTTAAAATTACAATATTCCAGCCATTTAATTTTAAATACCCATTAGAACACATCAAGACCTGAATTCAGCTGTTTGAGCGAATTTATTCAAAACCCTAAGCATTTCCTTCACCGCGTACAGATTGCTTTCAACGAGTATACATGGAGACGAACGATATAATTTGCACGAATTAGAACGCCTTTAAAATTACAATATTGCAGCGGTTTAATTCGTTCCACCCATTAGAAAATATCAACAGCTAAATGCAGTTGTTTGTGAGTATTTTGTTTTCATACAGAGAGCGCTGTGTTCAGCAGTGTAGACATGAGCTCCGAGATGTCCGTCTGAGAATTATACATGACTGAACGTCTTTTAAAGGCATGTAAATACAAACACTCCAGCGATTGCACACAATAAATATATAATATTTTAAAGAGCTGCATTGGGTGTAAATGAGCTATTTCAAACGTTTCACTAACGAACATCAGATGTATGGCTGCATTATCAGTCTGTCAACAAATACATCATTTGCACGTCTTTTAAAGGCATTTAAATAAAAACACTCCAGCGATTGCACACAATATATATAGAAGAATATTTTAAAGACCTACATTGGGTGCAAATGACGTTTTTCATAGGCTTAACTAACATGAGATGCACGGCTGCATTTATGTGTCTGTTAACAAAGACATCATTTGCACGTCTTTTAAAGGTATTTTAATACAAACACTCCAGCGATTAAACACAATAATAGTACAGTCATATAATAAAAAGGTTAAATGCTTGCTTATTTCTGCTTTTCGCCTCAACCGCACAGCAACGCGTCGTGGCTTTGAAGCAGGCGCTGCACGAATCTTGTATGGCAAGCCGTTTTAACCTAAAATACATTAATCCACTATGGCAAGCTGTTTTAGCCTAAAATATACTAAGCATTACTTATCATAATCGCATTTTTACTAGCAACAATTCAATTACAGAGCTCTAAGTGTTCTGGGCTGGCCCTTTTGCCCGAAGGCTGCCCGGTTTGCTTCTCCAAGCCAACATTTAAAGTTTGTCATCGAACTTTAGCTTCTAGTTATTATTAAACTTCTTCTGAGACTAAAATTCTATACGCTACTCCTCCTAGAGCTTTAAGGCTACAAGCCCCAAACTCGGCGGAGCCCTGGGCCCTGGTCACGAAAGTGTTGCTATATCTTTTTGGAATGATCAGACTTACAGTTGATTTAATATTAATTTTTTTACATGAAAAATTTCTATAGGATTTTAATGGGCTGAGAAAAAATGCGCCATCTAGAGGCGCAATACCTCTCGACTGAAGAGGCGGGACTCAAACCTCTTACTTACAGTCACTCTGAAATCGGTGGAAATACAAATAAATACCGCTTTAAAAATTTAAATATTACAGCGATTTAACTCTAAATACCCATTAGAACACACATCAACAGCTAAATTCAGTGGTTTGTGAGTAGTTCTTGTAAAAGAAAAGCTCGCACCCTTCAGCGAGTATACGAGCCGTCAGCATGAACTCTCTCTGTATGTGCTCATAAACAACATAATTTGCACGAATTAGAACGCCTTTAAAATTAATATATTTCAGCGATTTATTTGTAAATGCCCATTAGAACACATCAACAAATCAGCCTTTTGTGATCTGTTTTATTTCAAAGTTAAAGCACTGTCTTCAGCAAATGTGTTATACAGACGAGCTTTCACGGGTCGGAGCTAACTTACCCGACTGAGAATTATACATGACTGCACGTCTTTTAAAAGCATTTAAATAAAAACACTCCAGCGATCCAACACAATAAATATACAAGAATATTTTAAAGAACTACATTAGCTGCAAATGAGCTATTTAATAGGTTTCACTAACGAACATGTTACCGAGTGAATTACTTTCACTTTGACTTCGGTGGAAAATGCATATAAATAACGCCTTTAAAATTACAATATTCCAGCCATTTAATTGTAAATACCCATTAGAACACATCAAGACCTGAATTCAGCTGTTTGAGCGAATTTATTGAAAACCCTAAGCATTTCCTTCACCGCGTACAGATTGCTTTCAACGAGTAAGTTATACATGGAGACGAACGACATAATTTGCACGAATTAGAACGCCTTTAAAATTACAATATTGCAGCGATTTAATTCATTCCACCCATTAGAAAATATCAACAGCTAAATGCAGTTGTTTGTGGGCATTTTGTTTTCATACAGAGAGCGCTGCGTTCAGCAGTGTGTTAGACATGAGCTCCGAGATGTCCGTCTGAGAATTATACATGACTGCACGTCTTTTAAAGGCATTTAAATACAAACACTCCAGCGATTCAACACAATAAATATAGAAGAATATTTTAAAGACCTACATTGGGTGCAAATGACTTTTTTCATAGGCTTAAGTAACTAACATGAGATGCACTGCTGCATTTATGTGTCTGTTAACAAAGACATCATTTGCACGTCTTTTTAAGGTATTTTAATACAAACACTCCAGCGATTCAACACAATAATAGTACAGTCATATAATAAAAAGGTTAAATGCTTGAATATTTCTGCTTTTCGGCTCAAGCGCACGGCAACGCGACGCGGCTTTGAAGCAGGCGCTCATCGCATATTCCAGTATGGCAAGCTGTTTTAACCTAAAATACACACACGATCCTCTATGGCAAGCTGTTTTAGCCTAAAATAAACTAAGCATTTCTTGTCGTACTGCCATTTTTACTATCAACAATTCAATTAGAGAGCTCTAAGTGTTCTGGGCTGGCCCTTTTGCCCCAATGCTGCCCGGTTTGGCTCTCCAAGCCAACATTTAAAGTTTGTCATCGAACTTTAGCTTCTAGTTATGTTGGCTTGGAGAAGCCAACATATTGTTATGCTATTTAAACTTATTATTATATTTTATTATTCTTATGACCTAAAGGAATTTCTGACAGCTACTCCTCCGAGGCCTTTGAAGCCACAAGGCCCAAACTTGGCAGAGACCTGGGCCCTTGTCCCGAAAGAGTTGCTATATCTATTTGGACTGATCAGATGTACAGTTGATTTATTATTAATTTTTGAATATGACAAATTTCCCAATGAATTACATGGGCTGAGAAAAAATGCGCCCTCTAACAGTAATACCTCTTGACTGAAGAGGCGGGACTCAAACCTCTTACTTACAGTCACTCTGAAAACGGTGGAAATACAAATAAATACCGCCTTAAAAATGTAAATATTACAGCGATTTAACTCTAAATACCCATTAGAACATATCAACAGCTAAATTCAGTGGTTTGTGAGTAGTTCTTGTAAAAGAAAAGATCGCACCCTTCAGCACTTATACAAGCCGTAAGCACTCTCTCTCTCTCGACATGTGCTCACAAACAACATAAATTGCACGAATTAGAACGCCTTTAATATAAATATATTTCAGCGATTTGTTTGTAAATACCCATTAGAACACATCAACAAATCAGCCTTTTGTGATATGTTTTATTTCAAAGTTAAAGCACTGTCTTCAGCAAATGTGTTATACAGACAAGCTTTCACGGATCGGAGCTAACCTGACTGAGAATTATACATGACTGCACGTCTTTTAAAAGCATTTAAATAACAACACTCCAGCGATCCAACACAATAAATATACAAGAATATTTTAAAGAACTACATTAGCTGCAAATGAGCTGTTCAATAGGTTTCACTAACGAACATCCCAGCAAACACAACAACGTTGTAAAAACGTTTTTTTCACGTTGTGAAAAGGTTGTGATAACGTTTTTTTCCAACGTATTTAATACGACAAATGTCGGGTTTTTTAAACGTTATAAATACGTTTTTTCACAACGTTGTAAAAACGTTTTTATAACGTTTTTATCACGTCTGTATGTCTCTTTCCAACGTTTTAAAAACGTACTTACCACGTCCAAACTGGTACTTAAAATGCCATATTAAATCTGAATATTGATCTTAATACCAGCACTTTTTTACATTTCATCTTACTTGTAACGTTGCTGACATCGTAGATTTTATAATCCTATTAAGATATGTAGGCCTAATAACTGATACTACACAATTTTGTCACTCATCATATTTATTCACAAAATATAAAGATATGACACCTAAACAAGACAAATGCATAAACATATAACAAAATGGTTTCAAATAAAGTACAACATTTGAAAATTATGTAATGTCTGGCAAATTTGAATATGAGCACATTAACAAAGTTCAAAAAATTTCAGGGCATATATATTTTTAACAGAAAAAAGCAGAATTGTTTTTGCAAAATGTAAAATATTTAATTTCAACTAGTTACAAATTATTTTATAGCAGTTATAATAATCACTCATTTTGCAATCTTATTAATCGTTTGCACTAAAACTATTGCTTATATTTTTAGGTATGTTTTAACACAGATTACAGGTATATGACATCGAATTTAGAACGTGTTTAATGTTTTATAATGGTTATTATTTTTCAATAAATAATATTTAATAATTGGCATACCTGATTTAGAAAAACGTAGCCTATGTTAGCGATTTTTCAGTGCTTTCATTGCAGGTTACATTGTTGTGCCAGTAGGTGGTAGCAAGAGACTGTCTTAATGAGTTAGTTAGAAACACATTCATTCAGTGCTGATTCATTCAGTTGCTGAATTCTGTGACCCACCAAATTATATGACTCTAGTACAGAGGGTAAGTTACAAACATGAAAAAAAAAATATATGGTTATTGTAGCAATTCTATGGTAACCACAAATTAACAATGGTTTTGCTACAAAAACATTGTTTTAACTATGGTGACACAAATGGTAATCAATACGGCAAAAAAAGGTTTTAGGGTTTGGGTTTATTAGTAGGTAAAAATAATAATAATAATTTAATGCTTAAGAGCAATTAACATTCATATCCTAAATAAGGCACATTCCCTATTTGCAATATTTGTGTTCATGTTCCTGAGTAATATCTGCATGCACCAAATACTGAGAACAAATAGTAGAGAGCAATCCAAATGAGAAATCTGGTGTGGAAGGTGGATCTGGAACTTATGTCCAGATTGACACAGCATCTCTTGTTTATCTGTCTTCACAAACTGCCCTGAAATACAATTTAAACATCAACAATGATTGTTATAAATATAACACAAGTCTCTTATATTCACAGTGCTCAGTACTTTTTTTTATATCAACTTGTTTTCTCATTACATACACATACCAGGTTAAAAAAAATATTTTATATTCAGTTGATATATAATTTTTTTAATTAATAAACGGTAATGTATGTTTTAGGTTTTACTTTCTAGTCAGATGGTTCATAGCACTTTGGAGATGCTCTTCAACAGGAGGTCCGCTCCTACTTTGCAGCACTGCCATCAGCAATGAAGAATGTAACAATTTGTCACAGAGACAACAGTATGTAATATACAACGTCAGGTTTATAAGAAATAAACAAACTAGAATATAGGTGAAATGCAGAAAAGAGAACAATATTATGAATATACAAATTTAGTAATCCTCATACAGTGTCACTTACAGTATGTTTGGACGTCAAAGCCTTCTTAAAATAACTAATAAATAACTGAAGGTTACATCTGACTATCTTGAAATACAATATTTTTTTTAGCGTGATCAAAACGTGTTTGTAATTGTTTTAGCTAATTTTTAGGCTCGTGTAACTTAAGTGACCTCACCGATAAAAAATAACGTTCGTTTTCTTCCATTCATCCATTGACAAATTTGACAGCAATATTTACAAAACTATAAAAACCTGTCATCTAAACATAAAATGTGATTAAAAGCGAAAACTTTATTAAATAAGCGCTAAAGTTTATAGCTAAGTTACTCTACGTTAGCCTAACGGTTGAGATGCTAACGGACTTTTTCAGAAGACACTAAACCATTTCTTTAAAGCATGTATTCAACAGAAACGTGTCTATTACATGTAAGAAAGTGTTAGAAACAGTTGTATGTATTATTTGTGTAATTTTAGGGACAAAACTTATCTTAAAACAGTGTGACAGGCGGAGATCTTGCTCTGCTTGTTGGCTGAGTTGCTGCTTGTTTCCATGGTAACTAACCGCTTCAGTTTGAATGCAACTGAAAAGTTCGACGCGCATGCCCGTTCACATGTAGCGTCTTTTGCGCGCTCAAATTCGTTATTTTAAATGTAGACGCGCGCATAATGGAAGCGACGCGGTCGCGACGCGCACGCGGTGCGACGCGCTCGTTTTTTCCAGGCTCCTCGGCGCGTCTGCGTCGCATCGAGATAAAAAGATCTCAACTTTTCAGAATGCAGCAAGCGCACCGCAACTTGGAGCTAGAGCGCAGCTGATGGTTGCTTAGAAACGGCAGACGCTTCCGGAGAGCAAGCGAGCGCTTTGTTGACAAGGAAGAAAGCGGCGCGTCTAGCGTTTTCCACGCGTTTGTAGGCGCGACATGTGAACGGCCCCTAAAAATGCAGCGTTTACATAAATACATACATGAAGTATAACGTTACATACAGATGGATTGAATTATCAGAATGATAGAAGAAATTTCCTGAAACATGACTTTTTGTGTAAGTGGCCAAATGTAGGTATCGAACTGTAAATGGAATAGCTTTAGAATATTTCTTTCTTTCTTTCTTTCTTTCTTTCTTTCTTTCTTTCTTTCTTTCTTTCTGTCTTTATTTAAAAAATTAAAAACAAACGTACAGTTGTGGCACGGTAGTAATTTACTGTCATAATTATATATATATATAAATATATATATATATATGTGGGGATTTGTCTTTACTATTACTCAGTCACTGAATTGCTGTTATTTTTATTTTACTGATATTTTTACACAAACAGAGGTTTTTTGCAAGGTGGTATTTGGGTATTTTCATAACGTTTTTAAAACGTCTTATTCCAACGTGCATATTACGTTATTTTAACACCTGGATAAAACGTCCCTCGAAAGTTGCAGTTTGGTCTGGTTTTATTTTCGTAGTAAACAAACGTGATATTTACGGTTTTTTGACTACCTAAAGAAAACGTTCCAGTTTGGTATTTTTACAACGTTTCTAAAACGTCTTTTTCCAACGTGCATATTACGTTATTTTAACACCTGGATAAAACGTCCCTCGAAAGTTGCAGTTTGGTCTGGTTTTATTTTCGTAGTAGACAAACGTGATATTTACGTTTTTTTGACTACCTAAAGAAAACGTTCCAGTTTGGTATTTTTACAACGTTTCTAAAACGTTTTATTTTGGTCACGTTATTTTTTATTTTAAAAAACGTTTTAAAAACGTTTTTAAAACGTTGTACTACAACATTACCTAATTGCAACCAAAATACAACGTTGTGGAAAGTTGTAAAAACGTTTTGTGTTTGCTGGGATGTTACCGAGCTGAGACTTACTTTCACTTTGATTTCGGTGGAAAATGCATATAAATAACGCCTTTAAAATTACAATACTCCAGCCATTTAATTGTAAATACCCATTAGAAACACATCAAGACCTGAATTCAGCTGTTTGAGCGAATTTATTGAAACCCCTAAGCATTTCCTTCACCGCGTACAGATTGCTTTCAACGAGTTTACATGGAGAGGAACGACATAATTTGCACAAATTTGACCGCCTTTAAAATTATAATATTGCAGCGATTTAATTCAGTCCACCCATTACAAAATATCAACAGCTAAATGCAGTTGTTTGTGACTATTTTTTTTTTTTTCATACAGAAAGCGCTGCATTCAGCAGTGTGTTAGACATGATGAGCTCCGAGATGTCCGACTGAGAATTATAAATGACTGCACGTCTTTTAAAGGCATTTAAATAAAAACACTCCAGCGATTCAACACAATAAATATAGAAGAATATTTTAAAGACCTGCATTGGGTGAAAATGACGTTTTTCATAGGCTTAACTAACATGAGATGCACGGCTGCATTTATGTGTCTGTTAACAAAGACATCATTTGCACGTCTTTTAAAGGTATTTTAATACAAACACTCCGGCGATTCAACACAATAATAGTTCAGTCATATAATAAAAAGTTTAAATGCTTGCTTATTTCTGCTTTTCGGCTCAACCGCACGGCAACGCGACGCGGCTTTGAAGCAGGCGCTCATCACTTATTCCAGTATGGCAAGCCGTTTTAACCTAAAATACACATATTAATCCACTATGGTGTTCTGGGCTGGCCCTTTTACCCGAAGGCTGCCAGGTTTGCTTCTCCAAGCCAACATTTAAAGTTTGTCATCGAACTTTAGCTTCTAGTTAAGTTGGCTTGAGAAAGCCAACTTACTGATATTCTATTTTCTTCCTATCCAAAATTTTCTGACTGTATCTCCTCCTAGAGCTTTAACTCTACAAACTCCAAACTCAGTCCATATCTTCAGTCTGGTCTGACTCGAGTTGCTATATCTTTTCTAACTGATCGGACTTACAGTTTTCGTAAAAATGCCGATTAAAACTGGGAAAAATCCCATTGACTAACATTGACGGAATGTTCAAATGAGCCAAGACTTTTCAAACTCCAACTGTCAAAATTCAAATTTAAACTCCCAGAATCCTTTGAGACTCAATCAGGCTTCCCTTCTATGAACTATATTTCTAATCCATTCAAACTCATTCAAGCTCATCTATCTTTCTATCTAAGTCATGCTAACAGTATGCTAATCATGTTCAAATCATGCTAGCGACTTGCTAGTCATGCTAAAATCATGCTACCGACTTGCTAGTCATGCTAAAATCATGCTAACGACTTGCTAGTCATGCTAAAATCATGCTAGTAACTTGCTAGTCATGCTCGAATCATGCTAGTGACTTGCTAGTCATGCTAGCATAATGCTAGTGACTTGCTAGTCATGCTAGAATCATGCTAGCGACTTGCTAGTCATGCTAAAATCATGCTAGCGACTTGCTAGTCATGCTAAAATCATGCTAGCGACTTGCTAATCATGCTAAAATCATGCTAGCGACTTTGCTATCCATGCTAAAATCATGCTAGTGACTTGCTAGTCATGTTAAAATCATGCTAGCGACTTGCTAGTCATGCTATAATCGTGCTAGTGACATGCTAGTCATGCTAAAATCATGCTAGTGACATGCTAGTCATGTTAGTAATCATGCTAGTGACTTGCTAGTCATGCTAGAATCGTGCTAGTGACATGCTAGTCATTCTAAAATCATGCTAGTGACTTGCTAGTCATGCTAGAATCGTGCTAGAATCATGCTAGCGACTTGCTAGTCATGCTAAAATCATGCTAGCGACTTGCTAATCATGATAAAATCATGCTAGCGACTTTGCTATTCATGTTAAAATCATGCTAGTGACTTGCTAGTCATGTTAAAATCATGCTAGCGACTTGCTAGTCATGCTAAAATCGTGCTAGCGACTTGCTAGTCATGCTAAAATTATGCTAGCAACATGCTAAAAACATGCTAGTAAACACCCTGGGTACCCTAGTAACCACATAGCAACACCCTAGCAACCACCACAGGCATCATAGCAACCGCATAGCAACACCCTAGCAACCACCACAGGCACCATAGCAACCGCATAGCAACACCTTAGCAACCACCCCGAGTACCTTAGCAACCACATAGGAACACCCTAGCAACCACCCCGGGTACCTTAGCAACCACATAGCAACACCTTAGCAACCACCCCGGGTACCTTAGCAACCGCATAGCAACACCCTAGCAACCACCTCGGGTACCTTAGCAACCGCATAGTAACACCTTAGCAACCGCATATCAACACCTTAGCAACCACCCCAGGTACCCTAGCAACACCTTAGCAACCACCCTGAGCACCCTAGCATCTATCTATCTATCTATCTATCTATCTATCTATCTATCTATCTATCTATCTATCTATCTATCTATCTATCTATCTATCTATCTTCAAGCTTAAAACTGCTGAAAACTTCAAACTATTTCAGACTGAAAACAGTCAAACTTTTAAAACTTTTACAAACTTTAAAAACTATTTTAAACTATCTGGTCAGACTTTCTCAAGCCAACTTCAAAGTTTGTCTTGACGAACTTTTTTATCTAGTTATTATTATTCTTCCTATCCTAAATTTCTGACTGTATCTCCTCCTAGAGCTTTAACTCTACAAACTCCAAACTCAGCCCAGATCTTCAAACTGTTCTAACTCGAGTTGCTATATCTTTTCTAACTGATCGGACTTACGGTTTTCCTAAAAATGCCGATTAAAACTGGGAAAAATCCCATTGACTAACATTGACGGAATGTTCAAATGAGCCAAGACTTTTCAAACTCCAACTGTCAAAATTCAAATTTAAACTCCCAGAATCCTTTGAGACTCAATCAGGCTTCCCTTCTATGAACTATATTTCTAATCCATTCAAACTCATTCAAGCTCATCTATCTTTCTATCTAAGTCATGCTAACAGTATGCTAATCATGTTCAAATCATGCTAGCGACTTGCTAGTCATGCTAAAATCATGCTACCGACTTGCTAGTCATGCTAAAATCATGCTAACGACTTGCTAGTCATGCTAAAATCATGCTAGTAACTTGCTAGTCATGCTCGAATCATGCTAGTGACTTGCTAGTCATGCTAGCATAATGCTAGTGACTTGCTAGTCATGCTAGAATCATGCTAGCGACTTGCTAGTCATGCTAAAATCATGCTAGCGACTTGCTAGTCATGCTAAAATCATGCTAGCGACTTGCTAATCATGCTAAAATCATGCTAGCGACTTTGCTATCCATGCTAAAATCATGCTAGTGACTTGCTAGTCATGTTAAAATCATGCTAGCGACTTGCTAGTCATGCTATAATCGTGCTAGTGACATGCTAGTCATGCTAAAATCATGCTAGTGACATGCTAGTCATGTTAGTAATCATGCTAGTGACTTGCTAGTCATGCTAGAATCGTGCTAGTGACATGCTAGTCATTCTAAAATCATGCTAGTGACTTGCTAGTCATGCTAGAATCGTGCTAGAATCATGCTAGCGACTTGCTAGTCATGCTAAAATCATGCTAGCGACTTGCTAATCATGATAAAATCATGCTAGCGACTTTGCTATTCATGTTAAAATCATGCTAGTGACTTGCTAGTCATGTTAAAATCATGCTAGCGACTTGCTAGTCATGCTAAAATCGTGCTAGCGACTTGCTAGTCATGCTAAAATTATGCTAGCAACATGCTAAAAACATGCTAGTAAACACCCTGGGTACCCTAGTAACCACATAGCAACACCCTAGCAACCACCACAGGCATCATAGCAACCGCATAGCAACACCCTAGCAACCACCACAGGCACCATAGCAACCGCATAGCAACACCTTAGCAACCACCCCGAGTACCTTAGCAACCACATAGGAACACCCTAGCAACCACCCCGGGTACCTTAGCAACCACATAGCAACACCTTAGCAACCACCCCGGGTACCTTAGCAACCGCATAGCAACACCCTAGCAACCACCTCGGGTACCTTAGCAACCGCATAGTAACACCTTAGCAACCGCATATCAACACCTTAGCAACCACCCCAGGTACCCTAGCAACACCTTAGCAACCACCCTGAGCACCCTAGCATCTATCTATCTATCTATCTATCTATCTATCTATCTATCTATCTATCTATCTATCTATCTATCTATCTATCTTCAAGCTTAAAACTGCTGAAAACTTCAAACTATTTCAGACTGAAAACAGTCAAACTTTTAAAACTTTTACAAACTTTAAAAACTATTTTAAACTATCTGGTCAGACTTTCTCAAGCCAACTTCAAAGTTTGTCTTGACGAACTTTTTTATCTAGTTATTATTATTCTTCCTATCCTAAATTTCTGACTGTATCTCCTCCTAGAGCTTTAACTCTACAAACTCCAAACTCAGCCCAGATCTTCAAACTGTTCTAACTCGAGTTGCTATATCTTTTCTAACTGATCGGACTTACGGTTTTCCTAAAAATCCCGATTAAAACTGGGAAAAAAATCTCATTGACTTACATTGACGGAATGTTCAAACTCCAACTGTCAAAATTCAAATTTAAACTGCCAGAATCCTTTGAGACTCAATCAGGCTTCCCTTCTATGAACTATATTTCTAATCCATTCAAACTCATCTATCTATCTATCTATAAATCTGTCTATCTATAAATCTATCCATCTATTAATCTGTCTATCTATTAATCTATCCATCTATTAATCTGTCTATCTATTAATCTGTCTATCTATTAATCTGTCTATCTATAAATCTATCCATCTATTAATCTATCTATCTATAAATCTATCCATCTATTAATCTGTCTATCTATTAATCTATCCATCTATTAATCTGTCTATCTATAAATCTATCTATCAATCTGTCTATCTATAAATCTATCCATCTATTAATCTATCTATCTATTAATCTGTCTATCTATTAATCTATCTATCTATTAATCTGTCTATCTGTAAATCTGTTTATCTATAAATCTATCTATCTATTAATCTATCTATAAATCTATCTATCTATTAATCTGTCTTTCTATAAATCTATCTATCTATTAATCTATCTATTAATCTATCTATCTATAAATCTATCTATCTATTAATCTGTCTTTCTATAAATCTACTATCTATTAATCTGTCTATCTATAAATCTATCTATTAATCTATCTATCTATTAATCTGTCTATCTATTAATCTATCTATAAATCTATCTATAAATCTACTATCTATTAATCTATCTATTAATCTATCTATCTATAAATCTATCTATCTATTAATCTGTCTTTCTATAAATCTATCTATCTATTAATCTATCTATAAATCTATCTATCTATAAATCTATCTATCTATTAATCTGTCTTTCTATAAATCTATCTATCTATTAATCTATCTATAAATCTATCTATCTATAAATCTATCTATCTTTTAATCTGTCTTTCTATAAATCTATCTATCTATTAATCTATCTATAAATCTATCTATCTATAAATCTATCTATTAATCTGTCTATCTATTAATCTCTTTCTACTTGCGACTTGCTAGTAATGCTAAAATCATGCTAGCGACTTGCTAGTAATGCTAAAATCATGCTAGCTACTTGCTAGTCATGCTAAAATCATGCTAGCGACTTGCTAGTCATGCTAAAATCATGCTAGCGACTTTGCTAGTCATGCTAAAATAATGCAAGCGACTTGCTAGTCATGCTAAAATCATGCTAGCGACTTGCTAATCATGTTAAAATCATGCTAGCGACTTGCTAGTCTTGCTAAAATCATGTTAGCGACTTGCTAGTAATGCTAAAATCATGCTAGTGACTTGCTAGTAATGCTAAAATCATGCTAGCGACTTTGCTAATCAGGCTAAAATCATGCTAGCGACTTGCTAGTCATGCTAAAATCATGCTAGCGACTTGCTAGTCATGCTAAAATCATGCTAGCAACTAGCTAATCATGCCAGCAACATGCTAGTAACCACCCTGGGTAACCTAGTAACCACATAGCAACACCTTAGCAACCACCTCAGGTACCTTAGCAACCACATAGTAACACCTTAGCAACCACCATGGGTACCTTAGCAACCGCATAGCAACACCTTAGCAACCACCCTGGGTACCTTAGCAACCACATAGCAACACCTTAGCAACCGCATAGCAACACCTTAGCAACCACCCCGTGTACCTTAGCAACCACCCCGGGTACCTTAGCAACCGAATAGCAACACCCTAGCAACCACCCCAGACACCATATCTATCTATCTATCTATCTATCTATCTATCTATCTATCTATCTATCTATCTATCTATCTATCTATCTATCTATCTATCTATCTATCTATCTATCTATCTATCTATCTATCTATCTTTAAAACTGCTAAAAACTTTAAACTATTTCAGACTGAAAACCATTAAACTTAAAACTTTTTAAACTTTTACTACTTTTTAAAGCTTTCAAAACTTCTTTAAACTTTAAGGCAAAGCTTTCTCAAGCCAACTTAAAGTTTGTCTCAACGAACTTTTTTATCTAGTTATGTTGGCTTGGAGAAGCCAACATATTGTTATGCTATTTAAACTTATTATGTTGGCTTGGAGAAGCCAACATATTGTTATGCTATTTAAACTTATTATTATTATTATTATTATTATTATTATGTTGGCTTGGAGAAGCCAACATATTGTTATGCTATTTAAACTTATTATGTTGGCTTGGAGAGCCAACATATTGTTATGCTATTTAAACTTATTATTATGTTGGCTTGGAGAAGCCAACATATTGTTATGCTATTTAAACTTATTATGTTGGCTTGGAGAAGCCAACATATTGTTATGCTATTTAAACTTATTATGTTGGCTTGGAGAAGCCAACATATTGTTATGCTATTTAAACTTATTATTATTAAACTTCTTCTGAGACTAAAATTCTATACGCTACTCCTCCTAGAGCTTTAAGCCTACAAGCCCCAAACTCGGCGGAGCCCTGGGCCCTGGTCACGAAAGTGTTGCTATATCTTTTTGGAATGATCAGACTTACAGTTGATTTAATATTAATTTTTTTGCATGAAAAATTTATATAGGATTTCAATGGGCTGAGAAAAAATGCGCCATCTAGAGGCGCAATACCTCTCCACTGAAGAGGCGGGACTCAAACCTCTTACTTACAGTCACTCTGAAATCGGTGGAAATACAAATAAATACCGCTTTAAAAATTTAAATATTACAGCGATTTAACTCTAAATACCCATTAGAACACATCAACAGCTACATTCAGCTGTGAGCTGTTTTGTGTAAAAGTTAAACCGCTGTCTTTACAGAGTGTGTTACAGATGAGCTTCACATCTCCGGCTGAGAATTATACATGACTGCACGTCTTTTAAAAGCATTTAAATAAAAACACTCCAGCGATCCAACACAATAAATATACAAGAATATTTTAAAGAACTACATTAGCTGCACATGAGCTGTTCAATAGGTTTCACTAACGAACATGTTACCGAGCTGTGACCCATACTTTCACTTTGACTTCGGTGGAAAATGCATATAAATAACGCCTTTAAAATTACAATATTCCAGCCATTTAATTTTAAATACCCATTAGAACACATCAAGACCTGAATTCAGCTGTTTGAGCGAATTTATTCAAAACCCTAAGCATTTCCTTCACCGCGTACAGATTGCTTTCAACGAGTATACATGGAGACGAACGATATAATTTGCACGAATTAGAACGCCTTTAAAATTACAATATTGCAGCGGTTTAATTCGTTCCACCCATTAGAAAATATCAACAGCTAAATGCAGTTGTTTGTGAGTATTTTGTTTTCATACAGAGAGCGCTGTGTTCAGCAGTGTAGACATGAGCTCCGAGATGTCCGTCTGAGAATTATACATGACTGAACGTCTTTTAAAGGCATGTAAATACAAACACTCCAGCGATTGCACACAATAAATATATAATATTTTAAAGAGCTGCATTGGGTGTAAATGAGCTATTTCAAACGTTTCACTAACGAACATCAGATGTATGGCTGCATTATCAGTCTGTCAACAAATACATCATTTGCACGTCTTTTAAAGGCATTTAAATAAAAACACTCCAGCGATTGCACACAATATATATAGAAGAATATTTTAAAGACCTACATTGGGTGCAAATGACGTTTTTCATAGGCTTAACTAACATGAGATGCACGGCTGCATTTATGTGTCTGTTAACAAAGACATCATTTGCACGTCTTTTAAAGGTATTTTAATACAAACACTCCAGCGATTAAACACAATAATAGTACAGTCATATAATAAAAAGGTTAAATGCTTGCTTATTTCTGCTTTTCGCCTCAACCGCACAGCAACGCGTCGTGGCTTTGAAGCAGGCGCTGCACGAATCTTGTATGGCAAGCCGTTTTAACCTAAAATACATTAATCCACTATGGCAAGCTGTTTTAGCCTAAAATATACTAAGCATTACTTATCATAATCGCATTTTTACTAGCAACAATTCAATTACAGAGCTCTAAGTGTTCTGGGCTGGCCCTTTTGCCCGAAGGCTGCCCGGTTTGCTTCTCCAAGCCAACATTTAAAGTTTGTCATCGAACTTTAGCTTCTAGTTATTATTATTATTATTATTAAAATTCTTCTGAGACTAAAATTCTATACGCTACTCCTCCTAGAGCTTTAAGGCTACAAGCCCCAAACTTGGCAGAGACCTGGGCCCTTGTCTCGAAAGTGTTGCTATATCTATTTGGACTGATCAGATTTACAGTTGATTTATTATTAATTTTTTTACATTAAAAATTCCTAAAATTTCGCCCTCTAATGGAGCAATACCTCTCCACTGAATGGAACTCTCCACTGAATGGAAATATGTCCCATAGATTTGAATGGGCTGAGAAAAAAAGCGCCCTCTAAAGGAGTAATTCCTCTCTACTCAACAGGAGATCGCTGAGCTCTGACCAACTTCCACTTTGACTTCGATGGAAAATGCAAATAAATAACGCCTTTAAAATTAAAATATTCCAGCGATTTAATTGTAAATACCCATTAGAACACATCAAGACCTGAATTCAACTATTTGAGCTAATTTATTCAAAACTCTAAGCATTCCTTCACCGTGTACAGCTTCAGCACGTACTCTCTCTGTATATCTGCTCACAAACGACCTAATTTGCACGAATTAGAACGCCTTTAAAATTAAAATATTACAGCGATTTAACTCTAAATACCCATTACAACACACATCAACAGCTAAATTCAGCTGTGAGCTGTTTTGTGTAAAAGTTAAACCGCTGTCTTTAGAGAGTGTGTTACAGATGAGCTTCACATCTCCGTCTGAGAATTATACATGACTGAACGTCTTTTAAAAGCATTTAAATAAAAACACTCCAGCGATTGTACACAATAAATATAGAATAATATTTTAAAGAACTACATTAGCTGCAAATGAGCTGTTCAATAGGTTTCACTAACGAACATGTTACCGAGCTGTGACTTACTTTCACTTTGACTTCGGTGGAAAATGCATATAAATAACGCCTTTAAAATTACAATATTCCAGCCATTTAATTGTAAATACCCATTAGAACACATCAAGACCTGAATTCAGCTGTTTGAGCGAATTTATTCAAAACCCTAAGCATTTCCTTCACCGCATACAGGTTGCCTTCAACGAGTATACATGGAGACGAAAGACATAATTTGCACGGATTTGACCGCCTTTAAAATTACAATATTGCAGCGATTTAATTCAGTCCACCCATTAGAAAATATGAACAGCTAAATGCAGTTGTTTGTGAGTATTTTGTTTTCATACAGAGAGCGCTGTGTTCAGCAGTGTAGACATGAGCTCCGAGATGTCCGACTGACAATTATACATGACTGCACGTCTTTTAAAGGCATTTAAATACAAACACTCCAGCGATTGCACACAATAAATATAGAATAATATTTTAAAGAGCTGCATTGGGTGTAAATGAGCTATTTCAAACGTTTCACTAACGAACATCAGATGTATGGCTGCATTATCAGTCTGTCAACAAATACATCATTTGCACGTCTTTTAAAGGCATTTAAATAAAAACACTCCAGCGATTGCACACAATAAATATAGAAGAATATTTTAAAGACCTACATTGGGTGCAAATGACGTTTTTCATAGGCTTAACTAACATGAGATGCACGGCTGCATTTATGTGTCTGTTAACAAAGACATCATTTGCACGTCTTTTAAAGGTATTTTAATACAAACACTCCAGCGATTCAACACAATAATAGTACAGTCATATAATAAAAAGGTTAAATGCTTGCTTATTTCTGCTTTTCGCCTCAACCGCACAGCAACGCGATCGTGGCTTTGAAGCAGGCGCTGCACGAATCTTGTACGGCAAGCCGTTTTAACCTAAAATACATTAATCCACTATGGCAAGCTGTTTTAGCCTAAAATATACTAAGCATTACTTATCATAATCGCATTTTTACTAGCAACAATTCAATTACAGAGCTCTAAGTGTTCTGGGCTGGCCCTTTTGCCCGAAGGCTGCCCGGTTTGCTTCTCCAAGCCAACATTTAAAGTTTGTCATCGAACTTTAGCTTCTAGTTATTAAGTTGGCTTGAGAGAGCCAACTTACTGATATTCTATTTAAACTTATTATTATTATTATTATTAAGTTGGCTTGGGAAAGCCAACTTACTGATATTCTATTTAAACTTATTATTAAGTTGGCTTGAGAAAGCCAACTTACTGATATTCTATTTAAACTTATTCTTATTATTATTATTATTATTCTTCTTCCTATATAAAATTTCTGACTGCTACTCCTCCTAGAGCTTTAACTCTACAAACTCCAAACTCAGCCCAGATCTTCAGACTGGTCAGACTCGATATGCCATATCTTTTCTAACTGATCGGACTTACGGTTTTCCTAAAAATCCCGATTAAACCTGGGAAAAAAATCTCATTGACTTACATTGATGGAATGTTCAACTCCAACTGTCAAAATTCAAATTTAAACTGCCAGAATCCTTTGAGACTCAATCAAGCTTCCCTTCTATGTACTATATTTCTAATCCATTCAAACTCATTCAAACTCATCTATCTTTCTAAGTCATGCTAACAATATGCTAATCATGCTAAAATCATGTTAGTGACTTGCTAGTCATCCTAAAATCATGCTAGTAACTTGCTAGTCATGCTAGAACCATGCTAGTGACTTGCTAGTCATGCTAAAATCATGCTAGAGACTTGCTAGTCATGCTAAAATCATGTTAGTGACATGCTAGCGACTTGCTAGTCATGTTAAAATCATGCTAGTGACTTGCTAGTCATGTTAAAATCATGCTAGTGACATGCTAGTCATGCTAAAATCATGCTAGTAACTTGCTAGTCATGCTAGAATCATGCTAGTGACTTGCTAGTCATGCTAGGATCATGCTTGTAACTTGCTAGTCATGCTAAAATCATGCTAACGACTTGCTAGTCATGCTGAAATCTTGCTAGCGACTTGCTAGTCATGCTAAAATCATGCTAGCGACTTGCTAGTCATGCTAAAATCATGCTAGCGACTTGCTAGTCATGCTAAAATCATGGTAGCGACTTGCTAATCATGTTAAAATCATGCTAGCGACTTGCTAGTCATGCTAAATTCATGCTAGCAACTAGCTAATCATGCCAGCAACATGCTAGAAACATGCTAGTAACCACCCTGGGTACCCTAGCAACCGCATAGCAACACCTTAGCAACCACCCTAGGTACCTTAGCAACCGCATAGCAACACCTTAGAAACCACCCCGGGTACCCTAGCAACCGCATAGCAACACCTTAGCAACCACCATGGGTACCTTGGCAACCACATAGCAACACCCTAGCAACCACCCCGGGTACCTTAGCAACCGCATAGCAACACCTTAGCAACCACCCTAGGTACCTTAGCAACCACATAGCAACACCTTAGCAACCACCCTAGGTACCTTAGCAACCACATAGCAACACCTTAGCAACCACCCTAGGTACCTTAGCAACCACATAGCAACACCTTAGCAACCACCCCGGGTACCATAGCAACTGCATAGCAACACCTTAGCAACCACTCCGGGTACCCTAGCAACCACATAGCAACACCTTAGCAACCACCCCAGGTACCCTAGCAACCGCATAGCAACACCTTAGCAACCACCATGGGTACCCTAGCAACCGCATAGCAACACCCTAGCAACAACCCCGGGTACATTAGCAACCGCATAGCAACACCCTAGCAACCACCCTGGGTACCTTAGCAACTGGTTAGTCATTCTAGCAAACATGCTAGTCATGCTAGATACATGTTAGAAGCATACTAGCGACTTGCTTTTAAACTTTCAAAACTTTATACTTTTAAACTTTTTAAACTTCTTTAAACTTCTTTAAACTTTTTAAACTTTAAACTTCTTTAAACTTTTTAAACTACTTTAAACCTTTTTTTTTTACTTCTTTAAACTTTATTAAACTTTTCAAACTTTTTTTATCTATCTATCTATCTATCTATCTATCTATCTATCTATCTATCTATCTATCTATCTATCTATCTATCTATCTATCTGTTCGATCTTCAAGCTTTAAAACTGCTGAAAACTTCAAACTATTTCAGACTGAAAGTCAAACTTTTAAAACTTTTACAAACTTTAAAAACTATTTTAAACTATCTGGTCAGACTTTCTCAAGCCAACTTCAAAGTTTGTCTTGACGAACTTTTTTATCTAGTTATGTTGGCTTGGAGAGCCAACATACTGTTATGCTATTTAAACTTATTATTATGTTGGCTTGGAGAAGCCAACATATTGTTATGCTATTTAAACTTATTATGTTGGCTTGGAGAGCCAACATACTGTTATGCTATTTAAACTTATTATGTTGGCTTGGAGAGCCAACATACTGTTATGCTATTTAAACTTATTATTATTATTATTCTTATGACCTACAGAAATTTCTGACAGCTACTCCTCCGAGGCCTTTGAAGCCACAAGGCCCAAACTTGGCAGAGACCTGGGCCCTTGTCCCGAAAGAGTTGCTATATCTATTTGGACTGATCAGATGTACAGTTGATTTATTATTAATTTTTGAATATGACAAATTTCCCAATGAATTACATGGGCTGAGAAAAAATGCGCCCTCTAACAGTAATACCTCTCGACTGAAGAGGCGGGACTCAAACCTCTTACTTACAGTCACTCTGAAATCCGTGGAAATACAAATAAATATCGCCTGAAAAATGTCATTATTACAGCGATTTAACTCTAAATACCCATTAGAACATATCAACAGCTAAATTCAGTGGTTTGTGAGTAGTTCTTGTAAAAGAAAAGCTCGCACCCTTCAGCGCTTATACAAGCCGTCAGCACTAGGCTACTCTCTCTCTACATGTGCTCGCAAACAACATAAATTGCACGAATTAGAACGCCTTTAAAATTAATATATTTCAACGATTTATTTGTAAATACCCATTAGAACACATCAACAAATCAGCCTTTTGTGATCTGTTTTATTTAAAAGTTAAAGCACTGTCTTCAGCAAATGTGTTATACAGACGAGCTTTAATTACCCGACTGAGAATTATACATGACTGCACGTCTTTTAAAAGCATTTAAATAAAAACACTCCAGCGATCCAACACAATCAATATACAAGAATATTTTAAAGAACTACATTAGCTGCAAATGAGCTTTTCAGTTTCACTAACGAACATGTTACCGAGCTGTGACTTACTTTCACTTTGAATTTGGTGGAGAATGCATATAAATAATGCCTTTAAAATTACAATATTCCAGCCATTTAATTGTAAATACCCATTAGAACACATCAAGACCTGAATTCAGCTGTTTGAGCGAATTTATTGAAAACCCTAAGCAATTCCTTCACCGCGTATAGATTACTTTCAACGAGTATACATGGAGACGAACGACATAATTTGCACGAATTAGAACGCCTTTAAAATTACAATATTGCAGCGATTTAATTCAGTCCACCCATTAGAAAATATCAACAGCTAAATGCAGTTGTTTGTGAGCATTTTGTTTTCATACAGAGAGCGCTGCATTCAGCAGTGTGTTAGACATGAGCTCCGAGATGTCCGACTGACAATTATACATGACTGCACGTCTTTTAAAGGCATTTAAATACAAACACTCCAGCGATTCAACACAATAAATATAGAAGAATATTTTAAAGACCTGCATTGGGTGCAAATGACGTTTTTCATGAGATGCACTGCTGCATTTATGTGTCTGTTAACAAAGACATCATTTGCACGTCTTTTAAAGGTATTTTAATACAAACACTCCAGCGATCCAAAACAATAATAGTTCAGTCATATAATAAAAAGTTTAAATGCTTGCTTATTTCTGCTTTTCGGCTCAACCGTACGGCAACGAGACGCGGCTTTGAAGCAGGCGCTCATCACTTATTCCAGTATGGCAAGCCGTATTAACCTAAAATACACATATTAATCCACTATGGTGTTCTGGGCTGGCCCTTTTGCCCGAAGGCTGCCCAATTTGGCTCTCCAAGCCAACATTTAAAGTTTGTCATCGAACTTTAGCTTCTAGTTATTATTATTATTCTTATGACCTAAAGAAATTTCTGACAGCTACTCCTCCGAGGCCTTTGAAGCCACAAGGCCCAAACTTGGCAGAGACCTGGGCCCTTGTCCCGAAAGAGTTGCTATATCTATTTGGACTGATCAGATGTACAGTTGATTTATTATTAATTTTTGAATATGACAAATTTCCCAATGAATTACATGGGCTGAGAAAAAATGCGCCCTCTAACAGTAATACCTCTCGACTGAAGAGGCGGGATTCAAACCTCTTACTTACAGTCACTCTGAAAACGGTGGAAATAGAAATAAATACCGCCTTAAAAATGTAAATATTACAGCGATTTAACTCTAAATACCCATTAGAACATATCAACAGCTAAATTCAGTGGTTTGTGAGTATTTCTTGTAAAAGAAAAGCTCGCACCCTTCAGCGCTTATACAAGCCGTCGGCATGTACTCTCTCTGTATGTGCTCATAAACAACATAATTTGCACGAATTAGAACGCCTTTAAAATTAATATATTTCAGCGATTTATTTGTAAATACCCATTAGAACACATCAACAAATCAGCCTTTTGTGATCTGTTTTATTTCAAAGTTAAAGCACTGTCTTCAGCAAATGTGTTATACAGACGAGCTTTCAGGCTCGGAGCTAACTTACCCGACTGAGAATTATGACTGCATGTCTTTTAAAAGCATTTAAATAAAAACACTCCAGCGATCCAACACAATAAATATGCAAGAATATTTTAAAGAACTACATTAGCTGCAAATGAGCTTTTCAGTTTCACTAACGACCATGTTACCGAGCTGTGACTTACTTTCACTTTGAACTCGGTGGAAAATGCATATAAATAATGCCTTTAAAATTACAATATTCCAGCCATTTAATTGTAAATACCCATTAGAACACATCAAGACCTGAATTCAGCTGTTTGAGCGAATTTATTGAAAACCCTAAGCAGTTCCTTCACCGCGTACAGATTGCTTTCAACGAGTATACATGGAGACGAACGACATAATTTGCACGAATTAGAACGCCTTTAAAATTACAATATTGTAGCGATTTAATTTAGTCCACCCATTAGAAAATATCAACAGCTAAATGCAGTTGTTTGTGAGCATTTTGTTTTCATACAGAGAGCGCTGCGTTCATGAGCTCCGAGATGTCCGACTGAGAATTATACATGACTGCACGTCTTTTAAAGGCATTTAAATAAAAACACTCCAGAGATTCAACACAATAAATATAGAAGAATATTTTAAAGACCTGCATTGGGTGCAAATTACTTTTTTCATAGGCTTAACTAACTAACATGAGATGCACTGCTCAGTCTTCATCTGCATCATCAAAGACATAATTTGCACGTCTTTTAAAGGTATTTAAATACAAACACTCCAGCGATTAAACACAATAATTGTAGAGTAATATATTACACAGCTTAAATGCTTGCTTATTAATTCTTTTAGGCTCAACCGCACAGCAACGCTTTCAAGCACGCGCTGCACACTTGTTGTATGGCAAGCCGTTTTAACCTAAAATACACATAAATCCACTATGGCAAGCTGTTTAACCTAAAATATACCAAACATTACTTATCATAATAGCCTTTTTACTAGCAACAATTCAATCAGAGAGCTCTAAGTGTTCTGGGCTGGCCCTTTTGCCCGAAGGCTGCCCGGTTTGCTTCTCCAAGCCAACATTTAAAGTTTGTCATCGAACTTTAGCTTCTAGTTATTATTCAACCTTCTTCTGAGACTAATTTTCTATACGCTACTCCTCCTAGGGCTTTAAGGCTACAAGCCCCAAACTCGGCGGAGCCCTGGGCCCTGGTCACGAAAGTGTTGCTATATCTTTTTGGAATGATCAGACTTACAGTTGATTTAATATTAATTTTTTTACATGAAAAATTTCTATAGGATTTCAATGGGCTGAGAAAAAATGCGCCATCTAGAGGTGCAATACCTCTCCACTGAAGAGGCGGGACTCAAACCTCTTACTTACAGTCACTCTGAAATCGGTGGAAATACAAATAAATACCGCCTTTAAAATTTAAATATTACAGCGATTTAATTGTATATACCCATTAGAACACATCAACAGCTACATTCAGCTGTGAGCTGTTTTGTGTAAAAGTTAAACCGCTGTCTTTAGAGAGTGTGTTACAGATGAGCTTCACATCTCCGTCTGAGAATTATACATGACTGAACGTCTTTTAAAAGCATTTAAATAAAAACACTCCAGCGATTGTACACAATAAATATAGAATAATATTTTAAAGAACTACATTAGAGCAAATGAGCTGTTCAATAGGTTTCACTAACGAACATGTTACCGAGCTGTGACTTACTTTCACTTTGACTTCGGTGGAAAATGCATATAAATAACGCCTTTAAAATTACAATATTCCAGCCATTTAATTGTAAATACCCATTAGAACACAACAAGACCTGAATTCAGCTGTTTGAGCGAATTTATTCAAAACCCCAAGCATTTCCTTCACCGCACACAGGTTGCCTTCAACGAGTATACATGGAGACGAAAGACATAATTTGCACGGATTTGACCGCCTTTAAAATTACTATATTGCAGCGATTTAATTCAGTCCACCCATTAGAAAATATGAACAGCTAAATGCAGTTGTTTGTGAGTATTTTGTTTTCATACAGAGAGCGCTGTGTTCAGCAGTGTAGACATGAGCTCTGAGATGTCCGACTGACAATTATACATGACTGCACGTCTTTTAAAGGCATTTAAATACAAACACTCCAGCGATTGCACACAATAAATATAGAATAATATTTTAAAGAGCTGCATTGGGTGTAAATGAGCTATTTCAAACGTTTCACTAACGAACATCAGATGTATGGCTGCATTATCAGTCTGTCAACAAATACATCATTTGCACGTCTTTTAAAGGCATTTAAATAAAAACACTCCAGCGATTGCACACAATAAATATAGAAGAATATTTTAAAGACCTACATTGGGTGCAAATGACGTTTTTCATAGGCTTAACTAACATGAGATGCACGGCTGCATTTATGTGTCTGTTAACAAAGACATCATTTGCACGTCTTTTAAAGGTATTTTAATACAAACACTCCAGCGATTCAACACAATAATAGTACAGTCATATAATAAAAAGGTTAAATGCTTGCTTATTTCTGCTTTTCGCCTCAACCGCACAGCAACGCGTCGTGGCTTTGAAGCAGGCGCTGCACGAATCTTGTATGGCAAGCCGTTTTAACCTAAAATACATTAATCCACTATGGCAAGCTGTTTTAGCCTAAAATATACTAAGCATTACTTATCAGAATCGCATTTTTACTAGCAACAATTGAATTACAGAGCTCTAAGTGTTCTGGGCTGGCCCTTTTGCCCGAAGGCTGCCCAATTTCGCTCTCCAAGCCAACATTTAAAGTTTGTCATCGAACTTTAGCTTCTAGTTATTATTATTCTTATGACCTACAGAAATTTCTGACAGCTACTCCTCCGAGGCCTTTGAAGCCACAAGGCCCAAACTTGGCAGAGACCTGGGCCCTTGTCCCGAAAGAGTTGCTATATCTATTTGGACTGATCAGATGTACAGTTGATTTATTATTAATTTTTGAATATGACAAATTTCCCAATGAATTACATGGGCTGAGAAAAAATGCGCCCTCTAACAGTAATACCTCTCGACTGAAGAGGCGGGACTCAAACCTCTTACTTACAGTCACTCTGAAATCCGTGGAAATACAAATAAATATCGCCTTAAAATTTAATTATTACAGCGATTTAACTCTAAATACCCATTAGAACATATCAACAGCAAAATTCAGTGGTTTGTGAGTAGTTCTTGTAAAAGAAAAGCTCGCAGCGCTTATACAAGCCGTCAGCACGAACTCTCTCTGTATGTGCTCATAAACAACATAAATTGCACGAATTAGAACGCCTTTAAAATAAATATATTTCAGCGATTTATTTGTAAATACCCATTAGAACACATCAACAAATCAGCCTTTTGTGATCTGTTTTATTTCAAAGTTAAAGCACTGTCTTCAGCAAATGTGTGTTATACAGACGAGCTTTCACGGCTCGGAGCTAACTTACCCGACTGAGAATTATGACTGCACGTCTTTTAAAAGCATTTAAATAAAAATACTCCAGCGATCCAACACAATAAATATACAAGAATATTTTAAAGAACTACATTAGCTGCAAATGAGCTTTTCAATACGTTTCACTAACGAACATGTTACCGAGCTGTGACTTACTTTCACTTTGAACTCGGTGGAAAATGCATATAAATAATGCCTTTAAAATTACAATATTCCAGCCATTTAATTGTAAATACCCATTAGAACACATCAAGACCTGAATTCAGCTGTTTGAGCGAATTTATTGAAAACCCTAAGCATTTCCTTCACCGCGTACAGATTGCTTTCAACGAGTATACATGGAGACGAACGACATAATTTGCATGAATTAGAACGCCTTTAAAATTACAATATTGCAGCGATTTAATTCAGTCCACCCATTAGAAAATATCAACAGCTAAATGCAGTTGTTTTTGAGCATTTTGTTTTCATACAGAGAGCGCTGCGTTCAGCAGTGTGTAGACGTGAGCTCCGAGATGTCCGTCTGAGAATTATACATGACTGCACGTCTTTTAAAGGCATTTAAATAAAAACACTCCAGCGATCCAACACAATAAATATAGAAGAATATTTTAAAGACCTGTATTGGGTGCAAATGACGTTTTTCATAGGCTTAACTAACTAACATGAGATGCACGGCTGTATTTATGTGTCTGTTAACAAAGACATCATTTGCACGTCTTTTAAAGGTATTTTAATACAAACACTCCAGCGATTAAACACAATAATAGTACAGTCATATAATAAAAAGGTTAAATGATTGCTTATTTCTGCTTTTCGCCTCAACCGCACAGCAACGCGTCGTGGCTTTGAAGCAGGCGCTGCACGAATCTTAAGATATGGCAAGCCGTTTTAACCTAAAATACACATATTAATCAACTATGGCAAGCTGTTTTAGCCTAAAATATAATAAGCATTACTTATCGTAATAGCATTTTTACTAGCAACAATTGAATTACAGAGCTCTAAGTGTTCTGGGCTGGCCCTTTTGCCCGAAGGCTGCCCAATTTGGCTCTCCAAGCCAACATTTAAAGTTTGTCATCGAACTTTAGCTTCTAGTTATTATAGTTATTATTCTTATGACCTAAGAAAATTTCTGACAGCTACTCCTCCGAGGCCTTTGAAGCCACAAGGCCCAAACTTGGCAGAGACCTGGGCCCTTGTCCCGAAAGATATGCTATATCTATTTGGACTGATCAGATGTACAGTTGATTTATTATTAATTTTTGAATATGACAAATTTCCCAATGAATTACATGGGCTGAGAAAAAATGCGCCCTCTAACAGTAATACCTCTCGACTGAAGAGGCGGGATTCAAACCTCTTACTTACAGTCACTCTGAAAACGGTGGAAATAGAAATAAATACCGCCTTAAAAATGTAAATATTACATCGATTTAACTCTAAATACCCATTAGAACATATCAACAGCTAAATTCAGTGGTTTGTGAGTATTTCTTGTAAAAGAAAAGCTCGCACCCGTCAGCGCTTATACAAGCCGTCGGCATGTACTCTCTCTGTATGTGCTGTGCTCATAAACAACATAATTTGCACGAATTAGAACGCCTTTAAAATTAATATATTTCAGCGATTTATTTGTAAATACCCATTAGAACACATCAACAAATCAGCCTTTTGTGATCTGTTTTATTTCAAAGTTAAAGCACTGTCTTCAGCAAATGTGTTATACAGACGAGCTTTCACGGATCGGAGCTAATTTACCCCACTGAGAATTATACATGACTGCACGTCTTTTAAAAGCATTTAAATAAAAACACTCCAGCAATCCAACACAATCAATATACAAGAATATTTTAAAGAACTACATTAGCTGCAAATGAGCTTTTCAGTTTCACTAACGAACATGTTACCGAGCTGTGACTTACTTTCACTTTGAATTTGGTGGAAAATGCATATAAATAATGCCTTTAAAATTACAATATTCCAGCCATTTAATTGTAAATACCCATAAGAACACATCAAGACTTGAATTCAGCTGTTTGACCGAATTTATTGAAAACCCTAAGCAATTCCTTCACCGCGTACAGATTGCTTTCAACGAGTATACATGGAGACGAACGACATAATTTGCACGAATTAGAACGCCTTTAAAATTACAACATTGCAGCGATTTAATTCAGTCCACCCATTAGAAAATATCAACAGCTAAATGCAGTTGTTTGTGAGCATTTTGTTTTTTCATACAGAGAGCGCTGCATTCAGCAGTGTGTTAGACATGAGCTCCGAGATGTCCGACTGAGAATTATACATGACTGCACGTCTTTTAAAGGCATTTAAATAAAAACACTCCAGCGATTCAACACAATAAATATAGAAGAATATTTTAAAGACCTGCATTGGGTGTAAATGAGCTATTTCAAACGTTTTGCTAACGAACATGAGATGTATGGCTGCATTATCAGTCTGTGTCAACAAATAATTCATTTGCACGTCTTTTAAAGGTAATCAAATAAAAACATTCCAGCGATTGCACACAATAAATATAGAAGAATATTTTAAAGAGCTGCATTGAGTGCAAATGAGCTGTTTCATAGATTTAACTAACTAACATTGGATGCACTGCTCAGTTCTTCGTCTGCATCATCAAAGACATCATTTGCACGTCTTTTATTCATTTTTTTTCAACAAATATAGAATAATATTTTAAAGAGCTACATTGGGTGTAAATGAGCTATTTCAAACGTTTCACTAACGAACATCAGATGTATGGCTGCATTATCAGTCTGTCAACAAACATCATTTGCACGTCTTTTAAAGGCATTTAAATAAAAACACTCCAGCGATTGCACACAATAAATATAGAAGAATATTTTAAAGAGCCGCATTGAATGCAAATGACCTGTTTCAAAGGTTTTTAACGAACATGAGATGTAAGGCTGCATTATCAGTCTGTCAACAAAGAATTCATTTGCACGTCTTTTAAAGGTAATCAAATAAAAACATTCCAGCGATTGCACACAATAAATATAGAAGAATATTTTAAAGAGCTGCATTGAGTGCAAATGAGCTGTTTGCACTGCTCAGTTCTTCGTCTGCATCATCAAAGACATCATTTGCACGTCTTTTAAAGGTATTTAAATACAAAAACTGCAGCGATTTAACACAATAATAGTATAGTAATATATTACAAAGGTTAAATGCTTGCTTATTTCTGCTTTTCGGCTCAACCGCACGGCAACGCGACGCGGCTTTGAAGCAGGCGCTCATCACATATTCTAGTATGGCAAGCCGTTTTAACCTAAAATCCACACACGATCCTCTATGGCAAGCTGTTTTAGCCTAAAATATACTAAGCATTTCTAGTCGTACTGCCATTTTTACTAGCAACAATTCAATTACAGAGCTCTAAGTGTTCTGGGCTGGCCCTTTTGCCCGAAGGCTGCCCAATTTGGCTCTCCAAGCCAACATTTAAAGTTTGTCATCGAACTTTAGCTTCTAGTTATTATGTTGGCTTGGAGAAGCCAACATATTGTTATGCTATTTAAACTTATTATTATTATTATTATTATTAAAATTCTTCTGAGACTAAAATTCTATACGCTACTCCTCCTAGAGCTTTAAGGCTACAAGCCCCAAACTTGGCAGAGACCTGGGCCCTTGTCTCGAAAGTGTTGCTATATCTATTTGGACTGATCAGATTTACAGTTGATTTATTATTAATTTTTTTACATTAAAAATTCCTAAAATTTCGCCCTCTAATGGAGCAATACCTCTCCACTGAATGGAACTCTCCACTGAATGGAAATATGTCCCATAGATTTGAATGGGCTGAGAAAAAAAGCGCCCTCTAAAGGAGTAATTCCTCTCTACTCAACAGGAGATCGCTGAGCTCTGACCAACTTCCACTTTGACTTCGATGGAAAATGCAAATAAATAACGCCTTTAAAATTAAAATATTCCAGCGATTTAATTGTAAATACCCATTAGAACACATCAAGACCTGAATTCAGCTATTTGAGCTAATTTATTCAAAACTCTAAGCATTCCTTCACCGTGTACAGCTTCAGCACGTACTCTCTCTGTATATCTGCTCACAAACGACCTAATTTGCACGAATTAGAACGCCTTTAAAATTAAAATATTACAGCGATTTAACTCTAAATACCCATTACAACACATCAACAGCTAAATCAGTTTGTGATCTGTTTTATTTCAAAGTTGAAGTACTGTCTTCAGCAAATGTGTTACACAGACGAGCTTCACGGCTCGGAGCTAACCCGACTGAGAATTATACATGACTGAACGTCTTTTAAAAGCATTTAAATAAAAACACTCCAGCGATTGTACACTATAAATATAGAAGAATATTTTAAAGAGCTACATTGGGTGTAAATGAGCTATTTCAAACGTTTTACTAACGAACATGAGATGTATGGCTGCATTATCAGTCTGTCAACAAATACATCATTTGCACGTCTTTTAAAGGCATTTAAATAAAAACACTCCAGCGATTGCACACAATAAATATAGAAGAAAATTTTAAAGAGCCACATTGAATGCAAATGACCTGTTTCAAAGGTTTTTAAGGAACATAAGGCTGCATTATCAGTCTGTCAACAAAGAATTAATTTGCACGTCTTTTAAAGGTAATCAAATAAAAACATTCCAGCGATTGCACACAATAAATATAGAAGAATATTTTAAAGAGCTGCATTGAGTGCAAATGAGCTGTTTGCACTGCTCAGTTCTTCGTCTGCATCATCAAAGACATCATTTGCACGTCTTTTAAAGGTATTTAAATACAAAAACTGCAGCGATTTAACACAATAATAGTATAGTAATATATTACAAAGGTTAAATGCTTGCTTATTTCTGCTTTTCGGCTCAACCGCACGGCAACGCGACGCGGCTTTGAAGCAGGCGCTCATCACATATTCTAGTATGGCAAGCCGTTTTAACCTAAAATCCACACACGATCCTCTATGGCAAGCTGTTTTAGCCTAAAATATACTAAGCATTTCTAGTCGTACTGCCATTTTTACTAGCAACAATTCAATTACAGAGCTCTAAGTGTTCTGGGCTGGCTCTTTTGACCGAAGGCTGCCCAATTTGGCTCTCCAAGCCAACATTTAAAGTTTGTCATCGAACTTTAGCTTCTAGTTATTTTTATTATTCTTCTTCTTCCTATATAAAATTTCTGACTGCTACTCCTCCTAGAGCTTTAACTCTACAAACTCCAAACTCAGCCCAGATGTTCAGACTGGTCAGACTCGATATGCTATATCTTTTCTAACTGATCGGACTTACGGTTTTCCTAAAAATCCCGATTAAACCTGGGAAAAAAATCTCATTGACTTACATTGATGGAATGTTCAACTCCAACTGTCAAAATTCAAATTTAAACTGCCAGAATCCTTTGAGACTCAATCAAGCTTCCCTTCTATGTACTATATTTCTAATCCATTCAAACTCATTCAAACTCATCTATCTTTCTAAGTCATGCTAACAATATGCTAATCATCCTAAAATCATGCTAGTAACTTGCTAGTCATGCTAGAATCATGCTAGTGACTTGCTAGTCATGCTAAAATCATGCTAGAGACTTGCTAGTCATACTAGAATCATGCTAGTGACTTGCTAGTCTTGCTAAAATCATGCTAGTGACTTGCTAGTCATGCTAAAATCATGTTAGTGACATGCTAGCGACTTGCTAGTCATGTTAAAATCATGCTAGTGACTTGCTAGTCATGTTAAAATCATGTTAGTGACATGCTAGTCATGCTAGGATCATGCTTGTAACTTGCTAGTCATGCTAAAATCATGCTAACGACTTGCTAGTCATGCTGAAATCTTGCTAGCGACTTGCTAGTCATGCTAAAATCATGCTAGCGACTTGCTAGTCATGCTAAAATCTTGCTAGCGACTTGCTAGTCATGCTAAAATCATGCTAGCGACTTGCTAGTCATGCTAAAATCATGCTAGCAACTAGCTAATAATGCCAGCAACATGCTAGAAACATGCTAGTAACCACCCTGGGTACCCTAGCAACCGCATAGCAACACCTTAGCAACCACCCTAGGTACCTTAGCAACCGCATAGCAACACCTTAGAAACCACCCCGGGTACCCTAGCAACCGCATAGCAACACCTTAGCAACCACCATGGGTACCTTGGCAACCACATAGCAACACCCTAGCAACCACCCCGGGTACCTTAGCAACCGCATAGCAACACCTTAGCAACCACCCTAGGTACCTTAGCAACCACATAGCAACACCTTAGCAACCACCCTAGGTACCTTAGCAACCACATAGCAACACCTTAGCAACCACCCCGGGTACCATAGCAACTGCATAGCAACACCTTAGCAACCACTCCGGGTACCCTAGCAACCGCATAGCAACACCTTAGCAACCACCCCAGGTACCCTAGCAACCGCATAGCAACACCTTAGCAACCACCCTAGGTACCTTAGCAACCACATAGCAACACCTTAGCAACCACCCCAGTTACCATGGAAACTGCATAGCAACACCTTAGCAACCACCATGGGTACCCTAGCAACCGCATAGCAACACCTCAGCAACCACCATGGGTACCCTAGCAACCGCATAGCAACACCCTAGCAACAACCCCGGGTACATTAGCAACCGCATAGCAGCACCCTAGACTTTTAAAGTAAAAACCTTAAACTTTTAAAACTTCTTTAAACTTTTTAAACTTTAAACTTCTTTAAACTTCTTTAAACTTTTTAAACTACTTTAAACCTTTTTTTTTACTTCTTTAAACTTTATTAAACTTTTCAAACTTTTTTTATCTATCTATCTATCTATCTATCTATCTATCTATCTATCTATCTATCTATCTATCTATCTATCTATCTATCTATCTATCTATCTATCTATCTATCTATCTGTTCAATCTTCAAGCTTTAAAACTGCTGAAAACTTCAAACTATTTCAGACTGAAAGTCAAACTTTTAAAACTTTTACAAACTTTAAAAATTATTTTAAACTATCTGGTCAGACTTTCTCAAGCCAACTTCAAAGTTTGTCTTGACGAACTTTTTTATCTAGTTATTATTCTTCTTCTTCCTTGCCAAAATTTTCTGACTGTATCTCCTCCTAGAGCTTTAACTCTACAAACTCCAAACTCAGCCCAGATCTTCAAACTGTTCTAACTCGAGTTGCTATATCTTTTCTAACTGATCGGACTTACGGTTTTCCTAAAAATCCCGAATAAAACTGGGAAAAAAATCTCATTGACTTGCATTGATGGAATGTTCAAATGAGTCAAGACTTTTCAAACTCCAACTGTCAAAATTCAAATTTAAACTGCCAGAATCCTTTGAGACTCAATCAAGCTTCCCTTCTATGAACTATATTTCTAATCCATTCAAACTCATTCAAACTCATCTATCTTTCTATCTATCTAAGTCATGCTAACAGTATACTAATCATGCTAAAATCAAGCTAGCGACTTGCTAGAAATGCTAAAATCATGCTAGCGACTTGCTAGTCATGCTAAAATCATGCTAGCGACTTGCTAATCATGTTAAAATCATGCTATCAACTTGCTAGTCATGTTAAAATCATGCTAGCGACTTGCTAAAATCATGCTAGCGACTTGCTAGTCATGTTTAAATCATGCTAGTAACTTGCTAGTCATGCTAAAATCACGCTAGCGACTTGCTAATCATGTTAAAATCATGCTATCAACTTGCTAGTCATGTTAAAATCATGCTAGCGACTTGCTAAAATCATGCTAGCGACTTGCTAGTCATGTTTAAATCATGCTAGTACCTTGCTAGTCATGTTAAAATCATGCTAGTAACTTGCTAGTCATGCTAGAATCATGCTAGTGACTTGCTAGTCGTGCTAGGATCATGCTAGTAACTTGCTAGTCATGCTAGAATCATCCCAAAATCATGCTAGTGACTTGCTAGTCATGTTAAAATCATGCTAGCGACTTGCTAGTCATGCTAAAATCATGCTAGCAACTTGCTAATCATGCTAAAATCATGCTAATGACTTGCTGATCATGCTAAAATCATGGTAGCAACTAGCTAATCATGCTAGCCTCATGTTACAAACATGCTAGGGCACCCTAGTAACCACATAGCAACACCATAGCAACCACCCGAGGCACCATAGAAACCGCAAAGCAACACCTTAGCAACCACCCCGGGTACCCTAGCAACCGCATAGCAACACCTTAGCAACCACCCCGGGTACCTTAGCAACCGCATAGCAACACCTTAGCAACCACCCCGGGTACCTTAGCAACCGCATAGCAACACCCTAGCAACCACCACAGGCACCATAGCAACCGCATAGCAACACCTTAGCAACCACCCCGGGTACCTTAGCAACCGCATAGCAACACCCTAGCAACAACCCCAGGCACCATAGCAACCGCATAGCAACACCTTAGCAACCACCCCAGGCACCATAGCAACCGCATAGCAACACCCTAGCAACCACCACAGGCACCATAGCAACCGCATAGCAACACCTTAGCAACCACCCCGGGTACCTTAGCAACTGCATAGCAACACCTTAGCAACCACCCCAGGCACCATAGCAACCGTATAGCAACACCTTAGCAACCACCCTGGGCACCTTAGCAACCACATAGCAACACCCTAGCAACCACCCCGGGTACCTTAGCAACCACATAGCAACACCTTAGCAACCACCCCGGGTACCTTAGCATCCACATAGCAACACCCTAGCAACCACCTCTGGTACCTTAGCAACCGCATAGTAATACCTTAGCAACCACCATGGGTACCTTAGCAACCGCATAGCAACACCTTAGCAACGGCCCCAGGTACCCTAGCAACCGCATAGCAACACCTTAGCAACCACCCTGAGCACCCTAGCAACCGCCTAGCAACACCTTAGCAACCACCCAGAGTACCCTACCAACCACATAGAAACACTTCAGCAACCACTCTAAGAACCTTAGCATCTAACTTGAAGCTTTTAAAATTACTTTAAACTTCAAACTATTTCAGACTGAAAACCATCAAACTTAAAGCTTTTCAAACTCTATCTATCTATCTATCTATCTATCTATCTATCTATCTATCTATCTATCTATCTATCTATCTATCTATCTATCTATCTATCTATCTATCTATCTATCTATCTATCTATCTGTTCAATCTTCAAGCTTTAAAACTGCTGAAAACTTCAAACTATTTCAGACTGAAAACAGTCAAACTTTTAAAACTTTTACAAACTTTAAAAACTATCTGGTCAGACTTTCTCAAGCCAACTTCAAAGTTTGTCTTGACGAACTTTTTTATCTAGTTATTAAGTTGGCTTGAGAGAGCCAACTTATTGATATTCTATTTAAACTTATTATTATGTTGGCTTGGAGAGCCAACATACTGTTATGCTATTTAAACTTATTATTATTATTATGTTGGCTTGGAGAGCCAACATACTGTTATGCTATTTAAACTTATTATTATTATTATTATGTTGGCTTGGAGAGCCAACATACTGTTATGCTATTTAAACTTATTATTATTATTATATGTTATTATTCTTATGGTACACGAATTTACAAACGCTACTCCTCCTAGGGCTTGAATGCCACAAGCCCCAAACTTGGCAGATACCTGGGTCCTGCTCTGAAGTTAGTTGCTATATCTTTTTAGACTGATCAGACTTACAGTTGATTTATTATTAATTTTTGAATATGACACATTTCCCAATGAATTACATGGGCTGAGAAAAAATGCGCCCTCTAACAGTAATACCTCTCGACTGAAGAGGCGGGACTCAAACCTCTCACTTACAGTCACTCTGAAATCGGTGGAAATACAAATAAATATCGCCTTAAAAATTTAATTATTACAGCGATTTAACTCTAAATACCCATTAGAACATATCAACAGTTAAATTCAGTGGTTTTATAGTTCTTGTAAAAGAAAAGCTTGCACCCTTCAGCGCTTATACAAGCCGTCAGCACTAGGCTACTCTCTCTGTGCATGTGCTCACAAACAACATAAATTGCACGAATTAGAACGCCTTTAAAATAAATATATTTCAGCGATTTGTTTGTAAATACTCATTAGAACACATCAACAAATCAGCCTTTTGTGATCTGTTTTATTTCAAAGTTAAAGCACTGTCTTCAGCAAATGTGTTACACAGACGAGCTTTCACGGCTCGGAGCTAACTTACCCGACTGAGAATAATACATGACTGAACGTCTTTTAAAAGCATTTAAATAAAAACACTCCAGCGATCCAACACAATAAATATACAAGAATATTTTAAAGAACTACATTAGCTGCAAATGAGCTATTCAATAGGTTTCACTAACGATCATTTTACCGAGCTGTGACCTATACTTTCACTTTGACTTCGGTGGAAAATGCATATAAATAACGCCTTTAAAATTACAATATTCCAGCCATTTAATTGTAAATACCCATTAGAACACATCAAGACCTGAATTCAGCTGTTTGAGTGAATTTATTGAAACCCCTAAGCATTTCCTTCACCGCGTACAGATTGCTTTCAACGAGTATACATGGAGACGAACGACATAATTTGCACGAATTAGAACGCCTTTAAAATTACAATATTGCAGCGATTTAATTCAGTCCACCCATTAGAAAATATCAACAGCTAAATGCAGTTGTTTGTGAGCATTTTGTTTTCATACAGAGAGCGCTGCGTTCAGCTGTGTGTTAGACATGAGCTCCGAGATGTCCGACTGACAATTATACATGACTGCACGTCTTTTAAAGGCATTTAAATACAAACACTCCAGCGATTGCACACAATAAATATAGAAGAATATTTTAAAGACCTACATTGGGTGCAAATGACTTTTTTCATAGGCTTAACTAACTAACATTGGATGCACTGCTCAGTCTTCGTCTGCATCATCAAACACATCATTTGCACGTCTTTTAAAGGTATTTAAATACAAACACTCCAGCGATTAAACACAATAATAGTAGAGTAATATAATACACAGCTTAAATGCTTGCTTATTTCTGCTTTTAGGCTCAACCGCACAGCAACGCGTCGTGGGTTTCAAGCACGCGCTGCAAACTTGTTGTATGGCAAGCCGTTTTAACGTAAAATCCACACACGATCCTCTATGTTTTAGCCTAAAATATACTAAGCATTTCTTGTCGTACTGCCATTTTTACTAGCAACAATTCAATCAGAGAGCTCTAAGTGTTCTGGGCTGGCCCTTTTGCCCCAAGGCTGCCCAATTTGGCTCTCCAAGCCAACATTTAAAGTTTGTCATCGAACTTTAGCTTCTAGTTATATGTTATTATTCTTATGGTACACGAATTTACAAACGCTACTCCTCCTAGGGCTTGAATGCCACAAGCCCCAAACTTGGCAGATACCTGGGTCCTGCTCTAAAGTTAGTTGCTATATCTTTTTAGACTGATCAGACTTACAGTTGATTTATTATTAATTTTTGAATATGACACATTTCCCAATGAATTACATGGGCTGAGAAAAAATGCGCCCTCTAACAGTAATACCTCTCGACTGAAGAGGCGGGACTCAAACCTCTCACTTACAGTCACTCTGAAATCGGTGGAAATACAAATAAATATCGCCTTAAAAATTTAATTATTACAGCGATTTAACTCTAAATACCCATTAGAACATATCAACAGTTAAATTCAGTGGTTTTATAGTTCTTGTAAAAGAAAAGCTCGCACCCTTCAGCGCTTATACAAGCCGTCAGCACTAGGCTACTCTCTCTGTGCATGTGCTCACAAACAACATAAATTGCACGAATTAGAACGCCTTTAAAATAAATATATTTCAGCGATTTGTTTGTAAATACTCATTAGAACACATCAACAAATCAGCCTTTTGTGATCTGTTTTATTTCAAAGTTAAAGCACTGTCTTCAGCAAATGTGTTACACAGACGAGCTTTCACGGCTCGGAGCTAATTTACCCGACTGAGAATAATACATGACTGAACGTCTTTTAAAAGCATTTAAATAAAAACACTCCAGCGATCCAACACAATAAATATACAAGAATATTTTAAAGAACTACATTAGCTGCAAATGAGCTATTCAATAGGTTTCACTAACGATCATGTTACCGAGCTGTGACCTATACTTTCACTTTGACTTCGGTGGAAAATGCATATAAATAACGCCTTTAAAATTACAATATTCCAGCCATTTAATTGTAAATACCCATTAGAACACATCAAGACCTGAATTCAGCTGTTTGAGTGAATTTATTGAAACCCCTAAGCATTTCCTTCACCGCGTACAGATTGCTTTCAACGAGTTTACATGGAGACGAACGACATAATTTGCACGAATTAGAACGCCTTTAAAATTACAATATTGCAGCGATTTAATTCAGTCCACCCATTAGAAAATATCAACAGCTAAATGCAGTTGTTTGTGAGCATTTTGTTTTCATACAGAGAGCGCTGCGTTCAGCTGTGTGTTAGACATGAGCTCCGAGATGTCCGACTGACAATTATACATGACTGCACGTCTTTTAAAGGCATTTAAATACAAACACTCCAGCGATTGCACACAATAAATATAGAAGAATATTTTAAAGACCTACATTGGGTGCAAATGACTTTTTTCATAGGCTTAACTAACATTGGATGCACTGCTCAGTCTTCGTCTGCATCATCAAACACATCATTTGCACGTCTTTTAAAGGTATTTAAATACAAACACTCCAGCGATTAAACACAATAATAGTAGAGTAATATATTACACAGCTTAAATACTTGCTTATTAATGCTTTTAGGCTCAACCGCACAGCAACGCGTCGTGGGTTTCAAGCATGCGCTGCAAACTTGTTGTATGGCAAGCCGTTTTAACGTAAAATCCACACACGATGCTCTATGTTTTAGCCTAAAATATACTAAGCATTTCTTGTAGTACTGCCATTTTTACTAGCAACAATTCAATCAGAGAGCTCTAAGTGTTCTGGGCTGGCCCTTTTGCCCCAAGGCTGCCCAATTTGGCTCTCCAAGCCAACATTTAAAGTTTGTCATCGAACTTTAGCTTCTAGTTATGTTGGCTTGGAGAAGCCAACATATTGTTATGCTATTTAAACTTATTATTATTATTATTATTATTATTATTATTAAACTTCTTCTGAGACTAAAATTCTATACGCTACTCCTCCTAGAGCTTTAAGGCTACAAGCCCCAAATTCGGCGGAGCCCTGGGCCCTGGTCACCAAAGTGTTGCTATATCTTTTTGGAATGATCAGACTTACAGTTGATTTAATATTAATTTTTTTACATTAAAAATTTCTATGGGATTTCAATGGGCTGAGAAAAAATGCGCCATCTAAAGGCGCAATACCTCTCCACTGTAGAGGCGGGACTCAACCTCTTACTTACAGTCACTCTGAAATCGGTGGAAATACAAATAAATACCGCTTTTTAAAATTTAAATATTACAGCGATTTAACTCTAAATACCCATTAGAACACATCAACAGCTAAATTCAGTGGTTTGAGAGCAGTTCTTGTAAAAGGAAAGCTTGCACCCTTCAGCGAGTATACAAGCCGTCAGCACGAACTCTCTCTGTATGTGCTCATAAACAAAATAATTTGCACGAATTAGAACGCCTTTAAAATTAATATATTTCAGCGATTTATTTGTAAATACCCATTAGAACACATCAACAAATCAGCCTTTTGTGATCTGTTTTATTTCAAAGTTAACTTAGCTCCGAGCCGTGAAGCTCGTCTGTATAACACACATTTGCTGAAGACAGTGCTTTAACTTTACCCGACTGAGAATTAGACTGCACGTCTTTTAAAAGCATTTAAATAAAAACACTCCAGCGATCCAACACAATAAATATAAAAGAATATTTTAAAGAACTACATTAGCTGCAAATGAGCTATTCAATAGGTTTCAACGAACATGTTACCAAGCTGTGACCCACACTTTCACTTTGACTTCGGTGGAAAATGCATATAAATAACACCTTTAAAATTACAATATTCCAGCCATTTAATTTTAAATACCCATTAGAACACATCAAGACCTGAATTCAGCTGTTTGAGCGAATTTATTCAAAACCCTAAGCACAGATTGCCTTCAACGAGTATACATGGAGACGAACGACATAATTTGCACGAATTAGAACGCCTTTAAAATTACAATATTGCAGCGATTTAATTCATTCAACCCATTAGAAAATATCAACAGCTAAATGCAGTTGTTTGTGAGTTTTTTTTTTTTTTCATACAGAGAGCGCTGTGTTCAGCAGTGTAGACATGAGCTCCGAGATGTCCGTCTGAGAATTATACATGACTGCACTTCTTTTAAAGGCATGTAAATACAAACACTCCAGCGATTGCACATAATAAATATAGAAGAATATTTTAAAGACCTGCATTGGGTGCAAATGACTTTTTTCATAGGCTTAACTAACAGGAGATGCACGGCTGCATTTATGTGTCTGTTAACAAAGACATCATTTGCACGTCTTTTAAAGGTATTTTAATACAAACACTCCAGCGATTCCACACAATAAATATAGAAGAATATTTTAAAGACCTACATTGAGTTCAAATGACTTTTTTCACAGGCTTAACTAACTAACATTGAATGCACTGCTCAGTCTTCGTCTGCATCAAAGACATCATTTGCACGTCTTTTAAATGTATTTAAATACAAACACTCCAGCGATTAAACACAATAATAGTAGAGTAATATATTACACAGCTTAAATGCTTGCTTATTTCTGCTTTTAGGCTCAACCGCACAGCAACGCGTCGTGGCTTTCAAGCACGCGCTGTACACTTGTTGTATGGCAAGCCGTTTTAACCTAAAATACACACAAATCCTCTATGGCAAGCTGTTTTAGCCTAAAATATACTAAGTATTACTTTTCGTGATAGCATTTTTACTAGCAACAATTCAATCAGAGAGCTCTAAGGGTTCTGGGCTGGCCCTTTTGCCCGAAGGCTGCCCGGTTTGCTTCTCCAAGCCAACATTTAAAGTTTGTCATCGAACTTTAGCTTCTAGTTATATTTTATTATTCTTATGACCTAAAGAAATTTCTGACAGCTACTCCTCCGAGGCCTTTGAAGCCACAAGGCCCAAACTTGGCAGAGACCTGGGCCCTTGTCCCGAAAGAGTTGCTATATCTATTTGGACTGATCAGATGTACAGTTTATTTATTATTAATTTTTGAATATGACAAATTTCCCAATGAATTACATGGGCTGACAAAAAATGCGCCCTCTAACAGTAATACCTCTCGACTGAAGAGGCGGGACTCAAACCTCTCACTTACAGTCACTCTGAAATCGGTGGAAATACAAATAAATATCGCCTTAAAAATTTAATTATTACAGCGATTTAACTCTCAATAACCATTAGAACATATCAACAGCTAAATTCAGTGGTTTGTGAGTAGTTCTTGTAAAAGAAAAGCTCGCACCCTTCAGCGCTTATACAAGCCGTCAGCACTAGGCTACTCTCTCTCTACATGTGCTCACAAACAACATGAATTGCACGAATTAGAACGCCTTTAAAATAAATATATTTCAGCGATTTGTTTGTAAATACCCATTAGAACACATCAACAAATCAGCCTTTTGTGATCTGTTTTATTTCAAAGTTAAAGCACTGTCTTCAGCAAATGTGTTATACAGACGAGCTTTCGCGGATCGGAGCTAACTTACCCGACTGAGAATTATACATGACTGCACGTCTTTTAAAAGCATTTAAATAAAAACACTCCAGCGATCCAACACAATAAATATACAAGAATATTTTAAAGAACTACGTTAGCTGCAAATGAGCTTTTCAATACGTTTCACTAACGAACATGTTACAGAGCTGTGACTTACTTTCACTTTGAACACGGTGGAAAATGCATATAAAATAATGCCTTTAAAATTACAATATTCCAGCCATTTAATTGTAAATACCCATTAGAACACATCAAGACCTGAATTCAGCTGTTTGAGCGAATTTTTTGAAAACCCTAAGCATTTCCTTCACCGCGTACAGATTGCTTTCAACGAGTATACATGGAGACGAACGACATAATTTGCACGAGTTAGAACGCCTTTAAAATTACAATATTGCAGCGATTTAATTCAGTCCACCCATTAGAAAATATCAACAGCTAAATGCAGTTGTTTGTGAGCATTTTGTTTTCATACAGAGAGCGCTGTGTTCAGCAGTGTGTCAGACATAAGTTCCGAGATGTTCGTCTGAGAATTATACATGACTGCACGTCTTTTAAAGGCATTTAAATACAAACACTCCAGCGATTCAACACAATAAATATAGAAGAATATTTTAAAGACCTACATTGAGTGCAAATGACTTTTTTCACAGGCTTAACTAACTAACATTGAATGCACTGCTCAGTCTTCATCTGCATCATCAAAGACATCATTTGCACGTCTTTTAAAGGTATTTAAATACAAACACTCCAGCGATTAAACACAATAATAGTAGAGTAATATATTACACAGCTTAAATGCTTGCTTATTAATGCTTTTAGGCTCAACCGCACAGCAACGCTTTCAAGCACGCGCTGCACACTTGTTGTATGGCAAGCTGTTTTAACCTAAAATACACATAAATCCTCTATGGCAAGCTGTTTAGCCTAAAATATACTGAGCATTTCTTATCGTAATAGCATTTTTACTAGCAACAATTCAATCAGAGAGCTCTAAGTGTTCTGGGCTGGCCCTTTTGCCCGAAGGCTGCCCAATTTGGCTCTCCAAGCCAACATTTAAAGTTTGTCATCGAACTTTAGCTTCTAGTTAAGTTGGCTTGAGAAAGCCAACTTACTGATATTCTATTTAAACTTATTCTTATTATTATTATTATTATTTTTATTATTCTTCTTCTTCCTATATAAAATTTCTGACTGCTACTCCTCCTAGAGCTTTAACTCTACAAACTCCAAACTCAGCCCAGATGTTCAGACTGGTCAGACTCGATATGCTATATCTTTTCTAACTGATCGGACTTACGGTTTTCCTAAAAATCCCGATTAAACCTGGGAAAAAAATCTCATTGACTTACATTGATGGAATGTTCAACTCCAACTGTCAAAATTCAAATTTAAACTGCCAGAATCCTTTGAGACTCAATCAAGCTTCCCTTCTATGTACTATATTTCTAATCCATTCAAACTCATTCAAACTCATCTATCTTTCTAAGTCATGCTAACAATATGCTAATCATGCTAAAATCATGTTAGTGACTTGCTAGTCATCCTAAAATCATGCTAGTAACTTGCTAGTCATGCTAGAATCATGCTAGTGACTTGCTAGTCATGCTAAAATCATGCTAGAGACTTGCTAATCATACTAGAATAATGCTAGTGACTTGCTAGTCTTGCTAAAATCATGCTAGTGACTTGCTAGTCATGCTAAAATCATGTTAGTGACATGCTAGCGACTTGCTAGTCATGTTAAAATCATGCTAGTGACTTGCTAGTCATGTTAAAATCATGCTAGTGACATGCTAGTCATGCTAGAATCATGCTAGTGACTTGCTAGTCATGCTAGGATCATGCTTGTAACTTGCTAGTCATGCTAAAATCATGCTAACGACTTGCTAGTCATGCTGAAATCTTGCTAGCGACTTGCTAGTCATGCTAAAATCATGCTAGCGACTTGCTAGTCATGCTAAAATCTTGCTAGCGACTTGCTAGTCATGCTAAAATCATGCTAGCGACTTGCTAATCATGTTAAAATCATGCTAGCGACTTGCTAGTCATGCTAAATTCATGCCAGCAACATGCTAGAAACATGCTAGTAACCACCCTGGGTACCCTAGCAACCGCATAGCAACACCTTAGCAACCACCCTAGGTACCTTAGCAACAGCATAGCAACACCTTAGAAACCACCCCGGGTACCCTAGCAACCGCATAGCAACACCTTAGCAACCACCATGGGTACCTTAGCAACCACATAGCAACACCCTAGCAACCACCCCGGGTACCTTAACAACCGCATAGCATCACCTTAGCAACCACCCTAGGTACCTTAGCAACCACATCGCAACACCTTAGCAACCACCCTATGTACCTTAGCAACCACATAGGATCACCTTAGCAACCACCCTAGGTACCTTAGCAACCACATAGCAACACCTTAGCAACCACCCCGGGTACCATAGCAACTGCATAGCAACACCTTAGAAACCACCCCGGGTACCCTAGCAACCGCATAGCAACACCTTAGCAACCACCATGGGTACCTTGGCAACCGCATAGCAACACCCTAGCAACCACCCTGGGTCCCTTAGCAACCGCATAACAACACCTTAGCAACCACCCCGGGTACCTTAGCAACCGCATAGCAACACCCTAGCAACCACCCCAGACACCATAGCAACCGCATAGCAACCACCCCTGGTACCCTAGCAACCGCATAGCAACACCTTAGCAACCACCCCGGGTACCCTAGCAACTGCATAGCAACACCCTAGCAACCACCCTGGGTACCCTAGCAACCACCTAGCAACACCTTAGCAACCACCCTGAGCACCCTAGCAACCACCTAGCAACACCTTAGCAACCACCCAGAGTACCCTACCAACCACATAGAAACACTTCAGCAACCACTCTAAGAACCTTAGCATCTAACTTGAAGCTTTTAAAATTACTTTAAACTTCAAACTATTTCACACTGAAAACCATCAAACTTAAAACTTTTCAAACTCTATCTATCTATCTATCTATCTATCTATCTATCTATCTATCTATCTATCTATCTATCTATCTATCTATCTATCTATCTATCTATCTATCTATCTATCTGTCTGTTCAATCTTCAAGCTTTAAAACGGCTGAAAACTTCAAACTATTTCAGACTGTAAACAGTCAAACTTTTAAAACTTTTACAAACTTTAAAAACTATTTTTAACTATCTGGTCAGACTTTCTCAAGCCAACTTCAAAGTTTGTCTTGACGAACTTTTTTATCTAGTTATTCTTCTTCTTCCTATATAAAATTTCTGACTGCTACTCCTCCTAGAGCTTTAACTCTACAAACTCCAAACTCAGCCCAGATCTTCAGACTGGTCAGACTCGATATGCTATATCTTTTCTAACTGATCGGACTTACGGTTTTCCTAAAAATCCCGATTAAACCTGGGAAAAAAATCTCATTGACTTACATTGATGGAATGTTCAACTCCAACTGTCAAAATTCAAATTTAAACTGCCAGAATCCTTTGAGACTCAATCAAGCTTCCCTTCTATGTACTATATTTCTAATCCATTCAAACTCATTCAAACTCATCTATCTTTCTAAGTCATGCTAACAATATGCTAATCATGCTAAAATCATGTTAGTGACTTGCTAGTCATCCTAAAATCATGCTAGTAACTTGCTAGTCATGCTAGAATCATGCTAGTGACTTGCTAGTCATGCTAAAATCATGCTAGAGACTTGCTAGTCATACTAGAATCATGCTAGTGACTTGCTAGTCTTGCTAAAACCATGCTAGTGACTTGCTAGTCATGCTAAAATCATGTTAGTGACATGCTAGCGACTTGCTAGTCATGTTAAAATCATGCTAGTGACTTGCTAGTCATGTTAAAATCATGCTAGTGACATGCTAGTCATGCTAAAATCATGCTAGTAACTTGCTAGTCATGCTAGAATCATGCAAGTGACTTGCTAGTCATGCTAGGATCATGCTTGTAACTTGCTAGTCATGCTAAAATCATGCTAACGACTTGCTAGTCATGCTGAAATCTTGCTAGCGACTTGCTAGTCATGCTAAAATCATGCTAGCGACTTGCTAGTCATGCTAAAATCTTGCTAGCAACTTGCTAGTCATGCTAAAATCATGCTAGCGACTTGCTAATCATGTTAAAATAATGCTAGCGACTTGCTAGTCATGCTAAATTCATGCTAGCAACTAGCTAATCATGCCAGCAACATGCTAGAAACATGCTAGTAACCACCTGGGTACCCTAGCAACCGCATAGCAACACCTTAGCAACCACCCTAGGTACCTTAGCAACCGCATAGCAACACCTTAGAAACCACCCCGGGTACCCTAGCAACCGCATAGCAACACCTTAGCAACCACCATGGGTACCTTAGCAACCACATAGCAACACCCTAGCAACCACCCCGGGTACCTTAGCAACCGCATAGCAACACCTTAGCAACCACCCTAGGTACCTTAGCAACCACATAGCAACACCTTAGCAACCACCCTAGGTACCTTAGCAACCACATAGCAACACCTTAGCAACCACCCCGGGTACCATAGCAACTGCATAGCAACACCTTAGCAACCACTCCGGGTACCCTAGCAACCGCATAGCAACACCTTAGCAACCACCCCAGGTACCCTAGCAACCGCATAGCAACACCTTAGCAACCACCCTAGGTACCTTAGCAACCACATAGCAACACCTTAGCAACCACCCCAGTTACCATGGAAACTGCATAGCAACACCTTAGCAACCACCATGGGTACCCTAGCAACCGCATAGCAACACCTCAGCAACCACCATGGGTACCCTAGCAACCGCATAGCAACACCCTAGCAACCACCCTGGGTACCTTAGCAACTGGTTAGTCATTCTAGCAAACATGCTAGTCATGCTAGATACATGTTAGAAGCATACTAGCGACTTGCTTTTAAACTTTCAAAACTTTATACTTTTAAACGTTTTAAACTTCTTTAAACTTTTTAAACTTTTAAAACTTCTTTAAACTTTTTAAACTTTAAACTTCTTTAAACTTCTTTAAACTTTTTAAACTACTTTAAACCTTTTTTTTACTTCATTAAACTTTATTAAACTTTTCAAACTTTTTTATCTATCTATCTATGTATCTATCTATCTATCTATCTATCTATCTATCTATCTATCTATCTATCTATCTATCTGTTCAATCTTCAAGCTTTAAAACTGCTGAAAACTTCAAACTATTTCAGACTGAAAGTCAAACTTTTAAAACTTTTACAAACTTTAAAAACTATTTTAAACTATCTGGTCAGACTTTCTCAAGCCAACTTCAAAGTTTGTCTTGACGAACTTTTTTATCTAGTTAAGTTGGCTTGAGAGAGCCAACTTATTGATATTCTATTTAAACTTATTATTATTATTATTAAGTTGGCTTGAGAGAGCCAACTTATTGATATTCTATTTAAACTTATTATTATTATTATTATTATTCTTCTTCCTATCCTAAATTTCTGACTGTATCTCCTCCTAGAGCTTTAACTCTACAAACTCCAAACTCAGCCCAGATCTTCAGACTGGTCTAACTCGAGTTGCTATATCTTTTCTAACTGATCGGACTTACGGTTTTCCTAAAAATCCCGATTAAAACTGGGAAAAAAATCTCATTGACTTACATTGACGGAATGTTCAAACTCCAACTGTCAAAATTCAAATTTCAACTGCCAGAATCCTTTGAGACTCAATCAGGCTTCCCTTCTATCTACTATTTCTAATCCAATCAAGCTCATTTAAACTCATCTATCTATCTATAAATCTATCTATAAATCTATCCATCTATAAATCTGTCTATCTATTAATCTATCTATAAATCTGTCTATTAATCTGTCTATCTATAAATCTATCTATTAATCTGTCTTTCTATAAATCTATCTATAAATCTATCTATCTATTAATCTATCTATTAATCTCTTTCTACTTGCGACTTGCTAGTCATGCTAGAATCATGCTAGTGACTTGCTAGTCATGCTAGAATCATGCTAGTGACATGCTAGTCATGCTAGAATCATGCTAGTGACTTGCTAGTCATGCTAGAATCATGCTAGTGACTTGCTAGTCATGCTAGAATCATGCTAGTGACATGCTAGTCATGCTAGAATCATGCTAGTGACATGCTAGTCATGCTAGAATCATGCTAGTGACATGCTAGTCATGCTAGAATCATGCTAGTGACATGCTAGTCATGCTAGAATCATGCTAGTGACTTGCTAGTCTTGCTAAAATCATGCTAGTGACTTGCTAGTCATGCTAGAATCATGCTAGTAACTTGCTAGTCGTGCTAGGATCATGCTAGTAACTTGCTAGTCATGCTAGAATCATCCTAAAATCATGCTAGTGACTTGCTAGTCATGCTAAAATCATGCTAGTAACTTGCTTGTCATGCTAGAATCATGCTAGTGACTTGCTAGTCATGCTAGGATCATGCTAGTAACTTGCTAGTCATGCTAGTATCATCCTAAAATCATGCTAGCGACTCGCTAGTCATGCTAAAATCATGCTAGTGACTTGCTAGTCATGCTAAAATAATGCTAGCGACTTGCTAGTCATGTTAAAATCATGCTAGCGACTTGCTAGTCATGCTAAAATCATGCTAGCGACTTGCTAATCATGCTAAAATCGTGCTAGCGACTTGCTAGTCATGCTAAAATCGTGCTAGCGACTAGCTAGTCATGCTAAAATCATGCTAGCAACATGCTAGAAACATGCTAGTAAACACCCTGGGTACCCTAGTAACCACATAGCAACACCCTAGCAACCACCACAGGCACCATAGCAACCGCATAGCAACACCTTAGCAACCACCCCAGGCATCATAGCAACCGCATAGCAACACCCTAGCAACCACCACAGGCACCATAGCAACCGCATAACAACACCTTAGCAACCACCCCAGGTACCCTAGCAACCGCATAGCAACACCTTAGCAACCACCCCAGGTACCCTAGCAACCACATAGCAACACCTTAGCAACCACCCCGGGTACCTTAGCAACCACATAGCAACACCTTAGCAACCGCAAAGCAACACCCTAGCAACCACCCGGGGTACCTTAGCAACCGCATAGCAACACCCTAGCAAACACCCCAGGCACCATAGCAACCGCATAGCAACACCTTAGCAACCACCCCAGGTACACTAGCAACCGCCTAGCAACACCTTAGCAACCACCCAGAGTACCCTACCAACCACACAGAAACACTTCATCAACCACTCTGAGAACCTTAGCATCTAACTTGAAGCTTTTAAAATTACTTTAAACTTCAAACTATTTCAGACTGAAAACCATCAAACTTAAAACTTTTCTATCTATCTCTCTATCTCTCTATCTATCTCTCTATCTATCTATCTATCTATCTATCTATCTATCTATCTATCTATCTATCTATCTATCTATCTATCTATCTATCTATCTATCTATCTATCTATCTATCTATCTATTCATTCTTCAAGCTTTAAAACTGCTGAAAACTTCAAACTATTTCAGACTGAAAACAGTCAAACTTTTACAATTTTACTAACTTTAAAAACTATTTTAAACTATCTGGTCAGACTTTCTCAAGCCAACTTCAAAGTTTGTCTTGACGAACTTTTTTATCTAGTTATTATTATTCTTCTTCCTATCCTAAATTTCTGACTGTATCTCCTCCTAGAGCTTTAACTCTACAAACTCCAAACTCAGCCCAGATCTTCAAACTGTTCTAACTCGAGTTGCTATATCTTTTCTAACTGATCGGACTTACGGTTTTCCTAAAAATCCCGATTAAAACTGGGAAAAAAATCTCATTGACTTACATTGACGGAATGTTCAAACTCCAACTGTCAAAATTCAAATTTAAACTGCCAGAATCCTTTGAGACTCAATCAGGCTTCCCTTCTATGAACTATATTTCTAATCCATTCAAACTCATTCAAGCTCATCTATCTATCTATCTATCTATCTATCTATCTATCTATCTATCTATCTATCTATCTATCTATCTATAAATCTATCTATAAATCTATCCATCTATTAATCTGTCTATCTATTAATCTATCTATAAATCTATCCATCTATTAATCTGTCTATCTATTAATCTATCTATAAATCTGTCTATCTATTAATCTGTCTATCTATTAATCTATCTATAAATCTATCCATCTATAAATCTGTCTATCTATTAATCTATCTATAAATCTGTCTATCTATTAATCTGTCTATCTATTAATCTCTTTCTACTTGCGACTTGCTAGTAATGCTAAAATCATGCTAGTGACTTGCTAGTCATGCTAGAATCATGCTAGTGACATGCTAGTCTTGCTAGAATCATGCTAGTGACATGCTAGTCATGCGAGAATCATGCTAGTGACTTGCTAGTCATGCTAGAATCATGCTAGTGACATGCTAGTCATGCGAGAATCATGCTAGTGACTTGCTAGTCATGCTAGAATCATGCTAGTGACTGGCTAGTCATGCTAGAATCATGCTAGTGACATGCTAGTCTTGCTAGAATCATGCTAGTGACATGCTAGTCATGCGAGAATCATGCTAGTGACTTGCTAGTCATGCTAGAATCATGCTAGTGACTTGCTAGTCATGCTAGTGACATGCTAGTCATGCTAGAATCATGCTAGTGACATGCTAGTCTTGCTAGTGACATGCTAGTCATGCTAGAATCATGCTAGTGACATGCTAGTCTTGCTAGAATCATGCTAGTGACTTGCTAGTCATGCTAAAATCATGCTAGTGACATGCTAGTCATGCTAGAATCATGCTAGTGACTTGCTAGTCATGCTAGAATCATGCTAGTGACATGCTAGAATCATGCTAGTGACTTGCTAGTCATGCTAGAATCATGCTAGAATTATGCTAGTGACTTGCTAGTCATGCTAGAATCATGCTAGTGACATGCTAGTCATGCTAGAATCATGCTAGTGACTTGTTAGTCATGCTAGAATCATGCTAGTGACTTGCTAGTCATGCTAGAATCATGCTAGCGACTTGCTAGTCATGCTAAAATCATGCTAGCGACTTGCTAATCATGTTAAAATCATGCTATCAACTTGCTAGTCATGTTAAAATCATGCTAGTGACTTGCTAAAATCATGCTAGCGACTTGCTAGTCATGTTAAAATCATGCTAGTAACTTGCTAGTCATGCTAAAATCATGCTAGTAACTTGCTAGTCATGCTAGAATCATGCTAGTGACATGCTAGTCATGCTAGTAATCATGCTAGAATCATGCTAGTGACTTGCTAGTCATGCTAGAATAATGCTAGTGACTTGCTAGTCATGCTAGAGTCATGCTAGCGACTTGCTAGTCATGCTAAAATCGTGCTAGCGACTTGCTAGTCATGTTAAAATCGTGCTAGCGACTTACTAGTCATGCTAAAATCATGCTAGCAACATGTTAGAAACATGCTAGTAAACACCCTGGGTACCTTAGCAACCACATAGCAACACCCTAGCAACCACCCTGGGTCCCTTAGCAACCGCATAACAACACCTTAGCAACCACCCCGGGTACCTTAGCAACCGCATAGCAACACCCTAGCAACCACCCCAGACACCATAGCAACCGCATAGCAACACCTTAGCAACCACCCCTGGTACCCTAGCAACCGCATAGCAACACCTTAGCAACCACCCCGGGTACCCTAGCAACTGCATAGCAACACCCTAGCAACCACCCTGGGTACCCTAGCAACACCTTAGCAACCACCCTGAGCACCCTAGCAACCACCTAGCAACACCTTAGCAACCACCCAGAGTACCCTACCAACCACATAGAAACACTTCAGCAACCACTCTAAGAACCTTAGCATCTAACTTGAAGCTTTTAAAATTACTTTAAACTTCAAACTATTTCACACTGAAAACCATCAAACTTAAAACTTTTCAAACTCTATCTATCTATCTATCTATCTATCTATCTATCTATCTATCTATCTATCTATCTATCTATCTGTCTGTTCAATCTTCAAGCTTTAAAACGGCTGAAAACTTCAAACTATTTCAGACTGTAAACAGTCAAACTTTTAAAACTTTTACAAACTTTAAAAACTATTTTTAACTATCTGGTCAGACTTTCTCAAGCCAACTTCAAAGTTTGTCTTGACGAACTTTTTTATCTAGTTATTATTATTCTTCTTCCTATCCTAAATTTCTGACTGTATCTCCTCCTAGAGCTTTAACTCTACAAACTCCAAATTCAGCCCAGATCTTCAGACTGGTCTAACTCGAGTTGCTATATCTTTTCTAACTGATCGGACTTACGGTTTTCCTAAAAATCCCGATTAAAACTGGGAAAAAAATCTCATTGACTTACATTGACGGAATGTTCAAACTCCAACTGTCAAAATTCAAATTTAAACTGCCAGAATCCTTTGAGACTCAATCAGGCTTCCCTTCTATCTACTATTTCTAATCCAATCAAGCTCAACTCATCTATCTATCTATCTATCTATCTATCTATCTATCTATCTATCTATCTATAAATCTATCTATAAATCTATCCATCTATAAATCTGTCTATCTATTAATCTATCTATAAATCTGTCTATTAATCTGTCTATCTATAAATCTATCTATTAATCTGTCTTTCTATAAATCTATCTATAAATCTATCTATCTATTAATCTATCTATTAATCTCTTTCTACTTGCGACTTGCTAGTCATGCTAGAATCATGCTAGTGACATGCTAGTCATGCTAGAATCATGCTAGTGACTAGCTAGTCATGCTAGAATCATGCTAGTGACATGCTGGTCATGCTAGAATCATGCTAGTGACATGCTAGTCATGCTAGAATCATGCTAGTGACATGCTAGTCATGCTAAAATCATGCTAGTGACTTGCTAGTCATGCTAGTAACTTGCTAGTCGTGCTAGGATCATGCTAGTAACTTGCTAGTCATGCTAGAATCATCCTAAAATCATGCTAGTGACTTGCTAGTCATGCTAAAATCATGCTAGTAACTTGCTTGTCATGCTAGAATCATGCTAGTGACTTGCTAGTCATGCTAGTATCATCCTAAAATCATGCTAGCGACTTGCTAGTCATGCTAAAATCATGCTAGTGACTTGCTAGTCATGCTAAAATAATGCTAGTGACTTGCTAGTCATGTTAAAATCATGCTAGCGACTTGCTAGTCATGCTAAAATCATGCTAGCGACTTGCTAATCATGCTAAAATCGTGCTAGCGACTTGCTAGTCATGCTAAAATCGTGCTAGCGACTAGCTAGTCATGCTAAAATCATGCTAGCAACATGCTAGAAACATGCTAGTACACACCCTGGGTACCCTAGTAACCACATAGCAACACCCTAGCAACCACCACAGGCACCATAGCAACCGCATAGCAACACCTTAGCAACCACCCCAGGCATCATAGCAACCGCATAGCAACACCCTAGCAACCACCACAGGCACCATAGCAACCTCATAACAACACCTTAGCAACCACCCCAGGTACCCTAGCAACCGCATAGCAACACCTTAGCAACCACCCCAGGTACCCTAGCAACCACATAGCAACACCTTAGCAACCACCCCGGGTACCCTAGCAACCACCCCGGGTACCTTAGCAACCACATAGCAACACCTTAGCAACCGCAAAGCAACACCCTAGCAACCACCCGGGGTACCTTAGCAACCGCATAGCAACACCCAAGCAAACACCCCAGGCACCATAGCAACCGCATAGCAACACCTTAGCAACCACCCCAGGTACACTAGCAACCGCCTAGCAACACCTTAGCAACCACCCAGAGTACCCTACCAACCACACAGAAACACTTCATCAACCACTCTGAGAACCTTAGCATCTAACTTGAAGCTTTTAAAATTACTTTAAACTTCAAACTATTTCAGACTGAAAACCATCAAACTTAAAACTTTTCTATCTATCTATCTATCTATCTATCTATCTATCTATCTATCTATCTATCTATCTATCTATCTATCTATCTATCTATTCATTCTTCAAGCTTTAAAACTGCTGAAAACTTCAAACTATTTCAGACTGAAAACAGTCAAACTTTAAAAACTATTTTAAACTATCTGGTCAGACTTTCTCAAGCCAACTTCAAAGTTTGTCTTGACGAACTTTTTTATCTAGTTATTATTATTCTTCTTCCTATCCTAAATTTCTGACTGTATCTCCTCCTAGAGCTTTAACTCTTCAAACTCCAAACTCAGCCCAGATCTTCATACTGGTCTAACTCGAGTTGCTATATCTTTTCTAACTAATCAGACTTACGGTTTTCCTAAAAATCCCGATTAAAACTGGGATAAAATCTCATTGACTTACATTGACGGAATGTTCAAATGAGCCAAGACTTTTCAAACTCCAACTGTCAAAATTCAAATTTAAACTCCCAGAATCCTTTGAGACTCAATCAAGCTTCCCTTCTATAAACTATATTTCTAATCCATTCAAACTCATTCAAACTCATCTATCTTTCTAAGTCATGCTAACAGTATGCTAATCATGCTCAAATCATGCTAGCAACTTGCTAGTCATGCTAAAATCATGCTAGCGACTTGCTAGTCATGCTAAAATCATGCTAGCGACTTGCTAGTCATGCTAAAATCATGCTAGTAAGTTGCTAGTCATGCTCGAATCATGCTAGTGACTTGCTAGTCGTGTTAGGATCATGCTAGTAACTTGCTAGTCATGCTAGTATCATCCTAAAATCATGCTAGTGACTTGCTAGTCATGCTAAAATCATGCTAGCGACTTGCTATATATGTTAAAATCATGCTAGTGACTTGCTAGTCATGCTAGAATCGTGCTAGTGACTTGCTAATCATGCTAGAATCTTGCTAGTGACATGCTATTCATGCTAAAATCATGCTAGTGACATGCTAGTCATGCTAGTAATCATGCTAGTGACTTGCTAGTCATGCTAGAATCGTGCTAGTGACTTGCTAGTCATGCTAGAATCATGCTAGTGACTTGTTAGTCATGCTAAAATCATGCTAGTGACATGCTAGTCATGCTAGTAGTCATGCTAGAATCTTGCTAGTGACATGCTAGTCATGCTAAAATCATGCTAGTGACATGCTAGTCATGCTAGTAATCATGCTAGTGACTTGCTAGTCATGCTAGAATCGTGCTAGTGACATGCTAGTCATGCTAAAATCATGCTAGTGACATGCTAGTCATGCTAGTAATCATGCTAGTGACTTGCTAGTCATGCTAGAATCGTGCTAGTGACTTGCTAGTCATGCTAGAATCATGCTAGTGACTTGTTAGTCATGCTAAAATCATGCTAGTGACATGCTAGTCATGCTAGTAGTCATGCTAGAATCATGCTAGTGACTTGCTAGTCATGCTAGAATAATGCTAGTGACTTGCTAGTCATGCTAGAATCATGCTAGCAACTTGCTAATCATGCTAAAATCATTCTAGCGTCTTTGCTATTCATGCTAAAATCATGCTAGCGACTTGCTAATCATGCTAAAATCGTGCTAGCGACTTGCTAGTCATGCTAAAATCATGTTAGCGACTTGTTAGTCATGCTAAAATCATGCTAGCGACTTTGCTAGTCATGCTAAAATAATGCAAGCAACTTGCTAGTCATGCTAGAATCATGCTAGTGACTTGCTAGTCATGCTAGAATAATGCTAGTGACTTGCTAGTCATGCTAAAATCATTCTAGCGTCTTTGCTATTCATGCTAAAATCATGCTAGCGACTTGCTAGTCATGCTAAAATCATGCTAGCGACTTGCTAATCATGCTAAAATCGTGCTAGCGACTTGCTAGTCATGCTAAAATCATGCTAGCGACTTGCTAGTCATGCTAAAATCATGCTAGCGACTTTGCTAGTCATACTAAAATAATGCAAGCAACTTGCTAGTCATGCTAAAATCATGCTAGCGACTTGCTAATCATGTTAAAATCATGCTAACGACTTGCTAGTCTTGCTAAAATCATGTTAGCGACTTGCTAGTAATGCTAAAACCAAGCTAGTGACTTGCTAGTAATGCTAAAATCATGCTAACGACTTGTGCTAGTCAAGCTAAAATCATGCTAGCGACTTGCTAGTCATGCTAAAATAATGCTAGCGACTTGCTTATCATGCCAGCAACATGCTAGTAACCACCCTAGGTACCCTAGTAACCGCTTAGCAACACCTTAGCAAACCACCTCTGTTACCTTAGCAACCACATAGTAACACCTTAGCAACCACCATGGGTACCTTAGCAACCGCATAGCAACACCTTAGCAACCGCATAGCAACACCCTAGCAAACACCCCAGGCACCATAGCAACCGCATAGCAACACATTAGCAACCACCCCAGGTACCCTAGCAACCGCCTAGCAACACCTTAGTAACCACCCTGAGCACCCTAGCAACCGCCTAGCAACACCTTAGCAACCACCCAGAGTACCCTACCAACCACACAGAAACACTTCATCAACCACTCTGAGAACCTTAGCATCTAACTTGAAGCTTTTAAAATTACTTTAAACTTCAAACTATTTCAGACTGAAAACCATCAAACTTAAAACTTTTCTATCCATCTATCTATCTATCTATCTATCTATCTATCTATCTATCTATCTATCTATCTATCTATCTATCTATCTATCTATCTATCTATCTATCTATCTATCTATCTATCTATAAATCTGTCTATCTATAAATCTATCTATCTATAAATCTGTTTATCTATTAATCTATCTATCTATAAATCTGTTTATCTATTAATCTGTCTATCTATAAATCTATCTATTAATCTGTCTATCTATTAATCTATCTATCTATTAATCTATCTATCTATAAATCTGTCTATCTATAAATCTATCTATCTATAAATCTGTTCATCTATTAATCTATCTATCTATAAATCTGTTTATCTATTAATCTATCTATCTATTAATCTGTCTATCTATTAATCTGTTTATCTATTAATCTATCTATCTATTAATCTATCTATCTATAAATCTATCTATTCATTAATCTCTACTTGAGATTTGCTGGTAATGCTAAAATCATGCTAGCTACTTGCTAGTCGTGCTAAAATCATGCTAGCTACTTGCTAGTCGTGCTAAAATCATGCTAGTGACTTGCTAGTAATGCTAAAATCATGCTAGCGACTTTGCTAGTCATGCTAAAATCATGCTAGCGACTTGCTAATCATGCTAAAATCATGCTAGCTACTTGCTAGTCGTGCTAAAATCATGCTAGTGACTTGCTAGTAATGCTAAAATCATGCTAGCGACTTTGCTAGTCATGCTAAAATCATGCTAGCGACTTGCTAATCATGTTAAAATCATGCTAGCGACTTGCTAGTAATGCTAAAATCATGCTAGTGACTTGCTAGTAACGCTAAAATCATGCTAGCGACTTTGCTAGTCAGGCTAAAATCATGCTAGTGACTTGCTAGTAATGCTAAAATCATGCTAGCGACTTGCTAGTCACGCTAAAATCATGCTAGCGACTTTGCTAGTCATGCTAAAATAATGCAAGCGACTTGCTAGTCATGCTAAAATCATGCAAGCGACTTGCTAGTCATGCTAAAATTATGCTAGTGACTTGCTAGTCATGCTAAAATCATGGTAGTGACTTGCTAATCATGTTAAAATCATGCAAGCGACTTGCTATTCTTGCTAAAATCATGTTAGCGACTTGCTAGTAATGCTAAAATCATGCTAGTGACTTGCTAGTAATGATAAAATCATGCTAGCGACTTTGCTAGTCAGGCTAAAATCATGCTAGCGACTTGCTAGTCATGCTAAAATCATGCTAGTGACTTTGCTAATCATGCTAAAATCATGCTAGCGACTTGCTTTTCATGCTAAAATCATGATAGCGACATGCTAAAATCATGCTAGCGACTTTCTAGTAATGCTAAAATCATGCTAGCGATTTGTTAAAATCATGCTAGTGACTTGCTTGTCATGCTAAAATCATGCTAGCGACTTGCTAATCATGTTAAAATCATGCTAACGACTTGCTTGTAATGCTAAAATCATGCTACCGACTTGCTAATCATGCTAAAATCATGCTAGCGACTTGCTTGTCATGCTAAAATCATGCTAGTGACTTGCTAATCATGCTAAAATCATGCTAGCGACTTGCTTGTCATGCTAAAATCATGCTAGCGATTTGTTAAAATCATGCTAGTGACTTGCTAGTCATGCTAAAATCATGCTAGCGGCTTGCTAATCATGTTAAAATCATGCTAACGATTTGCTTGTAATGTTAAAATCATGCTACCGACTTGCTAATAATGCTAAAATCATGCTAGCGACTTGCTAGTCATGCTAAAATCATGCTAGTGACTTGCTAGTCGTGCTAGGATCATGCTAGTAACTTGTTAGTCATGCTAGTATCATCCTAAAATCATGCTAGCGATTTGCTTGTCATGCTAAAATCATGCTACCGACTTGCTAATCATGCTAAAATCATGCTAGCAAATTGCTAGTCATGCTAAAATCATGCTAGCGACTTGCTAGTCATGCTAAAATCATGCTAGTGACTTGCTAGTCGTGCTAGGATCATGCTAGTAACTTGTTAGTCATGCTAGTCTATCTATAAATCTATCCATCTATTAATCTGTCTATCTATAAATCTATCTATTAATCTATCTATAAATCTGTCTATCTATTAATCTGTCTATCTATAAATCTGTCTATAAATCTGTCTATAAATCTATCTGTCTATAAATCTATATATCTATTAATCTATCTATAAATCTGTCTATTAATCTGTCTATAAATCTATCTGTCTATAAATCTATAAATCGATCTATAAATCTGTCTATAAATCTATCTATCTATAAATCTGTCTATTAATCTGTCTATAAATCTTTCTGTCTATAAATCTATCTATCTATAAATCTGTCTATCCGTTTAAGCTTTAAAACTACTTTAAACTTAAAACTATTTCAGACTGAAAACCTTCAAACTTAAATCTTTTCAAACTTTTTCTATCTTTAAACTTTAAAAACTAATCAAACTGCTTAAAGCTTTCAAAACTTCTTTAAACTTTAAGGCAAAGCTTTCTCAAGCCAACTTAAAGTTTGTCTCGACGAACTTTTTTATCTAGTTATGTTGGCTTGGAGAAGCCAACATATTGTTATGCTATTTAAACTTATTATTATTATTATTATTATGTTGGCTTGGAGAGCCAACATACTGTTATGCTATTTAAACTTATTATTATTATTATGTTGGCTTGGAGAGCCAACATACTGTTATGCTATTTAAACTTATTATTATTATTATATTTTATTATTCTTATGACCAAAAGAAATTTCTGACAGCTACTCCTCCGAGGCCTTTGAAGCCACAAGGCCCAAACTTGGCAGAGACCTGGGCCCTTGTCCCGAAAGAGTTGCTATATCTATTTGGACTGATCAGATGTACAGTTGATTTATTATTAATTTTTGAATATGACAAATTTCCCAATGAATTACATGGGCTGAGAAAAAATGCGCCCTCTAACAGTAATACCTCTCGACTGAAGAGGCGGGACTCAAACCTCTCACTTACAGTCACTCTGAAATCGGTGGAAATACAAATAAATATCGCCTTAAAAATTTTATTATTACAGCGATTTAACTCTAAATACCCATTAGAACATATCAACAGCTAAATTCAGTGGTTTGTGAGTAGTTCTTGTAAAAGAAAAGCTCGCACCCTTCAGCGCTTATACAAGCCGTCAGCACTAGGCTACTCTCTCTCTCTACATGTGCTCACAAACAACATAAATTGCACGAATTAGAGTGCCTTTAAAATTTATATGTTTCAGCGATTTATTTGTAAATACCCATTAGAACACATCAACAAATCAGCCTTTTGTGATCTGCTTTATTTCAAAGTTAAAGCACTGTCTTCAGCAAATGTGTTATACAGACAAGCTTTACGGCTGGGAGCTAACTTACCCGACTGAGAATTATACATGACTGCACGTCTTTTAAAAGCATTTAAATAAAAACACTCCAGCGATCCAACACAATAAATATACAAGAATATTTTAAAGAACTATATTAGCTGCAAATGAGCTATTCAATAGGTTTCACTAACGAACATGTTACCGAGCTGTGACCTATACTTTCACTTTGACTTCGGTGGAAAATGCATATAAATAACGCCTTTAAAATTCCAATATTCCAGCCATTTAATTGTAAATACCCATTAGAACACATCAAGACCTGAATTCAGCTGTTTGAGCGAATTTATTCAAAACCCTAAGCATTTCCTTCACCGCGTACAGATTGCTTTCAACGAGTATACATGGAGACGAACGACATAATTTGCACGAATTAGAACGCCTTTAAAATTACAATATTGCAGCGATTTAATTCAGTCCACCCATTAGAAAATATCAACAGCTAAATGCAGTTGTTTGTGAGCATTTTGTTTTTTCATACAGAGAGCGCTGCATTCAGGAGTGTGTTAGACATGAGCTCCGAGATGTCCGACTGAGAATTATACATGACTGCACGTCTTTTAAAGGCATTTAAATAAAAACACTCCAGCGATTCAACACAATATAGAAGAATATTTTAAAGACCTGCATTGGGTGCAAATGACGTTTTTCATAGGCTTAACTAACTAACATGAGATGCACGGCTGCATTTATGTGTCTGTTAACAAAGACATCATTTGCACGTCTTTTAAAGGTATTTTAATACAAACACTCCAGCGATTCAACACAATAATAGTTCAGTCATATAATAAAAAGTTTAAATGCTTGCTTATTTCTGCTTTTCGGCTCAACCGCACGGCAACGCGACGCGGCTTTGAAGCAGGCGCTCATCACTTATTCCAGTATGGCAAGCCGTATTAACCTAAAATACACATATTAATCCACTATGGTGTTCTGGGCTGGCCCTTTTGCCCGAAGGCTGTCCAATTTGGCTCTCCAAGCCAACATTTAAAGTTTGTCATCGAACTTTAGCTTCTAGTTATATTTTATTATTCTTATGACCTAAGAAAATTTCTGACAGCTACTCCTCCGAGGCCTTTGAAGCCACAAGGCCCAAACTTGGCAGAGACCTGGGCCCTTGTCCCGAAAGAGTTGCTATATCTATTTGGACTGATCAGATGTACAGTTGATTTATTATTAATTTTTGAATATGACAAATTTCCCAATGAAATGCATGGGCTGAGAAAAAATGCGCCCTCTAACAGTAATACCTCTCGACTGAAGAGGCGGGACTCAAAACTCTTACTTACAGTCACTCTGAAATCGGTGGAAATACATATAAATATCGCCTTAAAAATTTAATTATTACAGCGATTTAACTCTAAATACCCATTAGAACATATCAACAGCAAAATTCAGTGGTTTGTGAGTAGTTCTTGTAAAAGAAAAGCTCGCACCCTTCAGCGCTTATACAAGCCGTCAGCACGAACTCTCTCTGTATGTGCTCATAAACAACATAAATTGCACGAATTAGAACGCCTTTAAAATAAATATATTTCAGCGATTTATTTGTAAATACCCATTAGAACACATCAACAAATCATCCTTTTGTGATCTGTTTTATTTCAAAGTTAAAGCACTGTCTTCAGCAAATGTGTTATACAGACGAGCTTTCACGGCTCGGAGATAACTTACCAGACTGAGAATTATGACTGCACGTCTTTTAAAAGCATTTAAATAAAAACACTCCAGCGATCCAACACAATAAATATACAAGAATATTTTAAAGAACTACATTAGCTGCAAATGAGCTATTCAATAGGTTTCACTAACGTTACCGAGCTGTGACTTACTTTCACTTTGAACTCGGTGGAAAATGCATATAAATAATGCCTTTAAAATTACAATATTCCAGCCATTTAATTGTAAATACCCATTAGAACACATCAAGACCTGAATTCAGCTGTTTGAGCGAATTTATTGAAAACCCTAAGCATTTCCTTCACCGCGTACAGATTGCTTTCAACGAGTATACATGGAGACGAACGACATAATTTGCACGAATTAGAACGCCTTTAAAATTACAATATTGCAGCGATTTAATTCATTCCACCCATTAGAAAATATCAACAGCTAAATGCAGTTGTTAGTTTTGTTTTCATACAGAGAGCGCTGCGTTCAACAGTGTGTTAGACATGAGCTCCGAGATGTCCGTCTGAGAATTATACATGACTGCACGTCTTTTAAAGGCATTTAAATACAAACACTCCAGCGATTCAACACAATAAATATAGAAGAATATTTTAAAGACCTGCATTGGGTGCAAATGACGTTTTTCATGAGATGCACTGCTGCATTTATGTGTCTGTTAACAAAGACATCATTTGCACGTCTTTTAAAGGTATTTTAATACAAACACTCCAGCGATCCAACACAATAATAGTTCAGTCATATAATAAAAAGTTTAAATGCTTGCTTATTTCTGCTTTTCGGCTCAACCGCACGGCAACGCGACGCGGCTTTGAAGCAGGCGCTCATCACTTATTCCAGTATGGCAAGCCGTTTTAACCTAAAATACACATATTAATCCACTATGGTGTTCTGGGCTTGCCCTTTTGCCCGAAGGCTGCCCAATTTGGCTCTCCAAGCCAACATTTAAAGTTTGTCATCGAACTTTAGCTTCTAGTTATTATGTTGGCTTGGAGAAGCCAACATATTGTTATGCTATTTAAACTTATTATTATTATTATTATTATTATATTTTATTATTCTTATGAGCTACAGAAATTTCTGACAGCTACTCCTCCGAGGCCTTTGAAGCCACAAGGCCCAAATTTGGCAGAGACCTGGGCCCTTGTCCCGAAAGAGTTGCTATATCTATTTGGACTGATCAGATGTACAGTTGATTTATTATTAATTTTTGAAAATGACAAATTTCCCAATGAATTACATGGGCTGAGAAAAAATGCGCCCTCTAACAGTAATACCTCTCGACTGAAGAGGCGGGACTCAAACCTCTTACTTACAGTCACTCTAAAATCGGTGGAAATACAAATAAATATCGCCTTAAAAATGTAAATATTACAGCGATTTAACTCTAAAAACCCATTAGAACATATCAACAGCTAAATTCAGTGGTTTGTGAGTAACGTTAGTTCTTGTAAAAGAAAAGCTCGCACCCTTCTGTGAGTATGCATGCCGTCAGCACGAACTCTCTCTGTATGTGCTCATAAACAATATAACTTGCTCGAATTAGAACGCCTTTAAAATTAATATATTTCAGCGATTTATTTGTAAATACCCATTAGAACACATCAACAAATCAGCCTTTTGTGATCTGTTTTATTTCAAAGTTAAAGCACTGTCTTCAGCAAATGTGTTATACAGACGAGCTTTCAGGCTCGGAGCTAACTTACCCGACTGAGAATTATGACTGCACGTCTTTTAAAAGCATTGAAATAAAAACACTCCAGCGATCCAACACAATAAATATACAAGAATATTTTAAAGAACTACATTAGCTGCAAATGAGCTTTTCAGTTTCACTAACGACCATGTTACCGAGATGTGACTTACTTTCACTTTGAACTCGGTGGAAAATGCATATAAATAATGCCTTTAAAATTACAATATTCCAGCCATTTAATTGTAAATACCCATTAGAACACATCAAGACCTGAATTCAGCTGTTTGAGCGAATTTATTGAAAACCCTGAGCATTTCCTTCACCGCGTACAGATTGCTTTCAACGAGTATACATGGAGACGAACGACATAATTTGCACGAATTAGAACGCCTTTAAAATTACAATATTACAGCGATTTAATTCAGTCCACCCATTAGAAAATATCAACAGCTAAATGCAGTTGTTTGTGAGCATTTCGTTTTCATACAGAGAGCGCTGCATTCAGCAGTGTGTTAGACATGAGCTCCGAGATGTCCGTCTGAGAATTATACATGACTGCACGTCTTTTAAAGGCATTTAAATAAAAACACTCCAGCGATTCAACACAATAAATATAGAAGAATATTTTAAAGACCTGCATTGGGTGCAAATGACGTTTTTGATAGGCTTAACTAACTAACATGAGATGCACGGCTGCATTTATGTGTCTGTTAACAAAGACATAATTTGCACGTCTTTTAAAGGTATTTTAATACAAACACTCCAGCGATTCAACACAATAATAGTTCAGTCATATAATACAAAGTTTAAATGCTTGCTTATTTCTGCTTTTTGGCTCAACCGCACGGCAACGCGACGCGGCTTTGAAGCAGGCGCTCATCACATATTCCAGTATGGCAAGCCGTTTTAACCTAAAATACACATATAAATCCACTATGGCAAGCTGTTTTAGCCTAAAATATACTAAGCATTACTTATCGTAATAGCATTTTTACTAGCAAAAATTCAATCAGAGAGCTCTAAGTGTTCTTGGCTGGCCCTTTTGCCCGAAGGCTGCCCGGTTTGCTTCTCCAAGCCAACATTTAAAGTTTGTCATCGAACTTTAGCTTCTAGTTATTATTATTATATTTTATTATTCTTATGAGCTAAAGAAATTTCTGACACCTACTCCTCCGAGGCCTTTGAAGCCACAAGGCCCAAACTTGGCAGAGACCTGGGCCCTGGTCCCGAAAGAGTTGCTATATCTATTTGGACTGATCAGATGTACAGTTGATTTATTATTAATTTTTGAATATGACAAATTTCCCAATGAATTACATGGGCTGAGAAAAAATGCGCCCTCTAACAGTAATACCTCTCGACTGAAGAGGCGGGATTCAAACCTCTTACTTACAGTCACTCTGAAAACGGTGGAAATACAAATAAATACCGCCTTAAAAATTTTAATATTACAGCGATTTAACTCTAAATACCCATTAGAACATATCAACAGCTAAATTCAGTGGTTTGTGAGTAGTTGTTGTAAAAGAAAAGCTCGCACCCTTCAGCGCTTATACAAGCCGTCAGCATGTACTCTCTCTGTATGTGCTCATAAACAACATAATTTGCACGAATTAGAACGCCTTTAAAATTAATATATTTCAGCGATTTATTTGTAAATACCCATTAGAACACATCAACAATCTGCCTTTTGTGATCTGTTTTATTTCAAACTTAAAGCACTGTCTTCAGCAAATGTGTTATACAGACGAGCTTTCAAGGCTCGGAACTTACCCGACTAGAGAATATATTATACATGATTATACGTACATGAGTGCACGTCTTTTAAAAGCATTTAAACAAAAACACTCTAGCGATCCAACACAATAAATATAGAAGAATATTTTAAAGAACAACATTAGCTGCAAATGAGCTATTCAGTATGTTTCACTAACGAACATGTTACCGAGCTGTGACCTATACTTTCACTTTGACTTCGGTGGAAAATGCATATAAATAACGCCTTTAAAATTACAATATTCCAGCCATTTAATTGTAAATACCCATTAGAATACATCAAGACCTGAATTCAGCTGTTTGAGCGAATTTATTGAAACTCCAAAGCATTTCCTTCACCGCATACAGGTTGCCTTCAACGAGTATACATGGAGACGAACGACATAATTTGCACGAATTTGACCGCCTTTAAAATTACAATATTGCAGCGATTTAATTCAGTCCACCCATTAGAACATATCAACAGCTAAATGCAGTTGTTTGTGAGTTTTTTTTTTTCATACAGAGAGCGATGTGTTCAGCAGTGTGTTAAGACATGAGCTCCGAGATGTCCGTCTGAGAATTATACATGACTGCACGTCTTTTAAAGGCATGTAAATACAAACACTCCAGCGATTGCACACAATAAATATAGAAGAATATTTTAAAGAACTGCATTGGGTGCAAATGACTTTTTTCATAGGCTTAACTAACTAACAGGAGATGCACGGCTGCATTTATGTGTCAGTTAACAAAGCAGTGATTCTTGAGAATTTGGATAAAACAGGTTTTAATTTTCCAAAAAAAAAAATGTGTTTAATTACACCATCTGAATGTATATTATTATAGACCAAGGTCTTAGCTTTTCAGCAATGTACTGGTGTCACCTCCCCATTTTGTATTTTTTTCATAAAATAGGCGTTTTACTTTTTAGTGTTTTACAACGTTTACTTTTTGCTTAAATCAAACAAAAAATGTTTTTTATTTAACAAATGTATTTTTGTATTAAAAGAGACTATTACTTTATTAACTCAGCAGCACTGACAAAATATATTGTAGGCCCCTATGCATATTTATTTAAAAAAAATTAAAACTCCCTCTGACGGTGGTGACACTAATCTGACGGTGGTGACAGTGGCCTCATTACAACATAAAATTCCAAATTGTATACCACTCAAGTCAACGGCTTCTTGTTTAATAACTTTATTTAACTATTTGGTCCAACAAATAACAATCCTGAGCACTCTGATAAAACATTTTTCAAATATTTCAACATCGTCAGACAGAAAACCTGACGGTGGTGACATCTGACGGTGGTGACAAAAACCTACTATTTCCCATGATATGCATTAGTTGTTCACAATAGCCATCTTGTTTTCACTCTGTTGCTAGCTACTTCAGACTTGTTTTTAAAAAGTATACATTTATGTCATAATCAAATCTAATATTATTTATACAAAAGAGACGGTGTTGACATGTTATGGTTGCCACAGTAGCAGTGTCCAAAAATATGAACAATTTTAAGAGAAAATAGCAAATTTACAGGAGCTTGGCTGATCTTGAAGCATACAGTAGAGCTGAAGATTTGATAATGTGGTCCTCAGGAATGCAGTTGACCTTGTAGTTGCCTGATTTTATTGCTTTTTTATAAATATCTGACGGTGGTGACGCATATGTGGGACACATTTTGTGCAACCAAAAATAATTGTAAATATTATTCAAACACAGTGTTTGTAATTTGTGATACATATTACAATGTACTCTTTCATATAGTAAAATTATTATTCAATTAAATGATTACTTTTTGCTTTTTTAATCAAGCTGAAATGATTATCTCCTATCTGAGGACAAGTGATTTTGTAGGCAATGGGCCAGATTTGATAATTAAATTAATACAAAATTAAAAGAAAACTATAAAAGAACCTTACATATGTGCAACTGACCCTCTGATTATAATCTTGATTCTTTTGATTTATGAAAATGTTCTTCATTTCCAACAGAATGAGCACTTTTCTTGTTGGGACATGTTTTTGCCAAATTTTCAAGAATCAGTGAAAGACATCATTTGCACGTCTTTTAAAGGTATTTTAATACAAACACTCCAGCGATTCCACACAATAAATATAGAAGAATATTTTAAAGACCTACATTGAGTGCAAATGACTTTTTTCACAGGCTTAACTAACTAACATTGAATGCACTGCTCAGTCTTCGTCTGCATCAAAGACATCATTTGCACGTCTTTTAAATGTATTTAAATACAAACACTCCAGCGATTTAACACAATAATAGTAGAGTAATATATTACACAGCTTAAATGCTTGCTTATTTCTGCTTTTAGGCTCAACCGCACAGCAACGCGTCATGGCTTTCAAGCAGCCGCTGCACACTTGTTGTATGGCAAGCCGTTTTAACCTAAAATACACATAAATCCTCTATGGCAAGCTGTTTTAGCCTAAAATATACTAAGTATTACTTTTCGTGATAGCATTTTTACTAGCAATAATTCAATCAGAGAGCTCTAAGTGTTCTGGGCTGGCCCTTTTGCCCGAAGGCTGCCCGGTTTGCTTCTCCAAGCCAACATTTAAAGTTTGTCATCGAACTTTAGCTTCTAGTTATATTTTATTATTCTTATGACCTAAAGGAATTTCTGACAGCTACTCCTCCGAGGCCTTTGAAGCCACAAGGCCCAAACTTGGCAGAGACCTGGGCCCTTGTCCCGAAAGAGTTGCTATATCTATTTGGACTGATCAGATGTACAGTTGATTTATTATTAATTTTTGAATATGACAAATTTCCCAATGAATTACATGGGCTGAGAAAAAATGCGCCCTCTAACAGTAATACCTCTTGACTGAAGAGGCGGGACTCAAAGCTCTTACTTACAGTCACTCTGAAAACGGTGGAAATACAAATAAATACCGCCTTAAAAATGTAAATATTACAGCGATTTAACTCTAAATACCCATTAGAACATATCAACAGCTAAATTCAGTGGTTTGTGAGTAGTTCTTGTAAAAGAAAAGATCGCACCCTTCAGCACTTATACAAGCCGTAAGCACTCTCTCTCTCTCGACATGTGCTCACAAACAACATAAATTGCACGAATTAGAACGCCTTTAATATAAATATATTTCAGCGATTTGTTTGTAAATACCCATTAGAACACATCAACAAATCAGCCTTTTGTGATATGTTTTATTTCAAAGTTAAAGCACTGTCTTCAGCAAATGTGTTATACAGACAAGCTTTCACGGATCGGAGCTAACCTGACTGAGAATTATACATGACTGCACGTCTTTTAAAAGCATTTAAATAAAAACACTCCAGCGATCCAACACAATAAATATACAAGAATATTTTAAAGAACTACATTAGCTGCAAATGAGCTGTTCAATAGGTTTCACTAACGAACATGTTACCGAGCTGAGACTTACTTTCACTTTGATTTCGGTGGAAAATGCATATAAATAACGCCTTTAAAATTACAATACTCCAGCCATTTAATTGTAAATACCCATTAGAAACACATCAAGACCTGAATTCAGCTGTTTGAGCGAATTTATTGAAACCCCTAAGCATTTCCTTCACCGCGTACAGATTGCTTTCAACGAGTTTACATGGAGAGGAACGACATAATTTGCACAAATTTGACCGCCTTTAAAATTATAATATTGCAGCGATTTAATTCAGTCCACCCATTACAAAATATCAACAGCTAAATGCAGTTGTTTGTGACTATTTTTTTTTTTCATACAGAAAGCGCTGCATTCAGCAGTGTGTTAGACATGATGAGCTCCGAGATGTCCGACTGAGAATTATAAATGACTGCACGTCTTTTAAAGGCATTTAAATAAAAACACTCCAGCGATTCAACACAATAAATATAGAAGAATATTTTAAAGACCTGCATTGGGTGAAAATGACGTTTTTCATAGGCTTAACTAACATGAGATGCACGGCTGCATTTATGTGTCTGTTAACAAAGACATCATTTGCACGTCTTTTAAAGGTATTTTAATACAAACACTCCGGCGATTCAACACAATAATAGTTCAGTCATATAATAAAAAGTTTAAATGCTTGCTTATTTCTGCTTTTCGGCTCAACCGCACGGCAACGCGACGCGGCTTTGAAGCAGGCGCTCGTCACTTATTCCAGTATGGCAAGCCGTCTTAACCTAAAATACACATATTAATCCACTATGGTGTTCTGGGCTGGCCCTTTTACCCGAAGGCTGCCAGGTTTGCTTCTCCAAGCCAACATTTAAAGTTTGTCATCGAACTTTAGCTTCTAGTTATTATTATTATTATTATATGTTATTATTCTTATGACCTAAGAAAATTTCTGACAGCTACTCCTCCGAGGCCTTTGAAGCCACAAGGCCCAAACTTGGCAGAGACCTGGGCCCTTGTCCCGAAAGAGTTGCTATATCTATTTGGACTGATCAGATGTACAGTTGATTTATTATTAATTTTTGAAAATGACATATTTCCCAATGAATTACATGGGCTGAGAAAAAATGCGCCCTCTAGCAGTAATACCTCTCGACTGAAGAGGCGGGACTCAAACCTCTTACTTACAGTCACTCTGAAATCGGTGGAAATACAAATAAATATCACCTTAAAAACTTAATTATTACAGCGATTTAACTCTAAATACCCATTACAACACATCAACAGCTAAATCAGTTTGTGATCTGTTTTATTTCAAAGTTGAAGCACTGTCTTCAGCAAATGTGTTACACAGACGAGCTTCACGGTTCGGAGCTAACTTACCCGACTAAGAATTATACATGACTGAACGTCTTTTAAAAGCATTTAAATAAAAACACTCCAGCGATTGTACACAATAAATATAGAAGAATATTTTAAAGAGCCACATTGAATGCAAATGACCTGTTTCAAAGGTTTTTAATAACGAACATGAGATGTACGGCTGCATATCCGTCTGTGTCAACAAATGATTCATTTGCACGTCTTTTAAAGGTAATCAAATAAAAAAATTCCAGCGATTGCACACAATAAATATAGAAGAATATTTTAAAGAGCTGCATTGAGTGCAAATGAGCTGTTTCATAGATTTAACTAACATTGGATGCACTGCTCAGTTCTTCGTCTGCATCATCAAAGACATCATGTGCACGTCTTTTAAAGGTATTTAATTACAAACACTCCAGCGATTAAACACAGTAAATATAGAATATTTTAAAGAGCTACATTGGGTGTAAATGAGCTATTTCAAACGTTTCACTAACGAACATCAGATGTATGGCTTTATTATAAGTCTGTCAACAAATACATCATTTGCACGTCTTTTAAAGTCATTTAAATAAAAACACGCCAGCGATTGCACACAATAAATATAGAAGAATATTTTAAAGACCTACATTGGGTGCAAATGACGTTTTTCATACGCTTAACTAACTAACATGAGATGCACGGCTGCATTTATGTGTCTGTTAACAAAGACATCAAATTTGCACGTCTTTTAAAGGTATTTTAATACAAACACTCCAGCGATTCAACACAATAACAGTACAATCATATAATAAAAAGGTTAAATGCTTGCTTATTTCTGCTTTTCACCTCAACCGCACAGCAACGCGTCGTGGCTTTGAAGCAGGCGCTGCACGAATCTTAAGATATGGCAAGCCGTTTTAACCTAAAATCCACACACAATCCTCTATGGCAAGCTGTTTTAGCCTAAAATATACTAAGCATTTCTTGTCGTACTGCCATTTTTGCTAGCAACAATTCCATTAGAGAGTTCTAAGTGTTCTGGGCTGGCCCTTTTGCCCCAAGGCTGCCCGGTTTGGCTCTCCAAGCCAACATTTAAAGTTTGTCATCGAACTTTAGCTTCTAGTTATTATTATTATTATTATATTTTATTATTCTTATGACCTAAAGAAATTTCTGACAGCTACTCCTCCGAGGCCTTTGAAGCCACAAGGCCCAAACTTGGCAGAGACCTGAGCCCTTGTCCCGAAAGAGTTGCTATATCTATTTGGACTGATCAGATGTACAGTTGATTTATTATTAATTTTTGAATATGACAAATTTCCCAATGAATTACATGGGCTGAGAAAAAATGCGCCCTCTAACAGTAATACCTCTCGACTGAAGAGGCGGGACTCAAACCTCTTACTTACAGTCACTCTGAAAACGGTGGAAATACAAATAAATACCGCCTTAAAAATTTAAATATTACAGCGACTTAACTCTAAATACCCATTAGAACATATCAACAGCTATATTCAGTGGTTTGTGAGTAGTTCTTGTAAAAGAAAAGCTCGCACCCTTCAGCGCTTATACTACAAGCCGTCAGCATGTACTCTCTCTGTATGTGCTCATAAACAACATAATTTGCACGAATTAGAACGCCTTTAAAATTAATATATTTCAGCGATTTATTTGTAAATACCCATTAGAACACATCAACAAATCAGCCTTTTGTGATCTGTTTTATTTCAAAGTTAAGTTAGCTCCGAGCCGTGAAGCTCGTCTGTATAACACACATTTGCTGAAGACAGTGCTTTAACGTTACCCGACTGAGAATTATACATGACTGCACGTCTTTTAAAAGCATTTAAATAAAAACACTCCAGCGATCCAACACAATAAATATACAATAATATTTTAAAGAACAACATTAGCTGCAAATGAGCTATTCAATAGGTTTCACTAACGAACATGTTACCAAGCTGTGACCCACACTTTCACTTTGACTTCGGTGGAAAATGCATATAAATAACGCCTTTAAAATTACAATATTCCAGCCATTTAATTTTAAATACCCATTAGAACACATCAAGACCTGAATTCAGCTGTTTGAGCGAATTTATTCAAAACCCTAAGCATTTCCTTCACCGCGTAAAGATTGCTTTCAACGAGAATACATGGAGACGAACGATATAATTTGCACGAATTAGAACGCCTTTAAAATTACAATATTGCAGCGATTGAATTCATTCCACCCATTAGAAAATATCAACAGCTAAATGCAGTTGTTTGTGAGTATTTTTTTTCATACAGAGAGCGCTGTGTTCAGTGTAGACATGAGCTCCGAGATGTCCGTCTGAGAATTATACATGACTGAACGTCTTTTAAAGGCATGTAAATACAAACACTCCAGCGATTGCACACAATAAATATAGAAGAATATTTTAAAGACCTGCATTGGGTGCAAATGACTTTTTTCATAGGCTTAACTAACTAACAGGAGATGCACGGCTGCATTTATGTGTCTGTTAACAAAGACATAATTTGCACGTCTTTTAAAGGTATTTTAATACAAACACTCCAGCGATTCCACACAATAAATATAGAAAAATATTTTAAAGACCTACATTGAGTGCAAATGACTTTTTTCACAGGCTTAACTAACTAACATTGAATGCACTGCTCAGTCTTCATCTGCATCAAAGACATCATTTGCACGTCTTTTAAATGTATTTAAATACAAACACTCCAGCGATTAAACACAATAATAGTAGAGTAATATATTACACAGCTTAAATGCTTGCTTATTTCTGCTTTTAGGCTCAACCGCACAGCAACGCGTCGTGGCTTTCAAGCACCCGCTGCACACTTGTTGTATGGCAAGCCGTTTTAACCTAAATACACATAAATCCTCTATGGCAAGCTGTTTTAGCCTAAAATATACTAAGCATTACTTATCGTAATAGCATTTTTACTAGCAACAATTCAATCAGAGAGCTCTAAGTGTTCTGGGCTGGCCCTTTTGCCCGAAGGCTGCCCGGTTTGCTTCTCCAAGCCAACATTTAAAGTTTGTCATCGAACTTTAGCTTCTAGTTATGTTGGCTTGGAGAGCCAACATACTGTTATGCTATTTAAACTTATTATTATTATTATATTTTATTATTCTTATGACCTAAAGAAATTTCTGACAGCTACTCCTCCGAGGCCTTTGAAGCCACAAGGCCCAAACTTGGCAGAGACCTGGGCCCTTGTCCCGAAAGAGTTGCTATATCTATTTGGACTGATCAGATGTACAGTTGATTTATTATTAATTTTTGAATATGACAAATTTCCCAATGAATTACATGGGCTGAGAAAAAATGCGCCCTCTAACAGTAATACCTCTCGACTGAAGAGGCGGGACTCAACTTCTTACTTACAGTCACTCTGAAATCCGTGGAAATACAAATAAATATCGCCTTAAAAATGTCATTATTACAGCGATTTAACTCTAAATACCCATTAGAACATATCAACAGCTAAATTCAGTGGTTTGTGAGTAGTTCTTGTAAAAGAAAAGCTCGCACCCTTCAGCGCTTATACAAGCCGTCAGCACTAGGCTACTCTCTCTCTACATGTGCTCACAAACAACATAAATTGCACGAATTAGAACGCCTTTAAAATAAATATATTTCAGCGATTTATTTGTAAATACCCATTAGAACACATCAACAAATCAGCCTTTTGTGATCTGTTTTATTTCAAAGTTAAAGCACTGTCTTCAGCAAATGTGTTATACAGACGAGCTTTCACGGTCCGGAGCTAACTTACCCGACTGAGAATTATGACTGCACGTCTTTTAAAAGCATTTACATAAAAACACTCCAGCGATCCAACACAATAAATATACAAGAATATTTTAAAGAACAACATTAGCTGCAAATGAGCTTTTCAATACGTTTCACTAACGACCATGTTACCGAGCTGTGACTTACTTTCACTTTGAACTCGGTGGAAAATGCATATAAATAATGCCTTTAAAATTACAATATTCCAGCCATTTAATTGTAAATACCCATTAGAACACATCAAGACCTGAATTCAGCTGTTTGAGCGAATTTATTGAAAACCCTAAGCAATTCCTTCACCGTGTACAGATTGCTTTCAACGAGTATACATGGAGACGAACGACATAATTTGCACGAATTAGAACGCCTTTAAAATTACAATATTGCAGCGATTTAATTCAGTCCACCCATTAGAAAATATCAACAGCTAAATGCAGTTGTTTGTGAGCATTTTGTTTTTTCATACAGAGAGCGCATTCAGCAGTGTGTTAGACATGAGCTCCGAGATGTTCGACTGAGAATTATACATGACTGCACGTCTTTTAAAGGCATTTAAATAAAAACACTCCAGCGATTCAACACAATAAATATAGAAGAATATTTTAAAGACCTGCATTGGGTGCAAATGACGTTTTTCATAGGCTTAACTAACTAACATGAGATGCACGGCTGCATTTATGTGTCTGTTAACAAAGACATCATTTGCACGTCTTTTAAAGGTATTTTAATACAAACACTCCAGCGATCCAACACAATAATAGTTCAGTCATATAATAAAAAGTTTAAATGCTTGCTTATTTCTGCTTTTCGGCTCAACCGCACGGCAACGCGACGCGGCTTTGAAGCAGGCGCTCATCACTTATTCCAGTATGGCAAGCCGTTTTAACCTAAAATACAATTATTAATCCACTATGGTGTTCTGGGCTGGCCCTTTTGCCCGAAGGCTGCCCAATTTGGCTCTCCAAGCCAACATTTAAAGTTTGTCATCGAACTTTAGCTTCTAGTTATTATATGTTATTATTCTTATGACCTAAGAAAATTTCTGACAGCTACTCCTCCGAGGCCTTTGAAGCCACAAGGCCCAAACTTGGCAGAGACCTGGGCCCTTGTCCCGAAAGAGTTGCTATATCTATTTGGACTGATCAGATGTACAGTTGATTTATTATTAATTTTTGAAAATGACATATTTCCCAATGAATTACATGGGCTGAGAAAAAATGCGCCCTCTAGCAGTAATACCTCTCGACTGAAGAGGCGGGACTCAAACCTCTTACTTACAGTCACTCTGAAATCGGTGGAAATACAAATAAATACCGCCTTAAAAATGTAAATATTACAGCGATTTAACTCTAAAAACCCATTAGAACATATCAACAGCTAAGTTCAGTGGTTTGTGAGTAGTTCTTGTAAAAGAAAAGCTCGCACCCTTCAGCGAGTATACAAGCCGTCAGCACGAACTCTCTCCGTATGTGCTCATAAACAACATAACTTGCACGAATTAGAACGCCTTTAAAATTAATATATTTCAGCGACTTATTTGTAAATACCCATTAGAACACATCAACAAATCAGCCTTTTGTGATCTGTTTTATTTCAAAGTTAAAGCACTGTCTTCAGCAAATGTGTTATACAGACGAGCTTTCACGGCTCGGAGCTAACTTACCCGACTGAGAATTAAACATGACTGCACGTCTTTTAAAAGCATTTAAATAAAAACACTCCAGCGATCCAACACAATCAATATACAAGAATATTTTAAAGAACTACATTAGCTGCAAATGAGCTTTTCAATACGTTTCACTAACGAACATGTTACCGAGCTGTGACTTACTTTCACTTTGAATTTGGTGGAAAATGCATATAAATAATGCCTTTAAAATTACAATATTCCAGCCATTTAATTGTAAATACCCATTAGAACACATCAAGACCTGAATTCAGCTGTTTGAGCGAATTTATTGAAAACCCTAAGCATTTCCTTCACCGCATACAGATTGCTTTCAACGAGTATACATGGAGACGAACGACATAATTTGCACGAATTAGAACGCCTTTAAAATTACAATATTGCAGCGATTTAATTCAGTCCACCCATTAGAAAATATCAACAGCTAAATGCAGTTGTTTGTGAGCATTTTGTTTTCAGAGAGCGCTGCGTTCAGCAGTGTGTTAGACATGAGCTCCGAGATGTCCGTCTGAGAATTATACATGACTGCACGTCTTTTAAAGGCATTTAAATAAAAACACTCCAGCGATTCAACACAATAAATATAGAAGAATATTTTTAAAGACCTGCATTGGGTGCAAATTACGTTTTTCATAGGCTTAACTTTAACATGAGATGCAAGGCTGCATTTATGTGTCTGTTAACAAAGACATCATTTGCACGTCTTTTAAAGGTATTTTAATACAAACACTCCAGCGATTCAACACAATAATAGTTCAGTCATATAATAAAAAGTTTAAATGCTTGCTTATTTCTGCTTTTCGGCTCAACCGCACGGCAACGCGACGCGGCTTTGAAGCAGGCGCTCATCACTTATTCCAGTATGGCAAGCCGTTTTAACCTAAAATACACATATTAATCCACTATGGTGTTCTGGGCTGGCCCTTTTGCCCGAAGGCTGCCCAATTTGGCTCTCCAAGCCAACATTTAAAGTTTGTCATCGAACTTTAGCTTCTAGTTATTATATGTTATTATTCTTATGATCTACAGAAATTTCTGACAGCTACTCCTCCGAGGCCTTTGAAGCCACAAGGCCCAAACTTGGCAGAGACCTGGGCCCTTGTCCCGAAAGAGTTGCTATATCTATTTGGACTGATCAGATGTACAGTTGATTTATTATTAATTTTTGAATATGACAAATTTCCCAATGAATTACATGGGCTGAGAAAAAATGCGCCCTCTAACAGTAATACCTCTCGACTGAAGAGGCGGGACTCAAACCTCTTACTTACAGTCACTCTGAAATCGGTGGAAATACAAATAAATACCGCCTTAAAGGTCCCATATCGTCAAAATCAAAATTTCCTGGCTTTTTTCATGATAACTAAGGTCTAGGGGCTATCTAACTACCATATGAGTTTCAAAACAGTCAATCCACAGTAAACTGCACACAGCCTGCTTAAAGTAGCTGTTCATTTTCATGAGCCACTGTGACTTCCGTAACGATGTGACGTCCGATCGACTCAAGTCACCGCCTTCAGTCACAAACCAACGTCCCACCCTCCTTTTGTCAAACCCCCAGACAACAACGCATCCATTCCATTGAGCAACAACAACAGGAAAACAAGTGGAGAAAACCCTGTTCAGTCGATAGATGTCAAGCTACGATCATTACACAGGCTTCAGAACAACGTGAATATAAGAGACCAGCGGCACGTCAACTTCAGCCTCTTTCACACAGCGATTCCGGTAAATACACGGATAATGTGTCCCATGATTTGTTCCGGAATTGTTTAATTTGGTTCATTCACAGTTGTTTTCCGGAATCTGTGCGTGCTTTACACACAAACCATAAAGACATGTGACGTTTGGATGTGAGATGTAATGCGACGCGTACGTTTCACTAAACTGAAACTAACCTGAACAAACTGTGCTTCAGCGCTGATAGTGAGGAGCTGGCTCTGCCTGATGATCGCTGCTTCATTCCACTTTGCACGTAACGTTATTTTTCGTTGTGAAGAGTCGCTTGATAACGTGCATCATTACTACAACACTGCCTTTAGGTTCTGGCTTTGGTTCACACAGTTCCCGTAATTTTCCAGAATCAGCGCGCATTGTGAAAGGGGCTTTACTAAAGCAACAGTTATGTAGCCTACTGCATTCGGTGTTTGTAAAAGAAAAAACATTAATGATCATTCTAAAATATCCTGTTGAGTATCAGCTCTCTCTGAGCTCTGAGCTCGCTTACGCTTACAGCATACATGACCGTAGTTACCTGTGATTGGCCTGGTTGTGCGTCACTCAGAAAACAACAGGCCAATCAGAAGAGAGGCTCATGAATATTAATTAGATGGGCCAAAATCGACCTGTTTTTGACAGAGCTCCTAAAAAAGGAGCTGTACAAATATATTGAGATGGATTTTGGCACTTATACCGCAAATATATATTCTTAAGGACATCAACAAATAAAATAAACCTCCAGAAATGTGTACGATATGGGACCTTTAAAATTTTAAATATTACAGCGATTTAACTCTAAAAACCCATTAGAACATATCAACAGCTAAATTCAGTGGTTTGTGAGTAGTTCTTGTAAAAGAAAAGCTCGCACCCTTCAGCGAGTATACAAGCCGTCAGCACGAACTCTCTCTCTACATGTGCTCACAAACAACATAAATTGCACGAATTAGAACGCCTTTAAAATGAATATATTTCAGGGATTTGTTTGTAAATACCCATTAGAACACATCAACAAATCAGCCTTTTGTGATCTGTTTTTTTTTTTTTTTTTCAAAGTTTAAGCACTGTCTTCAGCAAATGTGTTATACAGACGAGCTTTCAGGCTCGGAGCTAACTTACCCGACTGAGAATTAAACATGACTGCACGTCTTTTAAAAGCATTTAAATAAAAACACTCCAGCGATCCAACACAATAAATATACAAGAATATTTTAAAGAACTACATTAGCTGCAAATGAGCTTTTCAATACGTTTCACTAACGAACATGTTACCGAGCTGTGACTTACTTTCACTTTGAATTTGGTGGAAAATGCATATAAATAATGCCTTTAAAATTACAATATTCCAGCCATTTAATTGTAAATACCCATTAGAACACATCAAGACCTGAATTCAGCTGTTTGAGCAAATTTATTGAAAACCCTAAGCATTTCCTTCACCGCGCAAAGATTGCTTTCAACGAGTATACATGGAGACGAACGACATAATTTGCACGAATTAGAACGCCTTTAAAATTACAATATTGCAGCGATTTAATTCAGTCCACCCATTAGAAAATATCAACAGCTAAATGCAGTTGTTTGTGAGCATTTTGTTTTCATACAGAGAGCGCTGCATTCAGCAGTGTGTTAGACATGAGCTCCGAGATGTCCGTCTGAGAATTATACATGACTGCACGTCTTTTAAAGGCATTTAAATAAAAACACTCCAGCGATTCAACACAATAAATATAGAAGAATATTTTTAAAGACCTGCATTGGGTGCAAATTACGTTTTTCATAGGCTTAACTAACCAACATGAGATGCACGGCTGCATTTATGTGTCTGTTAACAAAGACATCATTTGCACGTCTTTTAAAGGTATTTTAATACAAACACTCCAGCGATTCAACACAATAATAGTTTAGTCATATAATAAAAAGTTTAAATGCTTGCTTATTTCTGCTTTTCGGCTCAACCGCACGGCAACGCGACGCGGCTTTGAAGCAGGCGCTCATCACTTATTCCAGTATGGCAAGCCGTTTTAACCTAAAATACACATATTAATCCACTATGGTGTTCTGGGCTGGCCCTTTTGCCCGAAGGCTGCCCAATTTGGCTCTCCAAGCCAACATTTAAAGTTTGTCATCGAACTTTAGCTTCTAGTTATGTTGGCTTGGAGAAGCCAACATATTGTTATGCTATTTAAACTTATTATTATTATTATTATTATTATTATTATATTTTATTATTCTTATGAGCTAAAGAAATTTCTGACACCTACTCCTCCGAGGCCTTTGAAGCCACAAGGCCCAAACTTGGCAGAGACCTGGGCCCTGGTCCCGAAAGAGTTGCTATATCTATTTGGACTGATCAGATGTACAGTTGATTTATTATTAATTTTTGAATATGACAAATTTCCCAATGAATTACATGGGCTGAGAAAAAATGCGCCCTCTAACAGTAATACCTCTCGACTGAAGAGGCGGGATTCAAACCTCTTACTTACAGTCACTCTGAAAACGGTGGAAATACAAATAAATACCGCCTTAAAAATTTTAATATTACAGCGATTTAACTCTAAATACCCATTAGAACATATCAACAGCTAAATTCAGTGGTTTGTGAGTAGTTGTTGTAAAAGAAAAGCTCGCACCCTTCAGCGCTTATACAAGCCGTCAGCATGTACTCTCTCTGTATGTGCTCATAAACAACATAATTTGCACAAATTAGAACGCCTTTAAAATTAATATATTTCAGCGATTTATTTGTAAATACCCATTAGAACACATCAACAATCTGCCTTTTGTGATCTGTTTTATTTCAAACTTAAAGCACTGTCTTCAGCAAATGTGTTATACAGACGAGCTTTCAAGGCTCGGAACTTACCCGACTAGAGAATATATTATACATGATTATACGTACATGAGTGCACGTCTTTTAAAAGCATTTAAACAAAAACACTCTAGCGATCCAACACAATAAATATAGAAGAATATTTTAAAGAACAACATTAGCTGCAAATGAGCTATTCAGTATGTTTCACTAACGAACATGTTACCGAGCTGTGACCTATACTTTCACTTTGACTTCGGTGGAAAATGCATATAAATAACGCCTTTAAAATTACAATATTCCAGCCATTTAATTGTAAATACCCATTAGAATACATCAAGACCTGAATTCAGCTGTTTGAGCGAATTTATTGAAACTCCAAAGCATTTCCTTCACCGCATACAGGTTGCCTTCAACGAGTATACATGGAGACGAACGACATAATTTGCACGAATTTGACCGCCTTTAAAATTACAATATTGCAGCGATTTAATTCAGTCCACCCATTAGAACATATCAACAGCTAAATGCAGTTGTTTGTGAGTTTTTTTTTTCATACAGAGAGCGATGTGTTCAGCAGTGTGTTAAGACATGAGCTCCGAGATGTCCATCTGAGAATTATACATGACTGCACGTCTTTTAAAGGCATGTAAATACAAACACTCCAGCGATTGCACACAATAAATATAGAAGAATATTTTAAAGAACTGCATTGGGTGCAAATGACTTTTTTCATAGGCTTAACTAACTAACAGGAGATGCACGGCTGCATTTATGTGTCAGTTAACAAAGACATCATTTGCACGTCTTTTAAAGGTATTTTAATACAAAACACTCCAGCGATTCCACACAATAAATATAGAAGAATATTTTAAAGACCTACATTGAGTGCAAATGACTTTTTTCACAGGCTTAACTAACTAACATTGAATGCACTGCTCAGTCTTCGTCTGCATCAAAGACATCATTTGCACGTCTTTTAAATGTATTTAAATACAAACACTCCAGCGATTTAACACAATAATAGTAGAGTAATATATTACACAGCTTAAATGCTTGCTTATTTCTGCTTTTAGGCTCAACCGCACAGCAACGCGTCATGGCTTTCAAGCAGCCGCTGCACACTTGTTGTATGGCAAGCCGTTTTAACCTAAAATACACATAAATCCTCTATGGCAAGCTGTTTTAGCCTAAAATATACTAAGTATTACTTTTCGTGATAGCATTTTTACTAGCAATAATTCAATCAGAGAGCTCTAAGTGTTCTGGGCTGGCCCTTTTGCCCGAAGGCTGCCCGGTTTGCTTCTCCAAGCCAACATTTAAAGTTTGTCATCGAACTTTAGCTTCTAGTTATTATTATTCTTATGACCTAAAGAAATTTCTGACAGCTACTCCTCCGAGGCCTTTGAAGCCACAAGGCCCAAACTTGGCAGAGACCTGGGCCCTTGTCCCGAAAGAGTTGCTATATCTATTTGGACTGATCAGATGTACAGTTGATTTATTATTAATTTTTGAATATGACAAATTTCCCAATGAATTACATGGGCTGAGAAAAAATGCGCCCTCTAACAGTAATACCTCTCGACTGAAGAGGCGGGACTCAAACCTCTTACTTACAGTCACTCTGAAAACGGTGGAAATACAAATAAATACCGCCTTAAAAATTTAAATATTACAGCGATTTAACTCTAAATACCCATTAGAACATATCAACAGCTATATTCAGTGGTTTGTGAGTAGTTCTTGTAAAAGAAAAGCTCGCACCCTTCAGCGCTTATACTACAAGCCGTCAGCATGTACTCTCTCTGTATGTGCTCATAAACAACATAATTTGCACGAATTAGAACGCCTTTAAAATTAATATATTTCAGCGATTTATTTGTAAATACCCATTAGAACACATCAACAAATCAGCCTTTTGTGATCTGTTTTATTTCAAAGTTAAAGCACTGTCTTCAGCAAATGTGTAACACAGACGAGCATTCACGGCTCGGAACTTACCCAACTGAGAATATATTATACATGATTGCACGTCTTTTAAAAGCATTTAAATAAAAACACTCTAGCGATCCAACACAATAAATATAGAAGAATATTTTAAAGAACAACATTAGCTGCAAATGAGCTATTATAGGTTTCACTAACGAACATGTTACCGAGCTGTGACCTATACTTTCACTTTGACTTCGGTGGAAAATGCATATAAATAACGCCTTTAAAATTACAATATTCCAGCCATTTAATTGTAAATACCCATTAGAACACATCAAGACCTGAATTCATCTGTTTGAGCGAATTTATTGAAAACCCTAAGCATTTCCTTCACCGCATACAGGTTGCCTTCAACGAGTATACATGGAGACGAACGACATCATTTGCACGAATTTGACCGCCTTTAAAATTACAATATTGCAGCGATTTAATTCAGTCCACCCATTAGAAAATATCAACAGCTAAATGCAGTTGTTTGTGAGCTTTTTTTTTTCATACAGAGAGCGATGTGTTCAGTGTGTTAGACATGAGCTCCAAGATGTCCGACTGACAATTATACATGACTGCACGTCTTTTAAAGGCATTTAAATACAAACACTCCAGCGATTGCACACAATAAATATAGAAGAATATTTTAAAGACCTACATTGAGTGCAAATTACTTTTTTTTTCACAGGCTTAACTAACTAACATTGAATGCACTGCTCAGTCTTCATCTGCATCATCAAAGACATAATTTGCACGTCTTTTAAAGGTATTTAAATACAAACACTCCAGCGATTAAACACAATAATAGTAGAGTAATATATTACACAGCTTAAATGCTTGCTTATTAATGCTTTTAGGCTCAACCGCACAGCAACGCTTTCAAGCACGCGCTGCACACTTGTTGTATGGCAAGCCGTTTTAACCTAAAATACACATAAATCCTCTATGGCAAGCTGTTTTAGCCTAAAATATACTAAGCATTACTTAACGTAATAGCATTTTTACTAGCAACAATTCAATCAGAGAGCTCTAAGTGTTCTGGGCTGGCCCTTTTGCCCGAAGGCTGCCCGGTTTGCTTCTCCAAGCCAACATTTAAAGTTTGTCATCGAACTTTAGCTTCTAGTTATGTTGGCTTGGAGAAGCCAACATATTGTTATGCTATTTAAACTTATTATTATTATTATTATATTTTATTATTCTTATGAGCTACAGAAATTTCTGACAGCTACTCCTCCGAGGCCTTTGAAGCCACAAGGCCCAAACTTGGCAGAGACCTGGGCCCTTGTCCCGAAAGAGTTGCTATATCTATTTGGACTGATCAGATGTACAGTTGATTTATTATAAATTTTTGAATATGACACATTTCCCAATGAATTACATGGGCTGAGAAAAAATGCGCCCTCTAACAGTAATACCTCTCGACTGAAGAGGCGGGACTCAAACCTCTTACTTACAGTCACTCTGAAATCGGTGGAAATACAAATAAATACCGCCATAAAAATGTAAATATTACAGCGATTTAACTCTAAAAACCCATTAGAACATATCAACAGCTAAATTCAGTGGTTTGTGAGTAGTTCTTGTAAAAGAAAAGCTCGCACCCTTCAGCGAGTATACAAGCCGTCAGCACGAACTCTCTCTGTATGTGCTCATAAACAACATAACTTGCACGAATTAGAACGTCTTTAAAATTAATATATTTCAGCGATTTATTTGTAAATACCCATTAGAACACATCAACAAATCAGCCTTTTGTGATCTGTTTTATTTCAAAGTTAAAGCACTGTCTTCAGCAAATGTGTTATACAGACGAGCTTTCAGGCTCGGAGCTAACTTACCCGACTGAGAATCATGACTGCACGTCTTTTAAAAGCATTTAAATAAAAACACTCCAGCGATCCAACACAATAAATATACAAGAATATTTTAAAGAACTACATTAGCTGCAAATGAGCTTTTCAATACGTTTCACTAACGAACATGTTACCGAGCTGTGACTTACTTTCACTTTGAATTTGGCGGAAAATGCATATAAATAATGCCTTTAAAATTACAATATTCCAGCCATTTAATTGTAAATACCCATTAGAACACATCAAGACCTGAATTCAGCTGTTTGAGCGAATTTATTGAAAACCCTAAGCATTTCCTTCACCGCGTACAGATTGCTTTCAACGAGTATACATGGAGACGAACGACATAATTTGCACGAATTAGAACGCCTTTAAAATTACAATATTGCAGCGATTTAATTCAGTCCACCCATTAGAAAATATCAACAGCTAAATGCAGTTGTTTGTGAGCATTTTGTTTACATACAGAGAGCGCTGCGTTCAGCAGTGTGTTACATGAGCTCCGAGATGTCCGACTGAGAATTATACATGACTGCACGTCTTTTAAAGGCATTTAAATAAAAACACTCCAGCGATTCAACACAATAAATATAGAAGAATATTTTAAAGACCTGCATTGGGTGCAAATTACTTTTTTCATAGGCTTAACTAACTAACGTGAGATGCACTGCTCAGTCTTCATCTGCATCATCAAATACATCATTTGCACGTCTTTTAAAGGTATTTAAATACAAACACTACAGCGATTAAACACAATAGTAGAGTAATATATTGCACAGCTTAAATGCTTGCTTATTAATGCTTTTAGGCTCAACCGCACAGCAACGCTTTCAAGCACGCGCTGCACACTTGTTGTATGGCAAGCCGTTTTAACCTAAAATCCACATAAATCCACTATGGCAAGCTGTATTAACCTAAAATATACTAAGCATTACTGATCGTAATAGCATTTTTACTAGCAACAATTCAATCAGAGAGCTCTAAGTGTTCTGGGCTGGACCTTTTGCCCGAAGGCTGCCCGGTTTGCTTCTCCAAGCCAACATTTAAAGTTTGTCATCGAACTTTAGCTTCTAGTTATTATATGTTATTATTCTTATGACCTAAGAAAATTTCTGACAGCTACTCCTCCGAGGCCTTTGAAGCCACAAGGCCCAAACTTGGCAGAGACCTGGGCCCTTGTCCCGAAAGAGTTGCTATATCTATTTGGACTGATCAGATGTACAGTTGATTTATTATTAATTTTTGAAAATGACATATTTCCCAATGAATTACATGGGCTGAGAAAAAATGCGCCCTCTAGCAGTAATACCTCTCGACTGAAGAGGCGGGACTCAAACCTCTTACTTACAGTCACTCTGAAATCGGTGGAAATACAAATAAATATCACCTTAAAAACTTAATTATTACAGCGATTTAACTCTAAATACCCATTACAACACATCAACAGCTAAATCAGTTTGTGATCTGTTTTATTTCAAAGTTGAAGCACTGTCTTCAGCAAATGTGTTACACAGACGAGCTTCACGGTTCGGAGCTAACTTACCCGACTAAGAACTATACATGACTGAACGTCTTTTAAAAGCATTTAAATAAAAACACTCCAGCGATTGTACACAATAAATATAGAAGAATATTTTAAAGAGCCACATTGAATGCAAATGACCTGTTTCAAAGGTTTTTAATAACGAACATGAGATGTACGGCTGCATATCCGTCTGTGTCAACAAATGATTCATTTGCACGTCTTTTAAAGGTAATTAAATAAAAAATTCCAGCGATTGCACACAATAAATATAGAAGAATATTTTAAAGAGCTGCATTGAGTGCAAATGAGCTGTTTCATAGATTTAACTAACTAACATTGGATGCACTGCTCAGTTCTTCGTCTGCATCATCAAAGACATCATGTGCACGTCTTTTAAAGGTATTTAATTACAAACACTCCAGCGATTAAACACAATAAATATAGAAGAATATTTTAAAGACCTACATTGGGTGCAAATTACTTTTTTCATAGGCTTAACTAACTAACATGAGATGCACGGCTGCATTTATGTGTCTGTTAACAAAGACATCAAATTTGCACGTCTTTTAAAGGTATTTTAATACAAACACTCCAGCGATTCAACACAATAATAGTACAATCATATAATAAAAAGGTTAAATGCTTGCTTATTTCTGCTTTTCGCCTCAACCGCACAGCAACGCGTCGTGGCTTTGAAGCAGGCGCTGCACGAATCTTAAGATATGGCAAGACGTTTTAACCTAAAATTCAACACACAATCCTCTATGGCAAGCTGTTTTAGCCTAAAATATACTAAGCATTTCTTGTCGTACTGCCATTTTTGCTAGCAACAATTCCATTAGAGAGCTCTAAGTGTTCTGGGCTGGCCCTTTTGCCCCAAGGCTGCCCGGTTTGCTTCTCCAAGCCAACATTTAAAGTTTGTCATCGAACTTTAGCTTCTAGTTATTATTATTATTCTTATGACCTAAAGAAATTTCTGACAGCTACTCCTCCGAGGCCTTTGAAGCCACAAGGCCCAAACTTGGCAGAGACCTGGGCCCTTGTCCCGAAAGAGATGCTATATCTATTTGGACTGATCAGATGTACAGTTGATTTATTATTAATTTTTGAATATGACAAATTTCCCAATGAATTACATGGGCTGAGAAAAAATGCGCCCTCTAACAGTAATACCTCTCGACTGAAGAGGCGGGATTCAAACCTCTTACTTACAGTCACTCTGAAAACGGTGGAAATAGAAATAAATACCGCCTTAAAAATGTAAATATTACAGCGATTTAACTCTAAATACCCATTAGAACATATCAACAGCTAAATTCAGTGGTTTGTGAGTATTTCTTGTAAAAGAAAAGCTCGCACCCGTCAGCGCTTATACAAGCCGTCGGCATGTACTCTCTCTGTATGTGCTCATAAACAACATAATTTGCACGAATTAGAACGCCTTTAAAATTAATATATTTCAGCGATTTATTTGTAAATACCCATTAGAACACATCAACAAATCAGCCTTTTGTGATCTGTTTTATTTCAAAGTTAAAGCACTGTCTTCAGCAAATGTGTTATACAGACGAGCTTTCACGGGTCGGAGCTAACTTACTCGACTGAGAATTATGACTGCACGTCTTTTAAAAGCATTTAAATAAAAACACTCTAGCGATCCAACACAATAAATATAGAAGAATATTTTAAAGAACAACATTAGCTGCAAATGAGCTATTCAGTAGGTTTCACTAATGAACATGTTACCGAGCTGTGACCTATACTTTCACTTTGACTTCGGTGGAAAATGCATATAAATAACGCCTTTAAAATTACAATATTCCAGCCATTTAATTGTAAATACCCATTAGAACACATCAAGACCTGAATTCAGCTGTTTGAGCGAATTTATTCAAAACCCTAAGCATTTCCTTCACCGCGTACAGATTGCTTTCAACGAGTATAACGTTACATGGAGATGAACGACATAATTTGCACGAATTAGAACGCCTTTAAAATTAATATATTGCAGCGATTTAATTCAGTCCACCCATTAGAAAATATCAACAGCTAAATGCAGTTGTTTGTGAGCATTTTGTATTCATACAGAGAGCGATGTGTTCAGCAGTGTGTTAGACAGCTCCGAGATGTCCGACTGACAATTATACATGACTGCACGTCTTTTAAAGGCATTTAAATACAAACACTCCAGCGATTGCACACAATAAATATAGAAGAATATTTTAAAGACCTACATTGAGTGCAAATGACTTTTTTCATAGGCTTAACTAACTAACATGAGATGCACGGCTGCATTTATGTGTCTGTTAACAAAGACATCATTTTCACTTCTTTTAAAGGTATTTTAATACAAACACTCCAGCGATTCAACACAATAATAGTACAGTGATATAATAAAAAGGTTAAATGCTTGAATATTTCTGCTTTTCGGCTCAACCGCACGGCAACGCGACGCGGCTTTGAAGCAGGCGCTCTTCGCATATTCCAGTATGGCAAGCTGATTTAACCTAAAATCCACACACGATCCTCTATGGCAAGATGTTTTAGCCTAAAATAAACTAAGCATTTCTTGTCATACTGCCATTTTTACTATCAACAATTAAATTAGAGAGCTCTAAGTGTTCTGGGCTGGCCCTTTTGCCCCAATGCTGCCCGGTTTGCTTCTCCAAGCCAACATTTAAAGTTTGTCATCGAACTTTAGCTTCTAGTTATTATGTTGGCTTGGAGAGCCAACATACTGTTATGCTATTTAAACTTATTATTATTATATGTTATTATTCTTATGACCTAAGAAAATTTCTGACAGCTACTCCTCCGAGGCCTTTGAAGCCACAAGGCCCAAACTTGGCAGAGACCTGGGCCCTTGTACCGAAAGAGTTGCTATATCTATTTGGACTGATCAGATGTACAGTTGATTTATTATTAATTTTTGAATATGACAAATTTCCCAATGAATTACATGGGCTGAGAAAAAATGCGCCCTCTAACAGTAATACCTCTCGACTGAAGAGGCGGGACTCAAACCTCTTACTTACAGTCACTCTGAAATCGGTGGAAATACAAATAAATACCGCCTTAAAAATTTAAATATTACAGCGATTTAACTCTAAAAACCCATTAGAACATATCAACAGCTAAATTCAGTGGTTTGTGAGTACACTGTAAAAAATGATTCTGAGTTTTAGTCAGGTGGACAAGCAAAACCATGTCCTGTCAACTTGCAGTGTCTCACTACACAACAGGATGAGTTGTACCAACCTCAACTTGAAGAGAAATTTAAAACTTTAAATAACATGTTGATATAACAACAAAACATATGTTCTCTCAATTTTCTGCGTACTGCGCATGTGCAAGGAACTCTACGTCATGATGACGTACTATTTTACCCAAGTTGAGAAAGACGGGCTATCCGCCATTTTCTGCACGACAAGTTGCTGATCATGTCAGAACAATGCTAAGCCTGCATTTGAACGAAAACAGATGGACGTTATGGACTGCAAATAATGAAATGAGTAAGTATCCCCTGATTAGTTCTTTCTTTAATGTAAATTAAGGCTTGTTTTGCTCACTGTCCGCGTTTTGATTTCAGGCTATCACATTTCGCTAACTAGTTATGTTGCAACTGGATTAACAATCAGAAGAAACGCACATTGCCCGGCGAATTTGTAGTTATTTTGTAGTATATGTTACGCCATTAACTCGCTGACATGCTGTGAGACACGCTGTGCTGAGAGAACCGACGAACACGAGCTAACAGCTGATACCAAAGAGTATAGAAGTAACGTTACCCGATACTGAGCATTTGTGTGTGTGCTAACAGCTAACGAACTGTTACAGCCGCGGTTCTCGGATCTCCAGTAAAGGCACTGCGAATATGGCGAAATGTAAGTTAATAACAAATAAAACGTGCGCCCACTGGAAGATGAAAGATCTATCAGTTATATCAAACAGCACTTTTAACATGAGGAACATGCAATAACTGTTCTGTGAAAACGTAAATGAAATTTGCTATTTATTTTTGTATGCACGTTGTTTGTTAAGCTTTATTAGATGAATCCTCCTTTCTGTACAAAGCTAAAGACTAAACATTTGTTTGTACATAACAGCCTTGGTTACTTTTTCAAGATTATGATGATGATTTAACTGATGTTATGATCGCAAATTACTTTATTTGAATGTGTTTGAGCATATTTTCATCTGCTGGGACGAATAGATGTGATGTGAACTGTTTTTTAACCGATTCTTTCAAATGAAATTTGTAAATGCATTTGTTTTTATAGATCACCAGGCTTTTATCAAAGGACCGGATCAAGTCTGTTTTGTGTCAAGGCCTAGATGATCATCTCTCAAAGCATCATGAGGACATTCTAGATATGAGTTCAACACTGGAGAGCCGTGATAATGATGTAAGTACATTTATTTTAAATCAGTCTTTCTCTGCCCAAAATAACTAATCTGATCATTTACTCACCTTCATGTTTGTCCAAACCTCTATGACCCTTTTTATTCTAGATCATTAAAATAGTGATAGTGACATATTTTCATACAATGAAACAGAAAGAATGCCATTCTAAAGCGGAAGCAGATGATCAGATTTTGATTAAGATTACCAAAAAAAAAAAAATTCAGAGGATTAACTTGCATGGATTAATTGTTCACTTTAATAAATATTGTAAATATTGATTTAATGCAGACTTTGACAGTTTAACACTGATCATTTTCATTGTATCGAATGGAATACATTTTTATTTTTTTATTTTTTTGGAGTGGCATGTTAGTGAGTAAATGACAATTATCATATTTTTGGTAACCGGTCCCTTAAAGTGTTGTTACAACCCGAATGAATCTAAGGCAGGGGTGCCCAATTCTGCTCCTGGGGAACCAAGATCCAGCAAAGTTTAGCTTTAACCCCAATTAAACACACCTAAACCAACTAATCAAGATGTTCAGGATCACTTTAAAGTTCCAGACAGATCTGTTTAACCAGGTTGGAGTTAAACTCTGCAATAAATTATTGGCCCTCCAGAAGCAGATAAGACACCCCTGATTTTAATGGCATGAGCATGTTACAGCCACTATTAAATCTTATTTTGGTGCTGAACAAAAAGGTAACAAATTAACAAAATTATACAAGTTTAAATGTGCAAATTTAAAATTATTTTTTTGTGTTTTTATCTATATTATACAATTTTATTATAAAAAACATGAAAGACATGATGAGAGGGAGAAAAGATAAATGAATAAAGAAAATCAAATGATTGAATGAATAAAGCTGGTTCTTTAACCATCCTATATTTTACAGACAACAACCAAAAGAGGATGACAGCAGCATTGCTGGGTACATGAGAGAGATTCCTACAAAATTCATCAAGACATGCAAGGTAAGCTTAAAAATGTACAACCCGTATACACTAGTGCGTTTGTGTTTTAAAATTAAAACCTCGTCTACACTGGTGTTTACTCTGCTTACTGTGTTTCTCAGTCTACACTACAAAACTGAAAACGCATGTCACATGACTATCGTACAGCCATAGATGTGTATAGGTAGATGCCCTGTTACTTAGATGGCAGAAGCATCTACATGCTTGGAGCGTTCGAAAGGGGCGTCTATCTATACATATATATTGATACAACAATTAGAATGATGTTATTGTTTAAGATGGTTAAGCATACGCAGAGTGAATGTGGGCAGCCACGCCATCGTTATCAAAAGTCTCTGTTTTGGTCCATTTACACTAAAATGCAACCCTGGAGTTTTCAATCTAAAACGGGGTCTGTAGCTTATTCAAAAGTCTCCATTCAAAAATGCACGAGTACTGTAAATGTTAACCGTAGCAAAAGTTAGGCATTTTAAAAGGAATACGCACTGGTGTAAACAGAGCTTTATGAAAAAACAAGTGTAAACTGAACATTATGTCTCTTAATTTTCGGGGGTCTGGGGACTATGTTTTAGGGATGCACCGATACGAATCGGCCGATCATGCTTGCGCGTTTTGTCAGTAAAACCGGTTCTGTAATCAGCGGTAAATGCCATCAGGTGCGTGATTTCACGTTGAGCCGTATATACTACACACAGCCGTTGTTTACCGACGAGCTGCAAATAGCAATGTTCATTATCAGTGTGAATGTGCGCAGCTCGTCAGTGAACAACGGCTGTGTGTAGTATATACGGCTCAACGTGAAATCACGCACCTGATGGCATTTACCGCTGATTACAGAACCGGCTTTACTGACAAAACGCGCAAGTGATCGGCCGATACGGATCGGTGCATCCCTACTATGTTTGTGTAATTGCTTTTGAGTAATAGTACCTTGTTTTGTTTATGTTCTATAAAGTCCAGTGACCGTGATGAGGATGGAATCAATGGTGTGGCGATTGGACTCCTATTGGTTGTGGACAATATGATGGAACGTCTCCCAGCCTTCTACAATGACAATGCCCTGGTGATTGAGGAAGAATTGGTAATGCGTCACCTTAGTGATGTACCTAATGCTTTTCTGAACCTGATGGGCCTGGTGTTCGCATTAAACCTCGACTACCCAAAAGATTCACTTAAGATTTATCTGTTTATTGGAGTCTGATCAGACTTCTACACCCAAGAATTCAATCCTTGAAGAGCAAGTTACTGCGATAAGACATGAAACAAACTAAATCTTTTTTTCCTTCTTGTACTGGTCTGTTTTTTTTTCCTAATCATTGTAATGGTTTGAAGTTTAAAGGAGAAGTTATCTTCCAAAATTTAAATTTGCAGAAAATTTACTCAGCCACTTGACATCCAACTTGTTCATGTATTTCTTTCTTCAGTCACTAAGAAATTATGTTCCTTGATAAAAAATATTTCAGGAATTATCTCCATATAATAGTTTTCAATAGTACCCCACGTTTGAACTTTCAAAATGTGGTTAAAATGCAGCTTCAAAATTTAAATGACTCCAAATGATCCCAGCCAATGAAGAAGGGTCTTATCTTGTAAAACAATTGATCATTTTCGAAACAAATTAACAATTAATATTCTTTTTAACCTCAAAAGCTTGTATTGTCTAAGTTCAATTCAAGTTTATTTGTTTAGCGCTTTTCACAATACACATCTTTACAAAGCAGTTGTATAGAAAATAAAAATATTTAAACTATATATTTTTAGACTTGGACAAGAAAATATATTAATTGTCAGTTTGTTCTGAAAATGACCGATCGTATTCTAGATAAGATCTTTATTCCTTGGCTGGAATCGTTTAGAGCCAGGTGAAGCTGCATTTAAACTGCATTTTGGAAGTTCAAACCTGAGGCACCATTGAAATCCATTAAATGGAGATAATTCCTGAAATGTTTTCCTCAAGAAACATAATATTTTATCGACTGAAGAAGGAAAGACACAAAAAATCTTGGAATAGAAGGGGGTGAGTAAATCATCTGTAATTTTTTGTTTTGAAAACTAACTTCTCCTTTTTAGAGCATTGTTGTTTTATATCTGATTGTTTAAATGGAACTTTGGTATTTTTTATTTTTTGTCCAAAGATTGTTTTTGTTGTTTTTTTTTTGTACTGCTTCCTCTTTCCTTGTCATGTTTCTACAATTGGAAATTGTCACTTTTTTGGAAGAGTTTAATGTGAAGATTTTTTTAACACTGCTTCATGTATTCTTCATGTACACTTGTTTCTGCAATGGAAATATCTTATAATGACAATGCGAGTTATTTGTACTATTTTGGCACTAAGATGTGGTGCATAGAGGGCATAGGGTTTGTGCATAGGGAAGTTTACACTTGTTTGTGTGAGCTGTGTATATGTGAAGGTTTTTAAATGCAATGTATCTGTTTAAAAAATAAATGCTGAGAGTTTCAATTTTGCTGTTGTGTTAATTTCATTAAAAAAAAAATCTGATTCCAGAGATATCTAAAACTACTTGTCAAAGCAATGAAGTCCAGTAAACTTAAGTAGTTAAGTTAGAATATTTTGGAAAAATAAAAATGTTATGTCAGTTAGACTTGGTTAATGGTTGAGAAAACATAAAAAAATAAGTTGACTCAAAAAATTTCAAGTGTTCTTTAATTGATATAGTAAGTTGGCTCAACTTACTGTAAGTTTTTTCAACAACTACGTTTAAGCTGAGTGAACTTGACACCTAGTGTTTGCCAAACTTAACTGAGTCATTGCAAAAAGATGACTTGACCAAGTCAAGTTGAGTCAACAAATCATTTTTTACAGTGTAGTTCTTGTAAAAGAAAAGCTCGCACCCTTCAGCGAGTATACAAGCCGTCAGCACGAACTCTCTCCGTATGTGCTCATAAACAACATAACTTGCACGAATTAGAACGCCTTTAAAATTAATATATTTCAGCGATTTATTTGTAAATACCCATTAGAACACATCAACAAATCAGCCTTTTGTGATCTGTTTTATTTCAAAGTTAAAGCACTGTCTTCAGCAAATGTGTTATACGAGCTTTCAGGCTCGGAGCTAACTTACCCGACTGAGAATTAAACATGACTGCACGTCTTTTAAAAGCATTTAAATAAAAACACTCCAGCGATCCAACACAATCAATATACAAGAATATTTTAAAGAACTACATTAGCTGCAAATGAGCTTTTCAATACGTTTCACTAACGACCATGTTACCGAGCTGTGACTTACTTTCACTTTGAATTTGGTGGAAAATGCATATAAATAATGCCTTTAAAATTACAATATTCCAGCCATTTAATTGTAAATACCCATTAGAACACATCAAGACCTGAATTCAGCTGTTTGAGCGAATTTATTGAAAACCCTAAGCATTTCCTTCACCGCATACAGATTGCTTTCAACGAGTATACATGGAGACGAACGACATAATTTGCACGAATTAGAACGCCTTTAAAATTACAATATTGCAGCGATTTAATTCAGTCCACCCATTAGAAAATATCAACAGCTAAATGCAGTTGTTTGTGAGCATTTTGTTTTCAGAGAGCGCTGCGTTCATGAGCTCCGAGATGTCCGTCTGAGAATTATACATGACTGCACGTCTTTTAAAGGCATTTAAATAAAAACACTCCAGCGATTCAACACAATAAATATAGAAGAATATTTTTAAAGACCTGCATTGGGTGCAAATTACGTTTTTCATAGGCTTAACTAACTATGAGATGCAAGGCTGCATTTATGTGTCTGTTAACAAAGACATCATTTGCACGTCTTTTAAAGGTATTTTAATACAAACACTCCAGCGATCCAACACAATAATAGTTCAGTCATATAATAAAAAGTTTAAATGCTTGCTTATTTCTGCTTTTCGGCTCAACCGCACGGCAACGCGACGCGGCTTTGAAGCAGGCGCTCATCACTTATTCCAGTATGGCAAGCCGTTTTAACCTAAAATACACATATTAATCCACTATGGTGTTCTGGGCTGGCCCTTTTGCCCGAAGGCTGCCCAATTTGGCTCTCCAAGCCAACATTTAAAGTTTGTCATCGAACTTTAGCTTCTAGTTATTATTATTATTATTCTTCTTCTGAGACAAAAATTTTCTGACTGCTACTCCTCCTAGAGCTTTAACTCTACAAACTCCAAACTCAGCCCAGATCTTCATACTGGTCTAACTCGAGTTGCTATATCTTTTCTAACTAATCGGACTTACGGTTTTCCTAAAAATCCCGATTAAAACTGGGAATAAAATCTCATTGATTTACATTGACGGAATGTTCAAACTCCAACTGTCAAAATTCAAATTTAAACTGCCAGAATCCTTTGAGGCTCAATCAGGCTTCCCTTCTATCTACTATTTCTAATCCGATCAAACTCATTTAAACTCATCTATCTATCTATCTATCTATCTATCTATCTATCTATCTATCTATCTATCTATCTATCTATCTATCTATCTATAAATAAATCTGTCTATCTATTAATCTATCTATCTATAAATCTGTCTATCTATAAATCTATCTATCAATCTGTCTATCTATAAATCTATCCATCTATTAATCTATCTATCTATTAATCTGTCTATCTATTAATCTATCTATCTATTAATCTGTCTATCTGTAAATCTGTCTATCTATAAATCTGTCTATCTATAAATCTGTTTATCTATAAATCTATTAATCTATCTATAAATCTATCTATCTATTAATCTCTCTATCTATAAATCTATCTATCTATCTATTAATCTGTCTTTCTATAAATCTACTATCTATTAATCTGTCTATCTATAAATCTATCTATCTATTAATCTATCTATCTATAAATCTATCTATCTATTAATCTGTCTATCTATAAATCTATCTATCTATTAATCTATCTATAAATCTATCTATCTATAAATCTACTATCTATTAATCTATCTATCTATTAATCTGTCTATCTATAAATCTATCTATCTATTAATCTGTCTTTCTATAAATCTATCTATTAATCTATCTATAAATCTATCTATCTATAAATCTACTATCTATTAATCTATCTATTAATCTCTTTCTACTTGCGACTTGCTAGTAATGCTAAAATCATGCTAGCGACTTGCTAGTAATGCTAAAATCATGCTAGCTACTTGCTAGTCATGTTAAAATCATGCTAGCGACTTGCTAGTCATGCTAAAATCATGCTAGCGACTTTGCTAGTCATGCTAAAATAATGCAAGCGACTTGCTAGTCATGCTAAAATCATGCTAGCGACTTGCTAATCATGTTAAAATCATGCTAGCGACTTGCTAGTCTTGCTAAAATCATGTTAGCGACTTGCTAGTAATGCTAAAATCATGCTAGTGACTTGCTAGTAATGCTAAAATCATGCTAGCGACTTTGCTAGTCAGGCTAAAATCATGCTAGCGACTTGCTAGTCATGCTAAAATCATGCTAGCGACTTGCTAATCATGTTAAAATCATGCTAGCGACTTGCTAGTCATGTTAAAATCATGCTAGCAACTAGCTAATCATGCCAGCAACATGCTAGTAACCACCCTGGGTAACCTGGTAACCTAGCAACCACCTCAGGTATCTATCTATCTATCTATATATCTTCAATCTTTAAAACTGCTAAAAACTTTAAACTATTTCAGACTGAAAACCATTAAACTTAAAACTTTTTAAACTTTTACTACTTTTTAAAGCTTTCAAAACTTCTTTAAACTTTAAGGCAAAGCTTTCTCAAGCCAACTTAAAGTTTGTCTCAACGAACTTTTTTATCTAGTTATGTTGGCTTGGAGAAGCCAACATATTGTTATGCTATTTAAACTTATTATTATGTTGGCTTGGAGAGCCAACATACTGTTATGCTATTTAAACTTATTATTATTATTATTATTATATGTTATTATTCTTATGGTACACGAATTTACAAACGCTACTCCTCCTAGGGCTTGAATGCCACAAGCCCCAAACTTGGCAGATACCTGGGTCCTGCTCTGAAGTTAGTTGCTATATCTTTTTAGACTGATCAGACTTACAGTTGATTTATTATTAATTTTTGAATATGACACATTTCCCAATGAATTACATGGGCTGAGAAAAAATGCGCCCTCTAACAGTAATACCTCTCGACTGAAGAGGCGGGACTCAAACCTCTCACTTACAGTCACTCTGAAATCGGTGGAAATACAAATAAATATCGCCTTAAAAATTTAATTATTACAGCGATTTAACTCTAAATACCCATTAGAACATATCAACAGTTAAATTCAGTGGTTTGTGAGTAGTTCTTGTAAAAGAAAAGCTCGCACCCTTCAGCGCTTATACAAGCCGTCAGCACTAGGCTACTCTCTCTGTGCATGTGCTCACAAACAACATAAATTGCACGAATTAGAACGCCTTTAAAATAAATATATTTCAGCGATTTGTTTGTAAATACTCATTAGAACACATCAACAAATCAGCCTTTTGTGATCTGTTTTATTTCAAAGTTAAAGCACTGTCTTCAGCAAATGTGTTACACAGACGAGCTTTCATGGCTCGGAGCTAACTTACCCGACTGAGAATAATACATGACTGAACGTCTTTTAAAAGCATTTAAATAAAAACACTCCAGCGATCCAACACAATAAATATACAAGAATATTTTAAAGAACTACATTAGCTGCAAATGAGCTATTCAATAGGTTTTACTAACGAACATGTTACCGAGCTGTGACCTATACTTTCACTTTGACTTTGGTGGAAAATGCATATAAATAATGCCTTTAAAATTACAATATTCCAGCCATTTAATTGTAAATACCCATTAGAACACATCAAGACCTGAATTCAGCTGTTTGAGCGAATTTATTGAAAACCCTAAGCATTTCCTTCACCGCGTACAGATTGCTTTCAACGAGTACATGGAGACGAACGATATAATTTGCACGAATTAGAACGCCTTTAAAATTACAATATTGCAGCGATTTAATTCAGTCCACCCATTAGAAAATATCAACAGCTAAATGCAGTTGTTTGTGAGCATTTTGTTTTCAGAGAGCGCTGCGTTCAGCAGTGTGTTTAGACATGAGCTCCGAGATGTCCGTCTGAGAATTATACATGACTGCACGTCTTTTAAAGGCATTTAAATAAAAACACTCCAGCGATTCAACACAATAAATATAGAAAAATATTTTTAAAGACCTGCATTGGGTGCAAATTACGTTTTTCATAGGCTTAACTAACTAACATGAGATGCAAGGCTGCATTTATGTGTCTGTTAACAAAGACATCATTTGCACGTCTTTTAAAGGTATTTTAATACAAACACTCCAGCGATCCAACACAATAATAGTTCAGTCATATAATAAAAAGTTTAAATGCTTGCTTATTTCTGCTTTTCGGCTCAACCGCACGGCAACGCGACGCGGCTTTGAAGCAGGCGCTCATCATTATTCCAGTATGGCAAGCCGTTTTAACCTAAAATACACATATTAATCCACTATGGTGTTCTGGGCTGGCCCTTTTGCCCGAAGGCTGCCCAATTTGGCTCTCCAAGCCAACATTTAAAGTTTGTCATCGAACTTTAGCTTCTAGTTATTATTATTCTTATGACCTAAAGAAATTTCTGACAGCTACTCCTCCGAGGCCTTTGAAGCCACAAGGCCCAAACTTGGCAGAGACCTGGGCCCTTGTCCCGAAAGAGTTGCTATATCTATTTGGACTGATCAGATGTACAGTTGATTTATTATTAATTTTTGAATATGACAAATTTCCCAATGAATTACATGGGCTGAGAAAAAATGCGCCCTCTAACAGTAATACCTCTCGACTGAAGAGGCGGGACTCAAACCTCTTACTTACAGTCACTCTGAAATCGGTGGAAATCCAAATAAATATCGCCTTAAAAATTTAATTATTACAGCGATTTAACTCTAAATACCCATTAGAACATATCAACAGCTAAATTCAGTGGTTTGTGAGCATTCTTGTAAAAGAAAAGCTCGCACCCTTCAGCGCTTATACAAGCCGCAAGCATGTACTCTCTCTGTATGTGCTCATAAACAACATAATTTGCACGAATTAGAACGCCTTTACAATTAATATATTTCAGCGATTTATTTGTAAATACCCATTAGAACACATCAACAAATCAGCTTTTTGTGATCTGTTTTATTTCAAAGTTAAAGCACTGTCTTCAGCAAATGTGTTATACAGACGAGCTTTCACGGCTCGGAACTTACCCGACTGAGAATATATTATACATGACTGCACGTCTTTTAAAAGCCTTTAAATAAAAACACTCTAGCGATCCAACACAATAAATATACAAGAATATTTTAAAGAACAACATTAGCTGCAAATGAGCTATTTAATAGGTTTCACTACCGAGCTGTGATTTACTTTCACTTTGACTTCGGTGGAAAATGCATATAAATAACGCCTTTAAAATTACAATATTCCAGCCATTTAATTGTAAATACCCATTAGAACACATCAAGACCTGAATTCAGCTGTTTGAGCGAATTTATTGAAAACCCTAAGCATTTCCTTCACCGCGTACAGATTGCTTTCAACGAGTATACATGGAGACGAACGACATAATTTGCACGAATTAGAACGCCTTTAAAATTACAATATTGCAGCGATTTAATTCATTCCACCCATTAGAAAATATCAACAGCTAAATGCAGTTGTTTGTGGGCATTTTGTTTTCATACAGAGATCGCTGCGTTCAGCAGTGTGTTAGACATGAGCTCCGAGATGTCCGTCTGAGAATTATACATGACTGCACGTCTTTTAAAGGCATTTAAATAAAAACACTCCAGCGATTCAACACAATAAATATAGAAGAATATTTTAAAGACCTACATTGGGTGCAAATGACTTTTTTCATAGGCTTAAGTAACTAACATGAGATGCACTGCTGCATTTATGTGTCTGTTAACAAAGACATAATTTGCACGTCTTTTAAAGGTATTTTAATACAAACACTCCAGCGATTCAACACAATAATAGTACAGTCATATAATAAAAAGGTTAAATGCTTGAATATTTCTGCTTTTCGGCTCAACCGCACGGCAAAGCGACGCGGCTTTGAAGCAGGCGCTCATCGCATATTCCAGTATGGCAAGCTGTTTTAACCTAAAATACACACACGATCCTCTATGGCAAGCTGTATTAGCCTAAAATAAACTAAGCATTTCTTGTCGTACTGCCAAACAATTCAATTAGAGAGCTCTAAGTGTTCTGGGCTGGCCCTTTTGCCCCAATGCTGCCCGGTTTGGCTCTCCAAGCCAACATTTAAAGTTTGTCATCGAACTTTAGCTTCTAGTTATTCTTCTTCTTCCTATATAAAATTTCTGACTGCTACTCCTCCTAGAGCTTTAACTCTACAAACTCCAAACTCAGCCCAGATGTTCAGACTGGTCAGACTCGATATGCTATATCTTTTCTAACTGATCGGACTTACGGTTTTCCTAAAAATCCCGATTAAACCTGGGAAAAAAATCTCATTGACTTACATTGATGGAATGTTCAACTCCAACTGTCAAAATTCAAATTTAAACTGCCAGAATCCTTTGAGACTCAATCAAGCTTCCCTTCTATGTACTATATTTCTAATCCATTCAAACTCATTCAAACTCATCTATCTTTCTAAGTCATGCTAACAATATGCTAATCATGCTAAAATCATGTTAGTGACTTGCTAGTCATCCTAAAATCATGCTAGTAACTTGCTAGTCATGCTAGAATCATGCTAGTGACTTGCTAGTCATGCTAAAATCATGCTAGAGACTTGCTAGTCATACTAGAATAATGCTAGTGACTTGCTAGTCTTGCTAAAATCATGCTAGTGACTTGCTAGTCATGCTAAAATCATGTTAGTGACATGCTAGCGACTTGCTAGTCATGTTAAAATCATGCTAGTGACTTGCTAGTCATGTTAAAATCATGCTAGTGACATGCTAGTCATGCTAAAATCATGCTAGTAACTTGCTAGTCATGCTAGAATCATGCTAGTGACTTGCTAGTCATGCTAGGATCATGCTTGTAACTTGCTAGTCATGCTAAAATCATGCTAACGACTTGCTAGTCATGCTGAAATCTTGCTAGCGACTTGCTAGTCATGCTAAAATCATGCTAGCGACTTGCTAGTCATGCTAAAATCTTGCTAGCGACTTGCTAGTCATGCTAAAATCATGCTAGCGACTTGCTAATCATGTTAAAATCATGCTAGCGACTTGCTAGAAACATGCTAGTAACCACCCTGGGTACCCTAGCAACCGCATAGCAACACCTTAGCAACCACCCTAGGTACCTTAGCAACCGCATAGCAACACCTTAGAAACCACCCCGGGTACCCTAGCAACCGCATAGCAACACCTTAGCAACCACCATGGGTACCTTAGCAACCACATAGCAACACCCTAGCAACCACCCCGGGTACCTTAGCAACCACATAGCAACACCTTAGCAACCACCCTAGGTACCTTAGCAACCACATAGCAACACCTTAGCAACCACCCTATGTACCTTAGCAACCACATAGGAACACCTTAGCAACCACCCTAGGTACCTTAGCAACCACATAGCAACACCTTAGCAACCACCCCGGGTACCATAGCAACTGCATAGCAACACCTTAGCAACCACTCCGGGTACCCTAGCAACCGCATTGCAACACCTTAGCAACCACCCCAGGTACCCTAGCAACCGCATAGCAACACCTTAGCAACTACCCTAGGTACCTTAGCAACCGCATAGCAACACCTTAGCAACCACCCCAGTTACCATGGAAACTGCATAGCAACACCTTAGCAACCACCATGGGTACCCTAGCAACCGCATAGCAACACCCTAGCAACAACCCCGGGTACATTAGCAACCGCATAGCAACACCCTAGCAACCACCCTGGGTACCTTAGCAACTGGTTAGTCATTCTAGCAAACATGCTAGTCATGCTAGATACATGTTAGAAGCATACTAGCGATTTGCTTTTAAACTTTCACAACTTTATACTTTTAAACTTTTTAAACTTCTTTAAACTTTTTAAACTTTTAAAACTTCTTTAAACTTTTTAAACTTTAAACTTCTTTAAACTTCTTTAAAATTTTTAAACTACTTTAAACCTTTTTTTTAACTTCTTTAAACTTTATTAAACTTTTCAAACTTTTTTTATCTATCTATCTATCTATCTATCTATCTATCTATCTATCTATCTATCTATCTATCTGTTCAATCTTCAAGCTTTAAAACTGCTGAAAACTTCAAACTATTTCAGACTGAAAGTCAAACTTTTAAAACTTTTACAAACTTTAAAAACTATTTTAAACTATCTGGTCAGACTTTCTCAAGCCAACTTCAAAGTTTGTCTTTTATTATTCTTCTTCTGAGACCAAAATTTTCTGACTGCTACTCCTCCTAGAGCTTTAACTCTACAAACTCCAAACTCAGCCCAGATCTTCATACTGGTCTAACTCGAGTTGCTATATCTTTTCTAACTAATCGGACTTACGGTTTTCCTAAAAATCCAGATTAAAACTGGGAATAAAATCTCATTGACTTACATTGACGGAATGTTCAAACTCCAACTGTCAAAATTCAAATTTAAACTGCCAGAATCCTTTGAGACTCAAATCAGGCTTCCCTTCTATCTACTATTTCTAATCCGATCAAACTCATTTAAACTCATCTATCTATCTATCTATCTATCTATCTATCTATCTATCTATCTATCTATCTATCTATCTATCTATCTATCTATCTATCTATCTATCTATCTATCTATCTATCTATCTATCCATCTATTAATCTATCTATAAATCTATCTATCTATTAATCTATCCATCTATTAATCTGTCTATCAATCTGTCTATCTATAAATCTATCTATCTATAAATCTATCCATCTATAAATCTGTCTATCTATAAATCTGTCTATCTATTAATCTATCTATCTATTAATCTGTCTATCCATTAATCTATCTATCTATAAATCTATCTATTAATCTATCTATCTATAAATCTATCCATCTATAAATCTGTCTATCTATAAATCTATCTATTAATCTATCTATAAATCTATCTATAAATCTATCTATCTATAAATCTGTCTATCTATAAATCTATCCATCTATTAATCTATCTATCTTTCTATCTCTCCATCTTAATCATGCTAACAATATGCTAATCATGCTAAAATCATGCTAGTGACTTGCTAGTCATGCTAAATTCATGTTAGCGACTTGCTAGTCATGCTAAATTCATGTTAGCGACTTGCTAGTCATGCTAAAATCATGCTAGCGACTTGCTAAAACCTTGCTAGCGACTTGCTAGTCATGCTAAAATCATGCTAGCAACTTGCTAATCATGCTTAATTCGTGCTAGCGTCTTGCTAGTCATGCTAAAATCATGCTAGTGACTTGCTAGTCATGCTAAAATCATGGTAGTGACTTGCTAATCATGTTAAAATCATGCTAGCGACTTGCTAGTCTTGCTAAAATCATGTTAGCGACTTGCTAGTAATGCTAAAATCATGCTAGTGACTTGCTAGTAATGATAAAATCATGCTAGCGACTTTGCTAGTCAGGCTAAAATCATGCTAGGGACTTGCTAGTCATGCTAAAATCATGCTAGTGACTTTGCTAATCATACTAAAATCATGCTAGCGACTTGCTTTTCATGCTAAAATCATGATAGCGACATGCTAAAATCATGCTAGCGACTTTCTAGTAATGCTAAAATCATGCTAGTGACTTGCTAATCATGCTAAAATCATGCTAGCGACTTGCTTGTCATGCTAAAATCATGCTAGCGATTTGTTAAAATCATGCTAGTGACTTGCTAGTCATGCTAAAATCATGCTAGCAACTTGCTAATCATGTTAAAATCATGCTAGCGACTTGCTTGTCATGCTAAAATCATGCTACCGACTTGCTAATCATGTTAAAATCATGCTAGCGATTTGCTTGTCATGCTAAAATCATGCTACCGACTTGCTAATCATGTTAAAATCATGCTAGCGACTTGCTAGTCATGCTAAAATCATGCTAGTGACTTGCTAGTCGTGCTAGGATCATGCTAGTAACTTGTTAGTCATGCTTGTCTATCTATAAATCTATCCATCTATTAATCTGTCTATCTATAAATCTATCTATTAATCTATCTATCTATAAATCTGTCTATCTTTTAATCTGTCTATCTATAAATCTATATCTATTAATCTATCTATCTATTAATCTGTCTATCTATAAATCTATATCTATTAATCTATCTATCTATAAATCTGTCTATCTATAAATCTATATCTATTAATCTATCTATCTATAAATCTGTCTATAAATCTATCTGTCTATAAATCTATATATCTATTAATCTATCTATAAATCTGTGTATTAATCTGTCTATAAATCTATCTGTCTATAAATCTATCTATCTATAAATCTATCTATAAATCTGTCTATAAATCTATCTATCTATAAATCTGTCTATTAATCTGTCTATAAATCTATCTGTCTATAAATCTATCCATCTATAAATCTGTCTATCCGTTTAAGCTTTAAAACTACTTTAAACTTAAAACTATTTCAGACTGAAAACCTTCAAACTTAAATCTTTTCAAACTTTTTCTATCTTTAAACTTTAAAAACTAATCAAACTGCTTAAAGCTTTCAAAACTTCTTTAAACTTTAAGGCAAAGCTTTCTCAAGCCAACTTAAAGTTTGTCTCGACGAACTTTTTTATCTAGTTAAGTTGGCTTGAGAGAGCCAACTTACTGATATTCTATTTAAACTTATTCTTATTCTTCTTCCTTGCCAAAAATTTTCTGACTGCTACTCCTCCTAGAGCTTTAACTCTACAAACTCCAAACTCAGCCCAGATCTTCATACTGGTCTAACTCGAGTTGCTATATCTTTTCTAACTGATCGGACTTACGGTTTTCCTAAAAATGCTGATTAAAATTGGGAAAAATCTAATTGATTTACATTGACGGAATGTTCAAATGAGCCAAGACTTTTCAAACTCCAACTGTCAAAATTCAAATTTAAACTCCCAGAATCCTTTGAGACTCAATCAGGCTTCCCTTCTATCTACTATTTCTAATCCATTCAAACTCATTTAAACTCATCTGTCTGTCTGTCTGTCTGTCTGTCTGTCTGTCTGTCTATCTATCTATCTATAAATCTATATCTATTAATCTGTCTATCTATAAATCTATATCTATAAATTTATCTATCTATCTATCTATCTATCTATCTATCTATCTATCTATCTATCTATCTATCTATTAATCTGTTTATCTATAAATCTATCTATTAATCTGTCTATAAATATGTCTATCTATTAATCTATATCTATTAAGCTGTCTATCTATTAATCTATCCATCTATTAATCTGTCTATCTATAAATCTGTCTATCTATTAATCTCTCCATCTATTAATCTGTCTATCTATTAATCTATCCATCTATTAATCTGTCTATCTATAAATCTGTCTATCTATTAATCTATCCATCTATTAATCTGTCTATCTATTAATCTATCCAAAATCATGCTAGTGACTTGCTAGTAATGCTAAAATCATGCTAGCGACTTGCTAGTAATGCTAAAATCATGCTAGCTACTTGCTAGTCATGCTAAAATCATGCTAGCGACTTGCTAGTCATGCTAAAATCATGCTAGCGACTTTGCTAGTCATGCTAAAATAATGCAAGCGACTTGCTAGTCATGCTAAAATCATGCTAGCGACTTGCTAATCATGTTAAAATCATGCTAGCGACTTGCTAGTCTTGCTAAAATCATGTTAGCGACTTGCTAGTAATGCTAAAATCATGCTAGTGACTTGCTAGTAATGCTAAAATCATGCTAGCGACTTTGCTAGTCAGGCTAAAATCATGCTAGCGACTTGCTAGTCATGCTAAAATCATGCTAGCGACTTGCTAATCATGTTAAAATCATGCTAGCGACTTGCTAGTCAGGCTAAAATCATGTTAGCGACTTGCTAGTCATGCTAAAATCATGCCAGCAACATGCTAGTAACCACCCTGGGTAACCTAGTAACCGCATAGCAACACCTTAGCAACCACCTCAGGTACCTTAGCAACCGCATAGCAACACCTTAGCAACCACCCTGGGTACCTTAGCAACCACATAGCAACACCTTAGCAACCACCATGGGTACCTTAGCAACCACATAGCAACACCTTAGCAACCACCCCAGGTACCCTAGCAACCGCATAGCAACACCTTAGCAACCACCCCGTGTACCCTAGCAACCGCATAGCAACACCTTAGCAACCACCCCGGGTACCTTAGCAACCACATAGCAACACCTTAGCAACCCACTGTGTACCTTAGCAACCGCATAGCAACACCTTAGCAACCACCCCGGGTACCTTAGCAACCGAATAGCAACACCCTAGCAACCACCCCAGACACCACAGCTATCTATCTATCTATCTATCTATCTATCTATCTATCTATCTATCTATCTATCTATCTATCTATCTATCTATCTATCTATCTATCTATCTTCAATCTTTAAAACTGCTAAAAACTTTAAACTATTTCAGACTGAAACCCATCAAACTTAAAACTTTTTAAACTTTTTAAACTTTTACTACTTTTTAAAGCTTTCAAAACTTCTTTAAACTTTAAGGCAAAGCTTTCTCAAGCCAACTTAAAGTTTGTCTCGACGAACTTTTTTATCTAGTTCTTATTCTTCTTCCTTGCCAAAAATTTTCTGACTGCTACTCCTCCTAGAGCTTTAACTCTACAAACTCCAAACTCAGCCCAGATCTTCATACTGGTCTAACTCGAGTTGCTATATCTTTTCTAACTGATCGGACTTACGGTTTTCCTAAAATTGCTGATTAAAATTGGGAAAAATCTAATTGATTTACATTGACGGAATGTTCAAATGAGCCAAGACTTTTCAAACTCCAACTGTCAAAATTCAAATTTAAACTGCCAGAATACTTTGAGACTCAATCAGGCTTCCCTTCTATGTACTATTTCTAATCCATTCATACTCATTTAAACTCATCTGTCCGTCTGTCTGTCTGTCTATCTATAAATCTATCTATTAATCTGTCTATCTATTAATCTATCTATCTATAAATCTATCTATTAATCTGTCTATAAATCTGTCTATCTATTAATCTATCCATCTATTAATCTGTCTATCTATAAATCTGTCTATCTATGAATCTATCCATCTATTAATCTGTCTATCTATTAATCTATCCATCTATTAATCTGTCTATCTATAAATCTGTCTATCTATGAATCTATCCATCTATTAATCTGTCTATCTATTAATCTATCCATCTATAAATCTGTCTATCTATTAATCTATCCATCTATTAATCTGTCTATCTATAAATCTATATCTATAAATCTGTCTATCTATTAATCTATCCATCTATTAATCTGTCTATCTATAAATCTATATCTATTAATCTGTCTATCTATAAATCTATATCTATAAATCTATCTATCTATCTATCTATCTATTAATCTGTTTATCTATAAATCTATTAATATGTCTATCTCTCCATCTAAATCATGCTAAAAATATGCTAATCATGCTAAAATCATGCTAGTGACTTGCTAGTAATGCTAAAATCATGCTAGCGACTTGCTAGTAATGCTAAAATCATGCTAGCTACTTGCTAGTCATGCTAAAATCATGCTAGCGACTTGCTAGTCATGTTTAAAATCATGCTAGCGACTTTGCTAGTCATGCTAAAATAATGCAAGAGACTTGCTAGTCATGCTAAAATCATGCTAGCGACTTTGCTAGTCATGCTAAAATAATGCAAGCGACTTGCTAGTCATGCTAAAATCATGCTAGCGACTTGCTAATCATGTTAAAATCATGCTGGCGACTTGCTAGTCTTGCTAAAATCATGTTAGCGACTTGCTAGTAATGCTAAAATCATGCTAGTGACTTGCTAGTAATGCTAAAACCATGCTAGCGACTTTGCTAGTCAGGCTAAAATCATGCTAGCGACTTGCTAGTCATGCTAAAATCATGCTAGCGACTTGCTAATCATGTTAAAATCATGCTAGCGACTTGCTAGTCTTGCTAAAATCATGTTAGCGACTTGCTAGTCATGCTAAAATCATGCCAGCAACATGCTAGTAACCACCCTGGGTAACCTAGTAACCACATAGCAACACCTTAGCAACCACCTCAGGTACCTTGGCAACCGCATAGCAACACCTTAGCAACCACCCTGGGTACCTTAGCAACCACATAGCAACACCTTAGCAACCACCATGGGTACCTTAGCAACCACATAGCAACACCTTAGCAACCACCCCAGGTACCCTAGCAACCGCATAGCAACACCTTAGCAACCACCCCGTGTACCCTAGCAACCGCCTAGCAACACCTTAGCAACCACATAGCAACACCTTAGCAACCACCCCGGGTACCTTAGCAACCACATAGCAACACCTTAGCAACCACCCCGTGTCCCCCAGCAACCGCATAGCAACACCTTAGCAACCACCCCAGACACCACAGCTATCTATCTATCTATCTATCTATCTATCTATCTATCTATCTATCTATCTATCTATCTATCTATCTATCTATCTATCTATCTATCTATCTTCAATCTTTAAAACTGCTAAAAACTTTAAACTATTTCAGACTGAAACCCATCAAACTTAAAACTTTTAAAACTTTTTAAACTTTTACTACTTTTTAAAGCTTTCAAAACTTCTTTAAACTTTAAGGCAAAGCTTTCTCAAGCCAACTTAAAGTTTGTCTCGACGAACTTTTTTATCTAGTTATTATTAAGTTGGCTTGAGAGAGCCAACTTACTGATATTCTATTTAAACTTATTATTATTATGTTGGCTTGGAGAAGCCAACATATTGTTATGCTATTTAAACTTATTATTATGTTGGCTTGGAGAGCCAACATATTGTTATGCTATTTAAACTTATTATTATGTTGGCTTGGAGAAGCCAACATATTGTTATGCTATTTAAACTTATTATGTTGGCTTGGAGAAGCCAACATATTGTTATGCTATTTAAACTTATTATTATTATTATTATTATTATTATGTTGGCTTGGAGAGCCAACATATTGTTATGCTATTTAAACTTATTATTATTATTAAAATTCTTCTGAGACTAAAATTCTATACGCTACTCCTCCTAGAGCTTTAAGCCTACAAGCCCCAAACTCGGCGGAGCCCTGGGCCCTGGTCACGAAAGTGTTGCTATATCTTTTTGGAATGATCAGACTTACAGTTGATTTAATATTAATTTTTTTATATTAAAAATTCCTAAAATTTCGCCCTCTAATGGAGCAATACCTCTCCACTGAATGGAAATATGTCCCATAGAATTGAATGGGCTGAGAAAAAGGCGCCCTCTAAAGGAGTAAATCCTCTCTACTCAACAGGAGATCGCTGAGCTCTGACCTACTTTCACTTTGACTTAGGTGGAAAATGCAAATAAATAACGCCTTTAAAATTAAAATATTCCAGCGATTTAATTGTAAATACCCATTAGAACACACCAAGACCTGAATTCAGCTATTTGAGCTAATTTATTCAAAACTCTAAGCATTTCCTTCACCGTGTACAGCTTCAGCGCGTACTCTCTCTGTATATCTGCTCACAAACGACCTAATTTGCTCGAATTAGAACGCCTTTAAAATTAAAATATTACAGCGATTTAACTCTAAATACCCATTACAACACATCAACAGCTAAATCAGTTTGTGATCTGTTTTATTTCAAAGTTGAAGCAGTGTCTTCAGCAAATGTATTACACAGACGAGCTTCACGGCTCGGAGCTAACTTACCCGACTGAGAATTATACATGACTGCACGTCTTTTAAAAGCATTTAAATAAAAACACTCCAGCGATTGTACACAATAAATATAGAAGAATATTTTAAAGAGCTACATTGGGTGTAAATGAGCTATTTCAAACGTTTTACTAACGAACATGAGATGTACGGCTGCATTATCAGTCTGTCAACAAATACATAATTTGCACGTCTTTTAAAGGCATTTAAATAAAAACACTCCAGCGATTGCACACAATAAATATAGAACAATATTTTAAAGAGCCGCATTGAATGCAAATGACCTGTTTCAAAGGTTTTTACTAACGAACATGAGATGCACGGCTGCATCCGTCTGTGTCAACAAAGAATTCATTTGCACGTCTTTTAAAGGTAATCAAATAAAAACATTCCAGCGATTGCACACAATAAATATAGAAGAATATTTTAACCCTTTAGGCGCCAGGGTTTTTTTTTGAAAAATGCTGGATTTTGACATCAAGATTTCAAAAGCTTGTGGCTTGAAAGGGCTTAAAGATAGAGATCTACTGTAAATTAGAAAAATGTTGGGCATCACCAAAAGTTGATGTGGGGTGTAAATATTCTCATCTAATTTGCATATTATGACGTCATCATGGGGGCGGCATTATTGAAATTCATAATATTCAGGAAATAGTAGATATTGAATTGATGTTTTTTAGTTTTTTGTCTTTTTATCCACATTACAAATGATCAGAAAAGAGAAAACCAACAATAAAACAGGAAAAATTACTCAATTATTACTATATTACTATACTATATAGTAAAATGCACGTGAACAGTAGCCTAATGTTTGATTAGTTCATCAGTAATACTCAGGAAATAACAGATATTGAATGGATGTTTGAACTTATTTGCACATTTTTTGTCTTTTATCCTCATTCCAAATTATCAGAAAAGAGGATACCAACAATATAACAGGAAAAAGTACTAAATTATTACTATTCTATATAGTAAAATGCATGTGAACAGTAGCCAACTGTTTGATCAGTTCATAATAATATTCAGGAAATAATAAATAATGAATGGATGTTTGAAGTTATTTGCTCATTTTTTTGTCTTTTATCCTTATTTCAAATAATCAGAAAGAGGAAACCAACAATAAAACAGGAAAAAGTACTAAATTATTACTATATTACTATTCGATGTAGTAATAAAATGCATGTGAACAGTAGCCAACTGTGTGATCATTTCACAAGTAATATTCAGGAAATAAAATATAATAAATGGATGTTTGAACTTATTTGCATGTTTTTATTTTTTTTATCCTCATTCCAAATGATCAAAAAAGAGAACACCAACAATAAAACAAAAATATTACATATTACACTACTATACAGTAGTAAAATGATCAAATGGATGAGAATAGAGGAAACCAACAATAAAACAGAAGAAATTACTAAATTATTAGAATATTACTATACCCCTGTGTACACTATGACCATATTCACCCCTGCCACCCCCATTCCTTTTGGGCAAAGGGACGAAATGATCGCTGGTTATGCTTTGTAAACACTTTCTCGTGGTGCGCGGCGGCACCACTGCGAGGCAAAGATGTACCGGGAGACGCGCGTCTATTAGACGGCCGATCGTCACTTCCAAAAGGCAAACATTCCCCTTCAGAGTGAGAATCGGCAAATAACATTTGCAACATTTGTTTGTGCTTTATTTGTTTGTGCTTCATGAACAATCTCGTCTTACACAGCGGCACAACTGCTCCGCAAAGATGTACCGCGAGATGCGCGTCTATTAGACGGCCGATCGTCATTTCCAAAAGACAAATATTCCCCTTTAGAGTCACAATCAGCAAATAACATTTGCAACACATCTTCACGGTACAACTTTTTATCAGCCGTTTGGTGCTTTTCTCCTCACAAATCTGACAATTTACTCTATTTACACTATGAACTGTACTGCTTCCGCATCAATGAAGATCGCTCGCTTTCTCTATGATTTCCGCCAATACTTTGAACAGGAACAAGACGTAATTTTGGTCTAGAATCGAAGTACTACATGTCTGCCATCTAGTGGTTAGGAATACAAATGAGAAATTACACCGTATTAGGAACTACAGTCTATTTCAATGGGTATGACGTCTTGTCGCAATTCTGCGACTTTGGCGCTTAGAGGGTTAAAGAGCTGCATTGAGTGTAAATGAGCTATTTCAAACGTTTCACTAACGAACATGAGATGCACGGCTGCATTTATTTGTCTGTTAACAAAGACATCATTTGCACGACTTTTAAAGGTATTTTAATACAAACACTCCAGCGATTCAACACAATAATAGTACAGTCTTATAATAAAAAGGTTAAATGCTTGCTTATTTCTGCTTTTCGCCTCAACCGCACAGCAACGCGTCGTGGCTTTGAAGCAAGCGCTGCACGAATCTCGTATGGCAAGCCGTTTTAAACTAAAATACACATATTAATCCACTATGGCAAGCTGTTTTAGCCTAAAATATACTAAGCATTACTTATCGTAATAGCATTTTTACTAGCAACAATTCAATTACAGAGCTCTAAGTGTTCTGGGCTGGCCCTTTTGCCCCAAGGCTGCCCAATTTGGCTCTCCAAGCCAACATTTAAAGTTTGTCATCGAACTTTAGCTTCTAGTTATTATTAAACTTCTTCTGAGACTAAAATTCTATACGCTACTCCTCCTAGAGCTTTAAGGCTACAAGCCCCAAATTCGGCGGAGCCCTGGGCCCTGGTCACCAAAGTGTTGCTATATCTTTTTGGAATGATCAGACTTACAGTTGATTTAATATAAATTTTTTTACATTAAAAATTTCTATGGGATTTCAATGGGCTGAGAAAAAATGCGCCATCTAAAGGCGCAATACCTCTCCACTGAAGAGGCGGGACTCAAACCTCTCGCTTACAGTCACTCTGAAATCGGTGGAAATACAAATAAATACCGCTTTTTAAAATGTAAATATTACAGCGATTTAACTCTAAATACCCATTAGAACACATCAACGGCTAAATTCAGTGGTTTGAGAGCAGTTCTTGTAAAAGGAAAGCTTGCACCCTTCAGCGAGTATACAAGCCGTCAGCACGAACTCTCACTGTATGTGCTCATAAACAAAATAATTTGCACGAATTAGAACGCCTTTAAAATTAATATATTTCAGCGATTTATTTGTAAATACCCATTAGAACACATCAACAAATCAGCCTTTTGTGATCTGTTTTATTTCAAAGTTAACTTAGCTCCGAGCCGTGAAGCTCGTCTGTATAACACACATTTGCTGAAGACAGTGCTTTAACCTTACCCGACTGAGAATTAGACTGCACGTCTTTTAAAAGCATTTAAATAAAAACACTCCAGCGATCCAACACAATAAATATAAAAGAATATTTTAAAGAACTACATTAGCTGCAAATGAGCTATTCAATAGGTTTCAACGAACATGTTACCAAGCTGTGACCCACACTTTCCCTTTGACTTCGGTGGAAAATGCATATAAATAACACCTTTAAAATTACAATATTCCAGCCATTTAATTTTAAATACCCATTAGAACACATCAAGACCTGAATTCAGCTGTTTGAGCGAATTTATTCAAAACCCTAAGCACAGATTGCCTTCAACGAGTATACATGGAGACGAACGACATAATTTGCACGAATTAGAACGCCTTTAAAATTACAATATTGCAGCGATTTAATTCATTCCACACATTAGAGAATATCAACAGCTAAATGCAGTTGTTTGTGAGGTTTTTTTTTTTCATACAGAGAGCGCTGTGTTCAGCAGTGTAGACATGAGCTCCGAGATGTCCGTCTGAGAATTATACATGACTGCACTTCTTTTAAAGGCATGTAAATACAAACACTCCAGCGATTGCACACAATAAATATAGAAGAATATTTTAAAGACCTGCATTGGGTGCAAATGACTTTTTTCATAGGCTTAACTAACTAACATTGAATGCACTGCTCAGTCTTCGTCTGCATCAAAGACATCATTTGCACGTCTTTTAAATGTATTTAAATACAAACACTCCAGCGATTAAACACAATAATAGTAGAGTAATATATTACACAGCTTAAATGCTTGCTTATTTCTGCTTTTAGGCTCAACCGCACAGCAACGCGTCGTGGCTTTCAAGCACCCGCTGTACACTTGTTGTATGGCAAGCCGTTTTAACCTAAAATACACATAAATCCTCTATGGCAAGCTGTTTTAGCCTAAAATATACTAAGTATTACTTTTCGTGATAGCATTTTTACTAGCAACAATTCAATCAGAGAGCTCTAAGGGTTCTGGGCTGGCCCTTTTGCCCGAAGGCTGCCCGGTTTGCTTCTCCAAGCCAACATTTAAAGTTTGTCATTGAACTTTAGCTTCTAGTTATTATTAAACTTCTTCTGAGACTAAAATTCTATACGCTACTCCTCCTAGAGCTTTAAGCCTACAAGCCCCAAACTCGGCGGAGCCCTGGGCCCTGGTCACGAAAGTGTTGCTATATCTTTTTGGAATGATCAGACTTACAGTTGATTTAATATTAATTTTTTTGCATGAAAAATTTATATAGGATTTCAATGGGCTGAGAAAAAATGCGCCATCTAGAGGCGCAATACCTCTCCACTGAAGAGGCGGGACTCAAACCTCTTACTTACAGTCACTCTGAAATCGGTGGAAATACAAATAAATACCGCTTTAAAAATTTAAATATTACAGCGATTTAACTCTAAATACCCATTAGAACACATCAACAGCTACATTCAGCTGTGAGCTGTTTTGTGTAAAAGTTAAACCGCTGTCTTTACAGAGTGTGTTACAGATGAGCTTCACATCTCCGTCTGAGAATTATACATGACTGCACGTCTTTTAAAAGCATTTAAATAAAAACACTCCAGCGATCCAACACAATAAATATACAAGAATATTTTAAAGAACTACATAGCTGCACATGAGCTGTTCAATAGGTTTCACTAACGAACATGTTACCGAGCTGTGACCCATACTTTCACTTTGACTTCGGTGGAAAATGCATATAAATAACGCCTTTAAAATTACAATATTCCAGCCATTTAATTTTAAATACCCATTAGAACACATCAAGACCTGAATTCAGCTGTTTGAGCGAATTTATTCAAAACCCTAAGCATTTCCTTCACCGCGTACAGATTGCTTTCAACGAGTATACATGGAGACGAACGATATAATTTGCACGAATTAGAACGCCTTTAAAATTACAATATTGCATCGGTTTAATTCGTTCCACCCATTAGAAAATATCAACAGCTAAATGCAGTTGTTTGTGAGTATTTTTTTTCATACAGAGAGCGTTGTGTTCAGCAGTGTAGACATGAGCTCCGAGATGTCCGTCTGAGAATTATACATGACTGAACGTCTTTTAAAGGCATGTAAATACAAACACTCCAGCGATTGCACACAATAAATATAGAAGAATATTTTAAAGACCTGCATTGGGTGCAAAGGACTTTTTTCATAGGCTTAACTAACTAACAGGAGATGCACGGCTGCATTTACGTGTCTGTTAACAAAGACATCATTTGCACGTCTTTTAAAGGTATTTTAATACAAACACTCCAGCGATTCCACACAATAAATATAGAAGAATATTTTAAAGACCTACATTGAGTGCAAATGACTTTTTTCACAGGCTTAACTAACTAACATTGAATGCACTGCTCAGTCTTCATCTGCATCATCAAAGACATCATTTGCACGTCTTTTAAAGGTATTTAAATACAAACACTCCAGCGATTAAACACAATAATAGTAGAGTAATATATTACACAGCTTAAATGCTTGCTTATTTCTGCTTTTAGGCTCAACCGCACAGCAACGCGTCGTGGCTTTCAAGCACGCGCTGCACACTTGTTGTATGGCAAGCCGTTTTAACCTAAAATATACTAAGCATTACTTATCGTAATAGCATTTTTACTAGCAACAATTCAATCAGAGAGCTCTAAGTGTTCTGGGCTGGCCCTTTTGCCCGAAGGCTGCCCGGTTTGCTTCTCCAAGCCAACATTTAAAGTTTGTCATCGAACTTTAGCTTCTAGTTATTATTAAAATTCTTCTGAGACTAAAATTCTATACGCTACTCCTCCTAGAGCTTTAAGCCTACAAGCCCCAAACTCGGCGGAGCCCTGGGCCCTGGTCACGAAAGTGTTGCTATATCTTTTTGGAATGATCAGACTTACAGTTGATTTAATATTAATTTTTTTATATTAAAAATTCCTAAAATTTCGCCCTCTAATGGAGCAATACCTCTCCACTGAATGGAAATATGTCCCATAGAATTGAATGGGCTGAGAAAAAGGCGCCCTCTAAAGGAGTAAATCCTCTCTACTCAACAGGAGATCGCTGAGCTCTGACCTACTTTCACTTTGACTTAGGTGGAAAATGCAAATAAATAACGCCTTTAAAATTAAAATATTCCAGCGATTTAATTGTAAATACCCATTAGAACACACCAAGACCTGAATTCAGCTATTTGAGCTAATTTATTCAAAACTCTAAGCATTTCCTTCACCGTGTACAGCTTCAGCGCGTACTCTCTCTGTATATCTGCTCACAAACGACCTAATTTGCTCGAATTAGAACGCCTTTAAAATTAAAATATTACAGCGATTTAACTCTAAATACCCATTACAACACATCAACAGCTAAATCAGTTTGTGATCTGTTTTATTTCAAAGTTGAAGCAGTGTCTTCAGCAAATGTATTACACAGACGAGCTTCACGGCTCGGAGCTAACTTACGTTACCTGACTGAGAATTATACATGACTGCACGTCTTTTAAAAGCATTTAAATAAAAACACTCCAGCGATTGTACACAATAAATATAGAAGAATATTTTAAAGAGCTACATTGGGTGTAAATGAGCTATTTCAAACGTTTTACTAACGAACATGAGATGTACGGCTGCATTATCAGTCTGTCAACAAATACATAATTTGCACGTCTTTTAAAGGCATTTAAATAAAAACACTCCAGCGATTGCACACAATAAATATAGAACAATATTTTAAAGAGCCGCATTGAATGCAAATGACCTGTTTCAAAGGTTTTTACTAACGAACATGAGATGCACGGCTGCATCCGTCTGTGTCAACAAAGAATTCATTTGCACGTCTTTTAAAGGTAATCAAATAAAAACATTCCAGCGATTGCACACAATAAATATAAAAGAATATTTTAAAGAGCTGCATTGAGTGTAAATGAGCTATTTCAAACGTTTCACTAACGAACATGAGATGCACGGCTGCATTTATGTGTCTGTTAACAAAGACATCATTTGCACGACTTTTAAAGGTATTTTAATACAAACACTCCAGCGATTCAACACAATAATAGTACAGTCATATAATAAAAAGGTTAAATGCTTGCTTATTTCTGCTTTTCGCCTCAACCGCACAGCAACGCGTCGTGGCTTTGAAGCAAGCGCTGCACGAATCTCGTATGGCAAGCCGTTTTAACCTAAAATACACATATTAATCCACTATGGCAAGCTGTTTTAGCCTAAAATATACTAAGCATTACTTATCGTAATAGCATTTTTACTAGCAACAATTCAATTACAGAGCTCTAAGTGTTCTGGGCTGGCCCTTTTGCCCCAAGGCTGCCCAATTTGGCTCTCCAAGCCAACATTTAAAGTTTGTCATCGAACTTTAGCTTCTAGTTATGTTGGCTTGGAGAAGCCAACATATTGTTATGCTATTTAAACTTATTATTATTATTAAACTTCTTCTGAGACTAAAATTCTATACGCTACTCCTCCTAGAGCTTTAAGCCTACAAGCCCCAAACTCGGCGGAGCCCTGGGCCCTGGTCACGAAAGTGTTGCTATATCTTTTTGGAATGATCAGACTTACAGTTGATTTAATATTAATTTTTTTGCATGAAAAATTTATATAGGATTTCAATGGGCTGAGAAAAAATGCGCCATCTAGAGGCGCAATACCTCTCCACTGAAGAGGCGGGACTCAAACCTCTTACTTACAGTCACTCTGAAATCGGTGGAAATACAAATAAATACCGCTTTAAAAATTTAAATATTACAGCGATTTAACTCTAAATACCCATTAGAACACATCAACAGCTACATTCAGCTGTGAGCTGTTTTGTGTAAAAGTTAAACCGCTGTCTTTACAGAGTGTGTTACAGATGAGCTTCACATCTCCGTCTGAGAATTATACATGACTGCACGTCTTTTAAAAGCATTTAAATAAAAACACTCCAGCGATCCAACACAATAAATATACAAGAATATTTTAAAGAACTACATTAGCTGCACATGAGCTGTTCAATAGGTTTCACTAACGAACATGTTACCGAGCTGTGACCCATACTTTCACTTTGACTTCGGTGGAAAATGCATATAAATAACGCCTTTAAAATTACAATATTCCAGCCATTTAATTTTAAATACCCATTAGAACACATCAAGACCTGAATTCAGCTGTTTGAGCGAATTTATTCAAAACCCTAAGCATTTCCTTCACCGCGTACAGATTGCTTTCAACGAGTATACATGGAGACGAACGATATAATTTGCACGAATTAGAACGCCTTTAAAATTACAATATTGCAGCGGTTTAATTCGTTCCACCCATTAGAAAATATCAACAGCTAAATGCAGTTGTTTGTGAGTATTTTTTTTCATACAGAGAGCGCTGTGTTCAGCAGTGTAGACATGAGCTCCGAGATGTCCGTCTGAGAATTATACATGACTGAACGTCTTTTAAAGGCATGTAAATACAAACACTCCAGCGATTGCACACAATAAATATAGAAGAATATTTTAAAGACCTGCATTGGGTGCAAAGGACTTTTTTCATAGGCTTAACTAACTAACAGGAGATGCACGGCTGCATTTACGTGTCTGTTAACAAAGACATCATTTGCACGTCTTTTAAAGGTATTTTAATACAAACACTCCAGCGATTCCACACAATAAATATAGAAGAATATTTTAAAGACCTACATTGAGTGCAAATGACTTTTTTCACAGGCTTAACTAACTAACATTGAATGCACTGCTCAGTCTTCATCTGCATCATCAAAGACATCATTTGCACGTCTTTTAAAGGTATTTAAATACAAACACTCCAGCGATTAAACACAATAATAGTAGAGTAATATATTACACAGCTTAAATGCTTGCTTATTTCTGCTTTTAGGCTCAACCGCACAGCAACGCGTCGTGGCTTTCAAGCACGCGCTGCACACTTGTTGTATGGCAAGCCGTTTTAACCTAAAATATACTAAGCATTACTTATCGTAATAGCATTTTTACTAGCAACAATTCAATCAGAGAGCTCTAAGTGTTCTGGGCTGGCCCTTTTGCCCGAAGGCTGCCCGGTTTGCTTCTCCAAGCCAACATTTAAAGTTTGTCATCGAACTTTAGCTTCTAGTTATGTTGGCTTGGAGAAGCCAACATATTGTTATGCTATTTAAACTTATTATTATTATTAAACTTCTTCTGAGACTAAAATTCTATACGCTACTCCTCCTAGAGCTTTAAGGCTACAAGCCCCAAACTCGGCGGAGCCCTGGGCCCTGGTCACGAAAGTGTTGCTATATCTTTTTGGAATGATCAGACTTACAGTTGATTTAATATTAATTTTTTTACATGAAAAATTTCTATGGGATTTCAATGGGCTGAGAAAAAATGCGCCATCTAAAGGCGCAATACCTCTCCACTGAAGAGGCGGGACTCAAACCTCTTGCTTACAGTCACTCTGAAATCGGTGGAAATACAAATAAATACCGCTTTTTAAAATTTAAATATTACAGCGATTTAACTCTAAATACCCATTAGAACACATCAACAGCTAAATTCAGTGGTTTGAGAGCAGTTCTTGTAAAAGGAAAGCTTGCACCCTTCAGCGAGTGTAAGAGCCGTCAGCACGAACTCTCTCTGTATGTGCTCATAAACAAAATAATTTGCACGAATTAGAACGCCTTTAAAATTAATATATTTCAGCGATTTATTTGTAAATACCCATTAGAACACATCAACAAATCAGCCTTTTGTGATCTGTTTTATTTCAAAGTTAACTTAGCTCCGAGCCGTGAAGCTCGTCTGTATAACACACATTTGCTGAAGACAGTGCTTTAACGTTACCCGACTGAGAATTAGACTGCACGTCTTTTAAAAGCATTTAAATAAAAACACTCCAGCGATCCAACACAATAAATATAAAATAATATTTTAAAGAACTACATTAGCTGCAAATGAGCTATTCAATAGGTTTCACTAACGAACATGTTACCAAGCTGTGACCCACACTTTCACTTTGACTTCGGTGGAAAATGCATATAAATAACGCCTTTAAAATTACAATATTCCAGCCATTTAATTTTAAATACCCATTAGAACACATCAAGACCTGAATTCAGCTGTTTGAGCGAATTTATTCAAAACCCTAAGCATTTCCTTCACCGCGTACAGATTGCTTTCAACGAGTATACATGGAGACGAACGACATAATTTGCACGAATTAGAACGCCTTTAAAATTACAATATTGCAGCGATTTAATTCATTCCACCCATTAGAAAATATCAACAGCTAAATGCAGTTGTTTGTGAGTTTTTTTTTTTTCATACAGAGAGCGCTGTGTTCAGCAGTGTAGACATGAGCTCCGAGATGTCCGTCTGAGAATTATACATGACTGAACGTCTTTTAAAGGCATGTAAATACAAACACTCCAGCGATTGCACACAATAAATATAGAATAATATTTTAAAGACCTGCATTGGGTGCAAATGACTTTTTTCATAGGCTTAACGAACTAACAGGAGATGCACGGCTGCATTTATGTGTCTGTTAACAAAGACATCATTTGCACGTCTTTTAAAGGTATTTTAATACAAACACTCCAGCGATTCCACACAATAAATATAGAAGAATATTTTAAAGACCTACATTGAGTGCAAATGACTTTTTTCACAGGCTTAACTAACTAACATTGAATGCACTGCTCAGTCTTCGTCTGCATCAAAGACATCATTTGCACGTCTTTTAAATGTATTTAAATACAAACACTCCAGCGATTAAACACAATAATAGTAGAGTAATATATTACACAGCTTAAATGCTTGCTTATTTCTGCTTTTAGGCTCAACCGCACAGCAACGCGTCGTGGCTTTCAAGCACCCGCTGCACACTTGTTGTATGGCAAGGCGTTTTAACCTAAAATACACATAAATCCTCTATGGCAAGCTGTTTTAGCCTAAAATATACTAAGTATTACTTTTCGTGATAGCATTTTTACTAGCAACAATTCAATCAGAGAGCTCTAAGTGTTCTGGGCTGGCCCTTTTGCCCGAAGGCTGCCCGGTTTGCTTCTCCAAGCCAACATTTAAAGTTTGTCATCGAACTTTAGCTTCTAGTTATTATTAAACTTCTTCTGAGACTAAAATTCTATACGCTACTCCTCCTAGAGCTTTAAGCCTACAAGCCCCAAACTCGGCGGAGCCCTGGGCCCTGGTCACGAAAGTGTTGCTATATCTTTTTGGAATGATCAGACTTACAGTTGATTTAATATTAATTTTTTTGCATGAAAAATTTATATAGGATTTCAATGGGCTGAGAAAAAATGCGCCATCTAGAGGCGCAATACCTCTCCACTGAAGAGGCGGGACTCAAACCTCTTACTTACAGTCACTCTGAAATCGGTGAAAATACAAATAAATACCGCTTTAAAAATTTAAATATTACAGCGATTTAACTCTAAATACCCATTAGAACACATCAACAGCTACATTCAGCTGTGAGCTGTTTTGTGTAAAAGTTAAACCGCTGTCTTTACAGAGTGTGTTACAGATGAGCTTCACATCTCCGGCTGAGAATTATACATGACTGCACGTCTTTTAAAAGCATTTAAATAAAAACACTCCAGCGATCCAACACAATAAATATACAAGAATATTTTAAAGAACTACATTAGCTGCACATGAGCTGTTCAATAGGTTTCACTAACGAACATGTTACCGAGCTGTGACCCATACTTTCACTTTGACTTCGGTGGAAAATGCATATAAATAACGCCTTTAAAATTACAATATTCCAGCCATTTAATTTTAAATACCCATTAGAACACATCAAGACCTGAATTCAGCTGTTTGAGCGAATTTATTCAAAACCCTAAGCATTTCCTTCACCGCGTACAGATTGCTTTCAACGAGTATACATGGAGACGAACGATATAATTTGCACGAATTAGAACGCCTTTAAAATTACAATATTGCAGCGGTTTAATTCGTTCCACCCATTAGAAAATATCAACAGCTAAATGCAGTTGTTTGTGAGTATTTTGTTTTCATACAGAGAGCGCTGTGTTCAGCAGTGTAGACATGAGCTCCGAGATGTCCGTCTGAGAATTATACATGACTGAACGTCTTTTAAAGGCATGTAAATACAAACACTCCAGCGATTGCACACAATAAATATATAATATTTTAAAGAGCTGCATTGGGTGTAAATGAGCTATTTCAAACGTTTCACTAACGAACATCAGATGTATGGCTGCATTATCAGTCTGTCAACAAATACATCATTTGCACGTCTTTTAAAGGCATTTAAATAAAAACACTCCAGCGATTGCACACAATATATATAGAAGAATATTTTAAAGACCTACATTGGGTGCAAATGACGTTTTTCATAGGCTTAACTAACATGAGATGCACGGCTGCATTTATGTGTCTGTTAACAAAGACATCATTTGCACGTCTTTTAAAGGTATTTTAATACAAACACTCCAGCGATTAAACACAATAATAGTACAGTCATATAATAAAAAGGTTAAATGCTTGCTTATTTCTGCTTTTCGCCTCAACCGCACAGCAACGCGTCGTGGCTTTGAAGCAGGCGCTGCACGAATCTTGTATGGCAAGCCGTTTTAACCTAAAATACATTAATCCACTATGGCAAGCTGTTTTAGCCTAAAATATACTAAGCATTACTTATCATAATCGCATTTTTACTAGCAACAATTCAATTACAGAGCTCTAAGTGTTCTGGGCTGGCCCTTTTGCCCGAAGGCTGCCCGGTTTGCTTCTCCAAGCCAACATTTAAAGTTTGTCATCGAACTTTAGCTTCTAGTTATTAAGTTGGCTTGAGAGAGCCAACTTACTGATATTCTATTTAAACTTATTATTATTATTATTATTATTATTAAGTTGGCTTGAGAGAGCCAACTTATTGATATTCTATTTAAACTTATTAAGTTGGCTTGAGAGAGCCAACTTACTGATATTCTATTTAAACTTATTATTATTATGTTGGCTTGGAGAGCCAACATACTGTTATGCTATTTAAACTTATTATTATTATTATTATTCTTATGACCTACAGAAATTTCTGACAGCTACTCCTCCGAGGCCTTTGAAGCCACAAGGCCCAAACTTGGCAGAGACCTGGGCCCTTGTCCCGAAAGAGTTGCTATATCTATTTGGACTGATCAGATGTACAGTTGATTTATTATTAATTTTTGAATATGACAAATTTCCCAATGAATTACATGGGCTGAGAAAAAATGCGCCCTCTAACAGTAATACCTCTCGACTGAAGAGGCGGGACTCAAACTTCTTACTTACAGTCACTCTGAAATCCGTGGAAATACAAATAAATATCGCCTTAAAAATGTCATTATTACAGCGATTTAACTCTAAATACCCATTAGAACATATCAACAGCTAAATTCAGTGGTTTGTGAGTAGTTCTTGTAAAAGAAAAGCTCGCACCCTTCAGCGCTTATACAAGCCGTCAGCACTAGGCTACTCTCTCTCTACATGTGCTCACAAACAACATAAATTGCACGAATTAGAACGCCTTTAAAATAAATATATTTCAGCGATTTATTTGTAAATACCCATTAGAACACATCAACAAATCAGCCTTTTGTGATCTGTTTTATTTCAAAGTTAAAGCACTGTCTTCAGCAAATGTGTTATACAGACGAGCTTTCACGGATCGGAGCTAACTTACCCGACTGAGAATTATGACTGCACGTCTTTTAAAAGCATTTACATAAAAACACTCCAGCGATCCAACACAATAAATATACAAGAATATTTTAAAGAACAACATTAGCTGCAAATGAGCTTTTCAATACGTTTCACTAACGACCATGTTACCGAGCTGTGACTTACTTTCACTTTGAACTCGGTGGAAAATGCATATAAATAATGCCTTTAAAATTACAATATTCCAGCCATTTAATTGTAAATACCCATTAGAACACATCAAGACCTGAATTCAGCTGTTTGAGCGAATTTATTGAAAACCCTAAGCAATTCCTTCACCGTGTACAGATTGCTTTCAACGAGTATACATGGAGACGAACGACATAATTTGCACGAATTAGAACGCCTTTAAAATTACAATATTGCAGCGATTTAATTCAGTCCACCCATTAGAAAATATCAACAGCTAAATGCAGTTGTTTGTGAGCATTTTGTTTTTTCATACAGAGAGCGCTGCATTCAGCAGTGTGTTAGACATGAGCTCCGAGATGTCCGACTGAGAATTATACATGACTGCACGTCTTTTAAAGGCATTTAAATAAAAACACTCCAGCGATTCAACACAATAAATATAGAAGAATATTTTAAAGACCTGCATTGGGTGCAAATGACGTTTTTCATAGGCTTAACTAACTAACATGAGATGCACGGCTGCATTTATGTGTCTGTTAACAAAGACATCATTTGCACGTCTTTTAAAGGTATTTTAATACAAACACTCCAGCGATCCAACACAATAATAGTTCAGTCATATAATAAAAAGTTTAAATGCTTGCTTATTTCTGCTTTTCGGCTCAACCGCACGGCAACGCGACGCGGCTTTGAAGCAGGCGCTCATCACTTATTCCAGTATGGCAAGCCGTTTTAACCTAAAATACAATTATTAATCCACTATGGTGTTCTGGGCTGGCCCTTTTGCCCGAAGGCTGCCCAATTTGGCTCTCCAAGCCAACATTTAAAGTTTGTCATCGAACTTTAGCTTCTAGTTATTATTATTAAGTTGGCTTGAGAGAGCCAACTTACTGATATTCTATTTAAACTTATTATTATTATTATTATTATTATTATTCCTATCCTAAATTTCTGACTGTATCTCCTCCTAGAGCTTTAACTCTTCAAACTCCAAACTCAGCCCAGATCTTCAGACTGGTCTAACTCGAGTTGCTATATCTTTTCTAACTAATCAGACTTACGGTTTTCCTAAAAATCCCGATTAAAACTGGGATAAAATCTCATTGACTTACATTGACGGAATGTTCAAATGAGCCAAGACTTTTCAAACTCCAACTGTCAAAATTCAAATTTAAACTCCCAGAATCCTTTGAGACTCAATCAAGCTTCCCTTCTATGAACTATATTTCTAATCCATTCAAACTCATTCAAGCTCATCTATCTTTCTAAGTCATGCTAACAGTATGCTAATCATGCTCAAATCATGCTAGCAACTTGCTAGTCATGCTAAAATCATGCTAGCGACTTGCTAGTCATGCTAAAATCATGCTAGCGACTTGCTAGTCATGCTAAAATCATGCTAGTAACTTGCTAGTCGTGCTAGGATCATGCTAGTAACTTGCTAGTCATGCTAGTATCATCCTAAAATCATGCTAGTAACTTGCTAGTCATGCTAAAATCATGCTAGCGACTTGCTAGTCATGCTAAAATCATGCTAGTAACTTGCTAGTCATGCTCGAATCATGCTAGTGACTTGCTAGTCGTGCTAGGATCATGCTAGTAACTTGCTAGTCATGCTAGTATCATCCTAAAATCATGCTAGCGACTTGCTAGTCATGCTAAAATCATGCTAGCGACTTGCTAGTCATGGTAAAATCATGCTAGTAACTTGCTAGTCATGCTCGAATCATGCTAGTGACTTGCTAGTCGTGCTAAGATCATGCTAGTAACTTGCTAGTCATGCTAGTATCATCCTAAATTCATGCTAGCGACTTGCTAGTCATGCTAAAATCATGCTAGCGACTTGCTATATATGTTAAAATCATGCTAGTGACTTGCTAGTCATGCTAGTAATCATGCTAGTGACTTCCTAGTCATGCTAGAATCGTGCTAGTGACTTGCTAGTCATGCTAGAATCGTGCTAGTGACATGCTAGTCATGCTAGTAATCATGCTAGTGACTTGCTAGTCATGCTAGAATCGTGCTAGTGACTTGCTAGTCATGCTAGAATCATGCTAGTGACATGCTAGTCATGCTAAAATCATGCTAGTGACTTGCTAGTCATGCTAGAATCGTGCTAGTGACTTGCTAGTCATGCTAAAATCATGCTAGTGACATGCTAGTCATGCTAGTAGTCATGTTAGAATCATGCTAGTGACTTGCTAGTCATGCTAGAATCATGCTAGTGACTTGCTAGTCATGCTAAAATCATGCTAGCGACTTGCTAATCATGCTAAAATCATGCTAGCGTCTTTGCTATTCATGCTAAAATCATGCTAGCGACTTGCTAGTCATGCTAAAATCATGCTAGCGACTTGCTAATCATGCTAAAATCGTGCTAGCGACTTGCTAGTCATGCTAAAATCGTGCTAGCGACTTGCTAGTCATGCTAAAACCATGCTAGCAACATGCTAGAAACATGCTAGTAAACACCCTGGGTACCCTAGTAACCACATAGCAACACCCAAGCAACCACCACAGGCACCATAGCAACCGCATAGCAACACCGTAGCAACCACCCCAGGCATCATAGCAACCGCATAGCAACACCCTGGCAACCACCACAGGCACCATAGCAACTGCATAGCAACACCTTAGCAACCACCCCGAGTACCTTAGCAACCGCATAGCAACACCCTAGCAACAATCCCAGGCACCATAGCAACCGCATAGCAACACCTTAGCAACCACCCCGAGTACCTTAGCAACCGCATAGCAACACCCTAGCAACCAACCCAGGCACCATAGCAACCTCATAGCAACACCTTAGCAACCACCCCGGGTACCATAGCAACCACATAGCAACCACCCAGGGTACCTTAGCAACCACATAGCAACACCCTAGCAACCACCCCGGGTACCTTAGCAACACCTTAGCAACCACCCCAGGTACCTTAGCAACCACATAGCAACACCTTAGCAACCACATAGCAACACCCTAGCAACCACCTCGGGTACCTTAGCAACCACATAGTAACACCTTAGCAACCACCATGGGTACCTTAGCAACCACATAGCAACACCTTAGCAACCACCCCAGGTACCCTAGCAACACCTTAGCAACCACCCTTAGCACCCTTGCAACCGCCTAGCAACACCTTAGCAACCACTCTAAGAACCTTAGCATCTAACTTGAAGCTTTTAAAATTACTTTAAACTTCAAACTATTTCAGACTGAAAACCATCAAACTTAAAACTTTTCTATCTATCTATCTATCTATCTATCTATCTATCTATCTATCTATCTATCTATCTATCTATCTATCTATCTATCTATCTATCTATCTTCAAGCTTAAAACTGCTGAAAACTGCTGAAAACTTCAAACTATTTCAGACTGAAAACAGTCAAACTTTTAAAACTTTTACAAACTTTAAAAACTATTTTAAACTATCTGGTGAGACTTTCTCAAGCCAACTTCAAAGTTTGTCTTGACGAACTTTTTTATCTAGTTATTATTCTTCTTCTGAGACAAAAATTTTCTGACTGCTACTCCTCCTAGAGCTTTAACTCTACAAACTCCAAACTCAGCCCAGATCTTCATACTGGTCTAACTCGAGTTGCTATATCTTTTCTAACTAATCGGACTTACGGTTTTCCTAAAAATCCCGATTAAAACTGGGAATAAAATCTCATTGATTTACATTGACGGAATGTTCAAACTCCAACTGTCAAAATTCAAATTTAAACTGCCAGAATCCTTTGAGGCTCAATCAGGCTTCCCTTCTACCTACTATTTCTAATCCGATCAAACTCATTTAAACTCATCTATCTATCTATCTATCTATCTATCTATCTATCTATCTATCTATCTATCTATCTATCTATCTATCTATCTATCTATCTATCTATCTATCTATCTATCTATCAATCTATCTATCTATAAATCTATCCATCTATTAATCTATCTATCTATAAATCTGTCTATCTATAAATCTATCTATCAATCTGTCTATCTATAAATCTATCCATCTATTAATCTATCTATCTATTAATCTGTCTATCTGTAAATCTGTCTATCTATAAATCTGTTTATCTATAAATCTATCTATCTATTAATCTGTCTTTCTATAAATCTATCTATTAATCTATCTATTAATCTATCTATCTATAAATCTATCTATCTATTAATCTGTCTTTCTATAAATCTACTATCTATTAATCTGTCTATCTATAAATCTATCTATCTATTAATCTATCTATCTATAAATCTATCTATCTATTAATCTGTCTATCTATAAATCTATCTATCTATTAATCTATCTATCTATTAATCTATCTATCTATCTATTAATCTATCTATCTATTAATCTATCTATAAATCTATCTATCTATAAATCTACTATCTATTAATCTATCTATAAATCTATCTATCTATTAATCTGTCTTTCTATAAATCTATCTATCTATTAATCTATCTATAAATCTATCTATCTATAAATCTATATATCTATTAATCTGTCTTTCTATGAATCTATCTATCTATTAATCTATCTATAAATCTATCTATCTATAAATCTATCTATCTATTAATCTGTCTTTCTATAAATCTATCTATCTATTAATCTATCTATAAATCTATCTATCTATAAATCTATCTATTAATCTGTCTATCTATTAATCTCTTTCTACTTGCGACTTGCTAGTAATGCTAAAATCATGCTAGCGACTTGCTAGTAATGCTAAAATCATGCTAGCGACTTTGCTAGTCATGCTAAAATAATGCAAGCAACTTGCTAGTCATGCTAAAATCATGCTAGCGACTTTGCTAGTCATGCTAAAATAATGCAAGCGACTTGCTAGTCATGCTAAAATTATGCTAGCGACTTGCTAATCATGTTAAAATCATGCTAGCGACTTGCTAGTCTTGCTAAAATCATGTTAGCGACTTGCTAGTAATGCTAAAATCATGCTAGTGACTTGCTAGTAATGCTAAAATCATGCTAGCGACTTTGCTAGTCAGGCTAAAATCATGCTAGCGACTTGCTAGTCATGCTAAAATCATGCTAGCGACTTGCTAATCATGTTAAAATCATGCTAGCGACTTGCTAGTCATGCTAAAATCATGCTAGTAACTAGCTAATCATGCCAGCAACATGCTAGTAACCACCCTGGGTAACCTAGTAACCACATAGCAACACCTTAGCAACCACCTCAGGTACCTTAGCAACCACATAGTAACACCTTAGCAACCACCATGGGTACCTTAGCAACCGCATAGCAACACCTTAGCAACCACCCTGGGTACCTTGGCAACCACATAGCAACACCTTAGCAACCGCATAGCATCACCTTAGCAACCACCCCGGGTACCTTAGCAACCGAATAGCAACACCCTAGCAACCACCCCAGACACCATATCTATCTATCTATCTATCTATCTATCTATCTTCAATCTTTAAAACTGCTAAAAACTTTAAACTATTTCAGACTGAAAACCATTAAACTTAAAACTTTTTAAACTTTTACTACTTTTTAAAGCTTTCAAAACTTCTTTAAACTTTAAGGCAAAGCTTTCTCAAGCCAACTTAAAGTTTGTCTCAACGAACTTTTTTATCTAGTTATTATTCTTCTTCCTATCCTAAATTTCTGACTGTATCTCCTCCTAGAGCTTTAACTCTACAAACTCCAAACTCAGCCCAGATCTTCAAACTGTTCTAACTCGAGTTGCTATATCTTTTCTAACTGATCGGACTTACGGTTTTCCTAAAAATCCCGATTAAAACTGGGAAAAAAATCTCATTGACTTACATTGACGGAATGTTCAAACTCCAACTGTCAAAATTCAAATTTAAACTGCCAGAATCCTTTGAGACTCAATCAGGCTTCCCTTCTATCTACTATTTCTAATCCGATCAAACTCATTTAAACTCATCTATCTATCTATCTATCTATCTATCTATCTATCTATCTATCTATCTATCTATCTATGTATCTATCTATAAATCTATCTATAAATCTATCCATCTATTAATCTGTCTATCTATTAATCTATCTATAAATCTGTCTATCTATTAATCTATCTATAAATCTGTCTATCTATTAATCTGTCTATCTATTAATCTCTTTCTACTTGCGACTTGCTAGTAATGCTAAAATCATGCTAGTGACTTGCTAGTCATGCTAGAATCATGCTAGTGACATGCTAGTCTTGCTAGAATCATGCTAGTGACATGCTAGTCATGCGAGAATCATGCTAGTGACTTGCTAGTCATGCTAGAATCATGCTAGTGACATGCTAGTCATGCGAGAATCATGCTAGTGACTTGCTAGTCATGCTAGAATCATGCTAGTGACATGCTAGTCTTGCTAGAATCATGCTAGTGACATGCTAGTCATGCGAGAATCATGCTAGTGACTTGCTAGTCATGCTAGAATCATGCTAGCGACTTGCTAGTCATGCTAGTGACATGCTAGTCATGCTAGAATCATGCTAGTGACATGCTAGTCTTGCTAGAATCATGCTAGTGACATGCTAGTCATGCGAGAATCATGCTAGTGACTTGCTAGTCATGCTAGAATCATGCTAGTGACTTGCTAGTCATGCTAAAATCATGCTAGTGACATGCTAGTCATGCTAGAATCATGCTAGTGACTTGCTAGTCATGCTAGAATCATGCTAGTGACATGCTAGAATCATGCTAGTGACTTGCTAGTCATGCTAGAATCATGCTAGAATTATGCTAGTGACTTGCTAGTCATGCTAGAATCATGCTAGTGACTTGCTAGTCATGCTAGAATCATGCTAGTGACATGCTAGAATCATGCTAGTGACTTGCTAGTCATGCTAGAATCATGCTAGAATTATGCTAGTGACTTGCTAGTCATGCTAGAATCATGCTAGTGACATGCTAGTCATGCTAGAATCATGCTAGTGACTTGTTAGTCATGCTAGAATCATGCTAGTGACTTGCTAGTCATGCTAGAATCATGCTAGCGACTTGCTAGTCATGCTAAAATCATGCTAGCGACTTGCTAATCATGTTAAAATCATGCTATCAACTTGCTAGTCATGTTAAAATCATGCTAGTGACTTGCTAAAATCATGCTAGCGACTTGCTAGTCATGTTAAAATCATGCTAGTAACTTGCTAGTCATGCTAAAATCATGCTAGTAACTTGCTAGTCATGCTAGAATCATGCTAGTGACATGCTAGTCATGCTAGTAATCATGCTAGAATCATGCTAGTGACTTGCTAGTCATGCTAGAATAATGCTAGTGACTTGCTAGTCATGCTAGAATCATGCTAGTGACTTGCTAGTCATGCTAAAATCATGCTAGTGACTTGCTAATCATGCTAAAATCATGCTAGCGTCTTTGCTGTTTATGCTAAAATCATGCTAGCGACTTGCTAGTCATGCTAAAATCATGCTAGCGACTTGCTAATCATGCTAAAATCGTGCTAGCGACTTGCTAGTCATTCTAAAATCGTGCTAGCGACTTGCTAGTCATGTTAAAATCATGCTAGCAACATGCTAGAAACATGCTAGTAAACACCCTGGGTACACTAGTAACCACATAGCAACACCCTAGCAACCACCACAGGCACCATAGCAACCGCATAGCAACACCGTAGCAACCACCCCAGGCATCATAGCAACCGCATAGCAACACCCTAGCAACCACCACAGGCACCATAGCAACTGCATAGCAACACCTTAGCAACCACCCCGAGTACCTTAGCAACCGCATAACAACACCCTAGCAACAATCCCAGGCACCATAGCAACCGCATAGCAACACCTTAGCAACCACCCAGAGTACCTTAGCAACCGCATAGCAACACCCTAGCAACCACCCCAGGCACCATAGCAACCTCATAGCAACACCTTAGCAACCACCCCGGGTACCATAGCAACCACATAGCAACCACCCAGGGTACCTTAGCAACCACATAGCAACACCCTAGCAACCACCCCGGGTACCTTAGCAACACCTTAGCAACCACCCCGGGTACCTTAGCAACCACATAGCAACACCCTAGCAACCACCTCAGTTACCTTAGCAACCGCATAGTAACACCTTAGCAACCACCATGGGTACCTTAGCAACCACATAGCAACACCTTAGCAACCACCCCGGGTACCATAGCAACCACATAGCAACACCTTAGCAACCACCCCGGGTACCTTAGCAACCACATAGCAACACCCTAGCAACCACCTCGGGTACCTTAGCAACCGTATAGTAACACCTTAGCAACCACCATGGGTACCTTAGCAACCGCATAGCAACACCTTAGCAACCACCCCAGGTACCCTAGCAACACCTTAGCAACCACCCTTAGCACCCTTGCAACCGCCTAGCAACACCTAAGCAACCACTCTAAGAACCTTAGCATCTAACTTGAAGCTTTTAAAATTACTTTAAACTTCAAACTATTTCAGACTGAAAACCATCAAACTTAAAACTTTTCAATCTATCTATCAATCTATCTATCTATCTATCTATCTATCTATCTATCTATCTATCTATCTATCTATCTATCTATCTATCTATCTATCTATCTATCTATCTATCTATCTTCAAGCTTAAAACTGCTGAAAACTTCAAACTATTTCAGACTGAAAACAGTCAAACTTTTAAAACTTTTACAAACTTTAAAAACTATTTTAAACTATCTGGTCAGACTTTCTCAAGCCAACTTCAAAGTTTGTCTTGACGAACTTTTTTATCTAGTTATGTTGGCTTGGAGAGCCAACATATTGTTATGCTATTTAAACTTATTATTATTATTATTATGTTGGCTTGGAGAGCCAACATACTGTTATGCTATTTAAACTTATTATTATTAAACTTCTTCTGAGACTAAAATTCTATACGCTACTCCTCCTAGAGCTTTAAGGCTACAAGCCCCAAACTCGGCGGAGCCCTGGGCCCTGGTCACGAAAGTGTTGCTATATCTTTTTGGAATGATCAGACTTACAGTTGATTTAATATTAATTTTTTTATATTAAAAATTCCTAAAATTTCGCCCTCTAATGGAGCAATACCTCTCCACTGAATGGAAATATGTCCCATAGAACTGAATGGGCTGAGAAAAAGGCGCCCTCTAAAGGAGTAAATCCTCTCTACTCAACAGGAGATCGCTGAGCTCTGACCTACTTTCACTTTGACTTAGGTGGAAAATGCAAATAAATAACGCCTTTAAAATTAAAATATTCCAGCGATTTAATTGTAAATACCCATTAGAACACACCAAGACCTGAATTCAGCTATTTGAGCTAATTTATTCAAAACTCTAAGCATTTCCTTCACCGTGTACAGCTTCAGCACGTACTCTCTCTGTATATCTGCTCACAAACGACCTAATTTGCTCGAATTAGAACGCCTTTAAAATTAAAATATTACAGCGATTTAACTCTAAATACCCATTACAACACATCAACAGCTAAATCAGTTTGTGATCTGTTTTATTTCAAACTTGAAGCAGTGTCTTCAGCAAATGTATTACACAGACGAGCTTCTCGGAGCTAACTTACCCGACTGAGAATTATACATGACTGCACGTCTTTTAAAAGCATTTAAATAAAAACACTCCAGCGATTGTACACAATAAATATATTAGGATATTTTAAAGAGCTACATTGGGTGTAAATTAGCTATTTCAAACGTTTTACTAACGAACATGAGATGTACGGCTGCATCCCTCTGTCAACAAAGAATTCATTTGCACGTCTTTTAAAGGTAATCAAATAAAAACATTCCAGCGATTAAACACAATAATAGTACAGTCATATAATAAAAAGGTTAAATGCTTGCTTATTTCTGCTTTTCGCACTGCAACGCGTCGTGGCTTTGAAGCAAGCGCTGGACTAATCTCGTATGGCAAGCCGTTTTAACCTAAAATACACATATTAATCCACTATGGCAAGCTGTTTTAGCCTAAAATATACTAAGCATTACTTATCGTAATAGCATTTTTACTAGCAACAATTCAATTACAGAGCTCTAAGTGTTCTGGGCTGGCCCTTTTGCCCCAAGGCTGCCCAATTTGGCTCTCCAAGCCAACATTTAAAGTTTGTCATCGAACTTTAGCTTCTAGTTATTATTAAACTTCTTCTGAGACTAAAATTCTATACGCTACTCCTCCTAGAGCTTTAAGGCTACAAGCCCCAAACTCGGCGGAGCCCTGGGCCCTGGTCACGAAAGTGTTGCTATATCTTTTTGGAATGATCAGACTTACAGTTGATTTAATATTAATTTTTTTGCATTAAAAATTCCTAAAATTTCGCCCTCTAATGGAGCAATTTTCCAGTATGGCAAGCTGTTTTAACCTAAAATCCACACACGATCCTCTATGGCAAGCTGTTTTAGCCTAAAATATACTAAGCATTTCTTGTCGTACTGCCATTTTTACTAGCAACAATTCAATTAGAGAGCTCTAAGTGTTCTGGTCTGGCCCTTTTGCCCCAAGGCTGCCCGGTTTGGCTCTCCAAGCCAACATTTAAAGTTTGTCATCGAACTTTAGCTTCTAGTTATTATTATTCTTATGACCTAAAGAAATTTCTGACAGCTACTCCTCCGAGGCCTTTGAAGCCACAAGGCCCAAACTTGGCAGAGACCTGGGCCCTTGTCCCGAAAGAGTTGCTATATCTATTTGGACTGATCAGATGTACAGTTGATTTATTATTAATTTTTGAATATGACAAATTTCCCAATGAATTACATGGGCTGAGAAAAAATGCGCCCTCTAACAGTAATACCTCTCGACTGAAGAGGCGGGACTCAAACCTCTTACTTACAGTCACTCTGAAATCGGTGGAAATCCAAATAAATATCGCCTTAAAAATTTAATTATTACAGCGATTTAACTCTAAATACCCATTAGAACATATTAACAGGTAAATTCAGTGGTTTGTGAGCATTCTTGTAAAAGAAAAGCTCGCACCCTTCAGCGCTTATACAAGCCGCAAGCATGTACTCTCTCTGTATGTGCTCATAAAGAACATAATTTGCACGAATTAGAACGCCTTTACAATTAATATATTTCAGCGATTTATTTGTAAATACCCATTAGAACACATCAACAAATCAGCCTTTTGTGATCTGTTTTATTTCAAAGTTAAAGCACTGTCTTCAGCAAATGTGTGTTATACAGACGAGCTTTCACGGCTCGGAACTTACCCGACTGAGAATATATTATACATGACTGCACGTCTTTTAAAAGCCTTTAAATAAAAACACTCTAGCGATCCAACACAATAAATATACAAGAATATTTTAAAGAACAACATTAGCTGCAAATGAGCTATTCAATAGTTTTCACTAACGAACATGTTACCGAGCTGTGACCTATACTTTCACTTTGACTTCGGTGGAAAATGCATATAAATAACGCCTTTAAAATTACAATATTCCACCCATTTAATTATAAATACCCATTAGAACACATCAAGACCTGAATTCAGCTGTTTGAGCGAATTTATTGAAAACCCTAAGCATTTCCTTCACCGCATACAGGTTGCCTTCAACGAGTATACATGGAGACGAACGACATAATTTGCACGAATTTGACCGCCTTTAAAATTACAATATTGCAGCGATTTAATTCAGTCCACCCATTAGAAAATATCAACAGCTAAATGCAGTTGTTTGTGAGCTTTTTTTTCATACAGAGAGCGATGTGTTTAGCAGTGTGTTAGACATGAGCTCCGAGATGTCCGACTGACAATTATACATGACTGCACGTCTTTTAAAGGCATTTAAATACAAACACTCCAGCGATTGCACACAATAAATATAGAAGAACATTTTAAAGACCTACATTGAGTGCAAATGACTTTTTTTTCACAGGCTTAACTAACTAACATTGAATGCACTGCTCAGTCTTCATCTGCATCATCAAAGACATAATTTGCACGTCTTTTAAAGGTATTTAAATACAAACACTCCAGCGATTAAACACAATAATAGTAGAGTAATATATTACACAGCTTAAATGCTTGCTTATTAATGCTTTTAGGCTCAACCGCACAGCAACGCTTTCAAGCACGCGCTGCACACTTGTTGTATGGCAAGCCGTTTTAACCTAAAATACACATAAATACTCTATGGCAAGCTGTTTTAGCCTAAAATATACTAAGCATTACTTATCCTAATAGCATTTTTACTAGCAACAATTCAATCAGAGAGCTCTAAGTGTTCTGGGCTGGCCCTTTTGCCCGAAGGCTGCCCGGTTTGCTTCTCCAAGCCAACATTTAAAGTTTGTCATCGAACTTTAGCTTCTAGTTATTATTAAAATTCTTCTGAGACTAAAATTCTATACGCTACTCCTCCTAGAGCTTTAAGCCTACAAGCCCCAAACTCGGCGGAGCCCTGGGCCCTGGTCACGAAAGTGTTGCTATATCTTTTTGGAATGATCAGACTTACAGTTGATTTAATATTAATTTTTTTATATTACAAATTCCTAAAATTTCGCCCTCTAATGGAGCAATACCTCTCCACTGAATGGATATATGTCCCATAGAATTGAATGGGCTGAGAAAAAGGCGCCCTCTAAAGGAGTAAATCCTCTCTACTCAACAGGAGATCGCTGAGCTCTGACCTACTTTCACTTTGACTTAGGTGGAAAATGCAAATAAATAACACCTTTAAAATTAAAATATTCCAGCGATTTAATTGTAAATACCCATTAGAACACACCAAGACCTATTTGAGCTAATTTATTCAAAACTCTAAGCATTTCCTTCACCGTGTACAGCTTCAGCACGTACTCTCTCTGTATATCTGCTCACAAACGACATGATTTGCTCGAATTAGAACGCCTTTAAAATTAAAATATTACAGCGATTTAACTCTAAATACCCATTACAACACATCAACAGCTAAATCAGTTTGTGATCTGTTTTATTTCAAAGTTGAAGCAGTGTCTTCAGCAAATGTATTACACAGACGAGCTTCACGGCTCGGAGCTAACTTACGTTACCCGACTGAGAATTATACATGACTGCACGTCTTTTAAAAGCATTTAAATAAAAACACTCCAGCGATTGTACACAATAAATATAGAAGAATATTTTAAAGAGCTACATTGGGTGTAAATTAGCTATTTCAAACGTTTTACTAACGAACATGAGATGTACGTCTGCATTATCAGTCTGTCAACAAATACATAATTTGCACGTCTTTTAAAGGCATTTAAATAAAAACACTCCAGCGATTGCACACAATAAATATAGAAGAATATTTTAAAGAGCCGCATTGAATGCAAATGACCTGTTTCAAAGGTTTTTAATAACGAACATGAGATGTACGGCTGCATCCCTCTGTCAACAAAGAATTCATTTGCACGTCTTTTAAAGGTAATCAAATAAAAACATTCCAGCGATTGCACACAATAAATATAGAAGAATATTTTAAAGAGCTGCATTGAGTGTAAATGAGCTATTTCAAACGTTTCACTAACGAACATGAGATGCACGGCTGCATTTATGTGTCTGTTAACAAAGACATCATTTGCACGACTTTTAAAGGTATTTTAATACAAACACTCCAGCGATTCAACACAATAATAGTACAGTCATATAATAAAAAGGTTAAATGCTTGCTTATTTCTGCTTTTCGCCTCAACCGCACAGCAACGCGTCGTGGCTTTGAAGCAAGCGCTGCACGAATCTCGTATGGCAAGCCGTTTTAACCTAAAATACACATATTAATCCACTATGGCAAGCTGTTTTAGCCTAAAATATACTAAGCATTACTTATCGTAATAGCATTTTTACTAGCAACAATTCAATTACAGAGCTCTAAGTGTTCTGGGCTGGCCCTTTTGCCCCAAGGATGCCCAATTTGGCTCTCCAAGCCAACATTTAAAGTTTGTCATCGAACTTTAGCTTCTAGTTATTATTAAAATTCTTCTGAGACTAAAATTCTATACGCTACTCCTCCTAGAGCTTTAAGCCTACAAGCCCCAAACTCGGCGGAGCCCTGGGCCCTGGTCACGAAAGTGTTGCTATATCTTTTTGGAATGATCAGACTTACAGTTGATTTAATATTAATTTTTTTATATTAAAAATTCCTAAAATTTCGCCCTCTAATGGAGCAATACCTCTCCACTGAATGGAAATATGTCCCTTAGAATTGAATGGGCTGAGAAAAAGGCGCCCTCTAAAGGAGTAAATCCTCTCTACTCAACAGGAGATCGCTGAGCTCTGACCTACTTTCACTTTGACTTAGGTGGAAAATGCAAATAAATAACGCCTTTAAAATTAAAATATTCCAGCGATTTAATTGTAAATACCCATTAGAACACACCAAGACCTATTTGAGCTAATTTATTCAAAACTCTAAGCATTTCCTTCACCGTGTACAGCTTCAGCACGTACTCTCTCTGTATATCTGCTCACAAACGACATGATTTGCTCGAATTAGAACGCCTTTAAAATTAAAATATTACAGCGATTTAACTCTAATACCCATTACAACACATCAACAGCTAAATCAGTTTGTGATCTGTTTTATTTCAAAGTTGAAGCAGTGTCTTCAGCAAATGTATTACACAGACGAGCTTCACGGCTCGGAGCTAACTTACGTTACCCGACTGAGAATTATACATGACTGAACGTCTTTTAAAAGCATTTAAATAAAAACACTCCAGCGATTGTACACAATAAATATAGAAGAATATTTTAAAGAGCTACATTGGGTGTAAATTAGCTATTTCAAACGTTTTACTAACGAACATGAGATGTACGGCTGCATTATCAGTCTGTCAACAAATACATAATTTGCACGTCTTTTAAAGGCATTTAAATAAAAACACTTCAGCGATTGCACACAATAAATATAGAAGAATATTTTAAAGAGCCGCATTGAATGCAAATGACCTGTTTCAAAGGTTTTTAATAACGAACATGAGATGCAAGGCTGCATCCGTCTGTGTCAACAAAGAATTCATTTGCACGTCTTTTAAAGGTAATCAAATAAAAACATTCCAGCGATTGCACTCAATAAATATAGAAGAATATTTTAAAGAGCTACATTGGGTGTAAATGAGCTATTTCAAACGTTTTACTAACGAACATGAGATGTACGGCTGCATCCCTCTGTCAACAAAGAATTCATTTGCACGTCTTTTAAAGGTAATCAAATAAAAACATTCCAGCGATTGCAATAAATATAGAAGAATATTTTAAAGAGCTGCATTGAGTGTAAATGAGCTATTTCAAACGTTTCACTAACGAACATGAGATGCACGGCTGCATTTGTGTGTCTGTTAACAAAGACATCATTTGCACGACTTTTAAAGGTATTTTGATACAAACACTCCAGCGATTCAACACAATAATAGTACAGTCATATAATAAAAAGGTTAAATGCTTGCTTATTTCTGCTTTTCGCCTCAACCGCACAGCAACACGTCGTGGCTTTGAAGCAAGCGCTGCACGAATCTCGTATGGCAAGCCGTTTTAACCTAAAATACACATATTAATCCACTATGGCAAGCTGTTTTAGCCTAAAATATACTAAGCATTACTTATCGTAATAGCATTTTTACTAGCAACAATTCAATTACAGAGCTCTAAGTGTTCTGGGCTGGCCCTTTTGCCCGAAGGCTGCCCAATTTGGCTCTCCAAGCCAACATTTAAAGTTTGTCATCGAACTTTAGCTTCTAGTTATTATTCTTCTTCTTCCTTGCCAAAATTTTCTGACTGTATCTCCTCCTAGAGCTTTAACTCTACAAACTCCAAACTCAGCCCAGATCTTCAAACTGTTCTAACTCGAGTTGCTATATCTTTTCTAACTGATCGGACTTACGGTTTTCCTAAAAATCCCGATTAAAACTGGGAAAAAAATCTCATTGACTTGCATTGATGGAATGTTCAAATGAGTCAAGACTTTTCAAACTCCAACTGTCAAAATTCAAATTTAAACTGCCAGAATCCTTTGAAACTCAATCAAGCTTCCCTTCTATGAACTATATTTCTAATCCATTCAAACTCATTCAAACTCATCTATCTTTCTATCTATCTATCTAAGTCATGCTAACAGTATGCTAATCATGCTAAAATCAAGCTAGCGACTTGCTAGAAATGCTAAAATCATGCTAGCGACTTGCTAGTCATGCTAAAATCATGCTAGCGACTTGCTAATCATGTTAAAATCATGCTATCAACTTGCTAGTCATGTTAAAATCATGCTAGCGACTTGCTAAAATCATGCTAGCGACTTGCTAGTCATGTTTAAATCATGCTAGTAACTTGCTAGTCATGCTAAAATCACGCTAGCGACTTGCTAATCATGTTAAAATCATGCTATCAACTTACTAGTCATGTTAAAATCATGCTAGCGACTTGCTAAAATCATGCTAGCAACTTGCTAGTCATGTTTAAATCATGCTAGTAACTTGCTAGTCATGCTAAAATCATCCTAGTAACTTGCTAGTCATGCTAGAATCATGCTAGTGACTTGCTAGTCGTGCTAGGATCATGCTAGTAACTTGCTAGTCATGCTAGAATCATCCCAAAATCATGCTAGTGACTTGCTAGTCATGCTAAAATCATGCTAGATATTTGCTAGTCATGCTAAAATCATGCTAGTAACTTGCTAGTCATGCTAGAATCATGCTAGTGACTTGCTAGTCGTGCTAGGATCATGCTAGTAACTTGCTAGTCATGCTAGAATCATCCCAAAATCATGCTAGTGACTTGCTAGTCATGTTAAAATCATGCTAGCGACTTGCTAGTCATGATAAAATCATGCTAGCAACTTGCTAATCATGCTAAAATCATGCTAATGACTTGCTGATCATGCTAAAATCATGGTAGCAACTAGCTAATCATGCTAGCAACATGTTAAAAACATGCTAGGGCACCCTAGTAACCACATAGCAACACCATAGCAACCACCCCAGGCACCATAGAAACCGCTCAGCAACACCTTAGCAACCACCCCGGGTACCCTAGCAACCGCATAGCAACACCTTAGCAACCACCCCGGGTACCTTAGCAACCGCATAGCAACACCTTAGCAACCACCCTGGGTACCATAGCAACCGCATAGCAACACCCTAACAACCACCACAGGCACCATAGCAACCGCATAGCAACACCTTAGCAACCACCCTGGGTACCTTAGCAACCGCATAGCAACACCCTAGCAACAACCCCAGGCACCATAGCAACCGCATAGTAACACCTTAGCAACCACCCCAGGCACCATAGCAACCGCATAGCAACACCCTAGCAACCACCACAGGCACCATAGCAACCGCATAGTAGCACCTTAGCAACCACCCCAGGCACCATAGCAACTGCATAGCAACACCCTAGCAACCACCCCAGGCACCATAGCAACCGCATAGCAACACCTTAGCAACCACCCTGGGTACCTTAGCAACCACATAGCAACACCCTAGCAACCACCCCGGGTACCTTAGCAACCGCATAGCAACACCCTAGCAACCACCTCGGGTACCTTAGCAACCGCATAGCAACACCCTAGCAACCACCCCGGGTACCTTAGCAACCGCATAGCAACACCTTAGCAACCGCCCCAGGTACCCTAGCAACCGCGTAGCAACACCTTAGCAACCACCCTGAGCACCCTAGCAACCGCCTAGCAACACCTTAGCAACCACCCAGAGTACCCTACCAACCACATAGAAACACTTCAGCAACCACTCTAAGAACCTTAGCATCTAACTTGAAGCTTTTAAAATTACTTTAAACTTCAAACTATTTCAGACTGAAAACCATCAAACTTAAAGCTTTTCAAACTCTATCTATCTATCTATCTATCTATCTATCTATCTATCTATCTATCTATCTATCTATCTATCTATCTGTCTGTTCAATCTTCAAGCTTTAAAACTGCTGAAAACTTCAAACTATTTCAGACTGAAAACAGTCAAACTTTTAAAACTTTTACAAACTTTCAAAAACTATCTGGTCAGACTTTCTCAAGCCAACTTCAAAGTTTGTCTTGACGAACTTTTTTATCTAGTTATGTTGGCTTGGAGAGCCAACATACTGTTATGCTATTTAAACTTATTATTATTATGTTGGCTTGGAGAGCCAACATACTGTTATGCTATTTAAACTTATTATTATTATTATATGTTATTATTCTTATGACCTAAGAAAATTTCTGACAGCTACTCCTCCGAGGCCTTTGAAGCCACAAGGCCCAAACTTGGCACAGACCTGGGCCCTTGTCCCGAAAGAGTTGCTATATCTATTTGGACTGATCAGATGTACAGTTGATTTATTATTAATTTTTGAAAATGACATATTTCCCAATGAATTACATGGGCTGAGAAAAAATGCGCCCTCTAGCAGTAATACCTCTCGACTGAAGAGGCGGGACTCAAACCTCTTACTTACAGTCACTCTGAAATCGGTGGAAATACAAATAAATATCACCTTAAAAACTTAATTATTACAGCGATTTAACTCTAAATACCCATTACAACACATCAACAGCTAAATCAGTTTGTGATCTGTTTTATTTCAAAGTTGAAGCACTGTCTTCAGCAAATGTGTTACACAGACGAGCTTCACGGTTCGGAGCTAACTTACCCGACTAAGAATTATACATGACTGAACGTCTTTTAAAAGCATTTAAATAAAAACACTCCAGCGATTGTACACAATAAATATAGAAGAATATTTTAAAGAGCCGCATTGAATGCAAATGACCTGTTTCAAAGGTTTTTAATAACGAACATGAGATGTACGGCTGCATATCCGTCTGTGTCAACAAATGATTCATTTGCACGTCTTTTAAAGGTAATCAAATAAAAAAATTCCAGCGATTGCACACAATAAATATAGAAGAATATTTTAAAGAGCTGCATTGAGTGCAAATGAGCTGTTTCATAGATTTAACTAACATTGGATGCACTGCTCAGTTCTTCGTCTGCATCATCAAAGACATCATGTGCACGTCTTTTAAAGGTATTTAATTACAAACACTCCAGCGATTAAACACAATAAATATAGAATATTTTAAAGAGCTACATTGGGTGTAAATGAGCTATTTCAAACGTTTCTCTAACGAACATCAGATGTATGGCTTTATTATCAGTCTGTCAACAAATACATCATTTGCACGTCTTTTAAAGGCATTTAAATAAAAACACTCCAGCCATTGCACACAATAAATATAGAAGAATATTTTAAAGACCTACATTGGGTGCAAATGACGTTTTTCATAGGCTTAACTAACTAACATGAGATGCACGGCTGCATTTATGTGTCTGTTAACAAAGACATCAAATTTGCACGTCTTTTAAAGGTATTTTAATACAAACACTCCAGCGATTCAACACAATAACAGTACAATCATATAATAAAAAGGTTAAATGCTTGCTTATTTCTGCTTTTCACCTCAACCGCACAGCAACGCGTCGTGGCTTTGAAGCAGGCGCTGCACGAATCTTAAGATATGGCAAGCCGTTTTAACCTAAAATCCACACACAATCCTCTATGGCAAGCTGTTTTAGCCTAAAATATACTAAGCATTTCTTGTCGTACTGCCATTTTTGCTAGCAACAATTCCATTAGAGAGTTCTAAGTGTTCTGGGCTGGCCCTTTTGCCCCAAGGCTGCCCGGTTTGGCTCTCCAAGCCAACATTTAAAGTTTGTCATCGAACTTTAGCTTCTAGTTATTATTATTCTTATGACCTACAGAAATTTCTGACAGCTACTCCTCCGAGGCCTTTGAAGCCACAAGGCCCAAACTTGGCAGAGACCTGGGCCCTTGTCCAGAAAGAGTTGCTATATCTATTTGGACTGATCAGATGTACAGTTGATTTATTATTAATTTTTGAATATGACAAATTTCCCAATGAATTACATGGGCTGAGAAAAAATGCGCCCTCTAACAGTAATACCTCTCGACTGAAGAGGCGGGACTCAAACTTCTTACTTACAGTCACTCTGAAATCCGTGGAAATACAAATAAATATCGCCTTAAAAATGTCATTATTACAGCGATTTAACTCTAAATACCCATTAGAACATATCAACAGCTAAATTCAGTGGTTTGTGAGTAGTTCTTGTAAAAGAAAAGCTCGCACCCTTCAGCGCTTATACAAGCCGTCAGCACTAGGCTACTCTCTCTCTACATGTGCTCACAAACAACATAAATTGCACGAATTAGAACGCCTTTAAAATAAATATATTTCAGCGATTTATTTGTAAATACCCATTAGAACACATCAACAAATCAGCCTTTTGTGATCTGTTTTATTTCAAAGTTAAAGCACTGTCTTCAGCAAATGTGTTATACAGACGAGCTTTCACGGGCCGGAGCTAACTTACCCGACTGAGAATTATGACTGCACGTCTTTTAAAAGCATTTACATAAAAACACTCCAGCGATCCAACACAATAAATATACAAGAATATTTTAAAGAACAACATTAGCTGCAAATGAGCTTTTCAATACGTTTCACTAACGACCATGTTACCGAGCTGTGACTTACTTTCACTTTGAACTCGGTGGAAAATGCATATAAATAATGCCTTTAAAATTACAATATTCCAGCCATTTAATTGTAAATACCCATTAGAACACATCAAGACCTGAATTCAGCTGTTTGAGCGAATTTATTGAAAACCCTAAGCAATTCCTTCACCGTGTACAGATTGCTTTCAACGAGTATACATGGAGACGAACGACATAATTTGCACGAATTAGAACGCCTTTAAAATTACAATATTGCAGCGATTTAATTCAGTCCACCCATTAGAAAATATCAACAGCTAAATGCAGTTGTTTGTGAGCATTTTGTTTTTTCATACAGAGAGCGCTGCATTCAGCAGTGTGTTAGACATGAGCTCCGAGATGTCCGACTGAGAATTATACATGACTGCACGTCTTTTAAAGGCATTTAAATAAAAACACTCCAGCGATTCAACACAATAAATATAGAAGAATATTTTAAAGACCTGCATTGGGTGCAAATGACGTTTTTCATAGGCTTAACTAACTAACATGAGATGCACGGCTGCATTTATGTGTCTGTTAACAAAGACATCATTTGCACGTCTTTTAAAGGTATTTTAATACAAACACTCCAGCGATCCAACACAATAATAGTTCAGTCATATAATAAAAAGTTTAAATGCTTGCTTATTTCTGCTTTTCGGCTCAACCGCACGGCAACGCGACGCGGCTTTGAAGCAGGCGCTCATCACTTATTCCAGTATGGCAAGCCGTTTTAACCTAAAATACAATTATTAATCCACTATGGTGTTCTGGGCTGGCCCTTTTGCCCGAAGGCTGCCCAATTTGGCTCTCCAAGCCAACATTTAAAGTTTGTCATCGAACTTTAGCTTCTAGTTAAGTTGGCTTGAGAGAGCCAACTTACTGATATTCTATTTAAACTTATTATTTTTCTTCCTCTTCTTCTTCTTCTGAGACTAAATTTCTGACTGCTACTCCTCCTAGAGCTTTAACTCTACAAACTCCAAACTCAGCCCAGATCTTCAAACTGTTCTAACTCGAGTTGCTATATCTTTTCTAACTGATCGGACTTACGGTTTTCCTAAAAATGCCGATTAAAACTGGGGAAAAAATCTCATTGACTTACATTGAAAAGTCTTGGCTCATTTGAACATTCCGTCAAACTCCAACTGTCAAAATTCAAATTTAAACTGCCAGAATCCTTTGAGACTCAATCAGGCTTCCCTTCTATCTATTATATCTAATCCAATCAAACTCATTTAAACTCATCTATCTATCTGTCTATAAATCTATTTATCTATTAATCTGTCTATCTATAAATCTATCTATTAATCTGTCTATCTATTAATCTATCTATCTATTAATCTATCTATCTATAAATCTGTCTATCTATAAATCTATCTATCTATAAATCTGTCTATCTATAAATCTATCTATCTATTAATCTGTCTATCTATAAATCTGTTTATCTATTAATCTATCTATCTATAAATCTGTTTATCTATTAATCTATCTATCTATCTATCTATCTATCTATCTATCTATCTATTAATCTGTCTATCTATTAATCTGTTTATCTATTAATCTATCTATCTATCTATTAATCTATCTATCTATTAATCTGTCTATCTATTAATCTATCTATCTATTAATCTATCTATCTATAAATCTATCTATCTATTAATCTCTACTTGAGATTTGCTGGTAATGCTAAAATCATGCTAGCTACTTGCTAGTCGTGCTAAAATCATGCTAGTGACTTGCTAGTAATGCTAAAATCATGCTAGCGACTTGCTAGTCATGCTAAAATCATGCTAGCGACTTGCTAGTAATGCTAAAATCATGCTAGCGACTTGCTAGTCACGCTAAAATCATGCTAGCGACTTTGCTAGTCATGCTAAAATAATGCAAGCGACTTGCTAGTCATGCTAAAATCATGCTAGCAACTTGCTAGTAATGCTAAAATCATGCTAGCGACTTTGCTAGTCAGGCTAAAATCATGCTAGCGACTTGCTAGTCACGTTAAAATCATGCTAGCGACTTTGCTAGTCATGCTAAAATAATGCAAGCGACTTGCTAGTCATGCTAAAATCATGATAGCGACTTGCTAATCATGCTAAAATAATGCAAGCGACTTGCTAGTCATGCTAAAATCATGATAGCGACTTGCTAGTAATGCTAAAATCATGCTAGTGACTTGCTAGTAATGCTAAAATCATGCTAGCGACTTTGCTAGTCAGGCTAAAATCATGCTAGCGACTTGCTAGTCATGTTAAAATCATGCTAGCGACTTGCTAGTCTTGCTAAAATCATGTTAGCGACTTGCTAGTCATGCTAAAATCATGCTAGCAACTAGCTAATCATGCCAGCAACATGCTAGTAACCACCCTGGGTAACCTAGTAACCACATAGCAACACCTTAGCAACCACCTCAGGTACTTTAGCAACCACATAGTAACACCTTAGCAACCACCATGGTACCTTAGCAACCGCATAGCAACACCTTAGCAACCACCCTGGGTACCTTAGCAACTGCATAGCAACACCTTAGCAACCACCATGGGTACCTTAGCAACCACATAGCAACACCTTAGCAACCACCCCAGGTACCCTATCAACCGCATAGCAACACCTTAGCAACCACCCCAGGTACCCTAGCAACCACATAGCAACACCTTAGCAACCACCCTGGGTACCTTAGCAACCGCATAGCAACACCTTAGCAACCACCATGGGTAACTTAGCAACCACATAGCAACACCTTAGCAACCACCCCAGGTACCCTAGCAACCGCATAGCAACACCTTAGCAACCACCCCGGGTACCCTAGCAACCGCATAGCAACACCTTAGCAACCACATAGCAACACCTTAGCAACCACCCCGGGTACCTTAGCAACCACATAGCAACACCTTAGCAACAGCATAGCAACACCTTAGCAACCACATAGCAACAACTTAGCAACCACCCGGGTACCTTAGCAACCACATAGCAACACCTTAGCAACCACCCGGGTACCTTAGCAACCACATAGCAACACCTTAGCAACCGCATAGCAACACCTTAGCAACCACCCCGGGTACCTTAGCAACCGAATAGCAACACCCTAGCAACCACCCCAGACACCATAGCTACCTATCTATCTATCTATCTATCTATCTTTAAAACTGCTAAAAACTTTAAACTATTTCAGACTGAAAACCATCAAACTTAAAACTTTTTAAACTTTTACTACTTTTTAAAGCTTTCAAAACTTCTTTAAATTTTAAGGCAAAGCTTTCTCAAGCCAACTTAAAGTTTGTCTCGACGAACTTTTTTATCTAGTTATTTTTCTTCCTCTTCTTCTTCTTCTGAGACTAAATTTCTGACTGCTACTCCTCCTAGAGCTTTAACTCTACAAACTCCAAACTCAGCCCAGATCTTCAAACTGTTCTAACTCGAGTTGCTATATCTTTTCTAACTGATCGGACTTACGGTTTTCCTAAAAATGCCGATTAAAACTGGGAAAAAAATCTCATTGACTTACATTGAAAAGTCTTGGCTCATTTGAACATTCCGTCAAACTCCAACTGTCAAAATTCAAATTTAAACTGCCAGAATCCTTTGAGACTCAATCAGGCTTCCCTTCTATCTACTATATCTAATCCAATCAAACTCATTTAAACTAATCTATCTATCTATCTATCTATCTATCTATCTATCTATCTATCTATCTATCTATCTATCTATCTATCTATCTATCTATCTATCTATAAATCTATTTATCTATTTATCTATTAATCTGTCTATCTATTAATCTATCTATCTATAAATCTGTCTATCTATTAATCTATCCATCTATAAATCTATCTATCTATAAATCTATCCATCTATTAATCTGTCTATCTATTAATCTATCCATCTATAAATCTATCCATCTATAAATCTATCCATCTATTAATCTGTCTATCTATTAATCTGTCTATCTATTAATCTATCCATCTATTAATCTATCCATCTATTAATCTATCCATCTATAAATCTGTCTATCTATTAATCTATCCATCTATAAATCTGTCTATCTATTAATCTATCCATCTATAAATCTGTCTATCTATTAATCTATCCATCTATTAATCTATCTATTAATCTGTCTATCTATAAATCTATATCTATTAATCTGTCCATCTATAAATCTATATATCTATAAATCTATCTATCTATCTATCTATCTATCTATCTATCTATCTATCTATCTATCTATCTATCTATCTATCTATCTATCTATCTATCTATTAATCTGTTTATCTATAAATCTATCTATTAATATGTCTATCTCTCCATCTAAATCATGCTAACAATATGCTAATCATGCTAAAATCATGCTAGTGACTTGCTAGTAATGCTAAAATCATGCTAGCGACTTGCTAGTAATGCTAAAATCATGCTAGCTACATGCTAGTCATGCTAAAATCATGCTAGCGACTTGCTAGTCATGCTAAAATCATGCTAGCGACTTTGCTAGTCATGCTAAAATAATGCAAGCGACTTGCTAGTCATGCTAAAATCATGCTAGCGACTTGCTAATCATGTTAAAATCATGCTAGCGACTTGCTAGTCTTGCTAAAATCATGTTAGCGACTTGCTAGTAATGCTAAAATCATGCTAGTGACTTGCTAGTAATGCTAAAATCATGCTAGCGACTTTGCTAGTCAGGCTAAAATCATGCTAGCGACTTGCTAGTCATGCTAAAATCATGTTAGCGACTTGCTAATCATGTTAAAATCATGCTAGCGACTTGCTAAAATCATGTTAGCGACTTGCTAGTCATGCTAAAATCATGCCAGCAACATGCTAGTAACCACCCTGGGTAACCTAGTAACCGCATAGCAACACCTTAGCAACCACCTCAGGTACCTTAGCAACCGCATAGCAGCACCTTAGCAACCACCCTGGGTACCTTAGCAACCACATAGCAACACCTTAGCAACCACCCCAGGTACCCTAGCAACCGCATAGCAACACCTTAGCAACCACCCCGAGCACCCTAGCAACCGCATAGCAACACCTTAGCAACCACATAGCAACACCTTAGCAACCACCCCAGGTACCTTAGCAACCACATAGCAACACCTTAGCAACCACCCCGTGTACCTTAGCAACCGCATAGCAACACCTTAGCAACCACCCCGGGTACCTTAGCAACCGAATAGCAACACCCTAGCAACCACCCCAGCCACCACAGCTATCTATCTATCTATCTATCTATCTATCTATCTATCTATCTATCTATCTATCTATCTATCTATCTATCTATCTATCTATCTATCTATCTATCTTCAATCTTTAAAACTGCTAAAAACTTTAAACTATTTCAGACTGAAACCCATCAAACTTAAAACTTTTTAAACTTTTTAAACTTTTACTACTTTTTAAAGCTTTCAAAACTTCTTTAAACTTTAAGGCAAAGCTTTCTCAAGCCAACTTAAAGTTTGTCTCGACGAACTTTTTTATCTAGTTATGTTGGCTTGGAGAGCCAACATACTGTTATGCTATTTAAACTTATTATTATGTTGGCTTGGAGAAGCCAACATATTGTTATGCTATTTAAACTTATTATTATTATTAAACTTCTTCTGAGACTAAAATTCTATACGCTACTCCTCCTAGAGCTTTAAGGCTACAAGCCCCAAACTCGGCAGAGCCCTGGGCCCTGACCCCGAGATTGTTGCTATATCTTTTTAGACTGATCAGACTTACAGTTGATTTATTATTAATTTTTTTACATTAAAAATTCCTAAAATTTCGCCCTCTAATGGAGCAATATTCCAGTATGGCAAGCCGTTTTAACCTAAAATCCACACACGATCGTCTATGGCAAGCTGTTTTAGCCTAAAATATACTAAGCATTTCTTGTCGTACTGCCATTTTTACTAGCAACAATTCAATTAGAGAGCTCTAAGTGTTCTGGGCTGGCCCTTTTGCCCCAAGGCTGCCCGGTTTGGCTCTCCAAGCCAACATTTAAAGTTTGTCATCGAACTTTAGCTTCTAGTTATTATAGTTATTATTCTTATGACCTAAGAAAATTTCTGACAGCTACTCCTCCGAGGCCTTTGAAGCCACAAGGCCCAAACTTGGCAGAGACCTGGGCCCTTGTCCCGAAAGATATGCTATATCTATTTGGACTGATCAGATGTACAGTTGATTTATTATTAATTTTTGAATATGACAAATTTCCCAATGAATTACATGGGCTGAGAAAAAAATGCGCCCTCTAACAGTAATACCTCTCGACTGAAGAGGCGGGATTCAAACCTCTTACTTACAGTCACTCTGAAAACGGTGGAAATAGAAATAAATACCGCCTTAAAAATGTAAATATTACAACGATTTAACTCTAAATACCCATTAGAACATATCAACAGCTAAATTCAGTGGTTTGTGAGTATTTCTTGTAAAAGAAAAGCTCGCACCCGTCAGCGCTTATACAAGCCGTCGGCATGTACTCTCTCTGTATGTGCTCATAAACAACATAATTTGCACGAATTAGAACGCCTTTAAAATTAATATATTTCAGCGATTTATTTGTAAATACCCATTAGAACACATCAACAAATCAGCCTTTTGTGATCTGTTTTATTTCAAAGTTAAAGCACTGTCTTCAGCAAATGTGTTATACAGACGAGCTTTCACGGATCGGAGCTAACTTACCCGACTGAGAATAATACATGACTGAACGTCTTTTAAAAGCATTTAAATAAAAACACTCCAGCGATCCAACACAATCAATATACAAGAATATTTTAAAGAACTACATTAGCTGCAAATAAGCTGTTCAGTTTCACTAACGAACATGTTACCGAGCTGTGACTTACTTTCACTTTGAATTTGGTGGAAAATGCATATAAATAATGCCTTTAAAATTACAATATTCCAGCCATTTAATTGTAAATACCCATTAGAACACATCAAGACCTGAATTCAGCTGTTTGAGCGAATTTATTGAAACCCCTAAGCATTTCCTTCACCGCGTACAGATTGCTTTCAACGAGTATACATGGAGACGAACGACATAATTTGCACGAATTAGAACGCCTTTAAAATTACAATATTGCAGCGATTTAATTCAGTCCACCCATTAGAAAATATCAACAGCTAAATGCAGTTGTTTGTGAGCATTTTGTTTTCATACAGAGAGTCCTGCATTCAGCAGTGTGTTAGACATGAGCTCCGAGATGTCCGTCTGAGAATTATACATGACTGCACGTCTTTTAAAGGCATTTAAATAAAAACACTCCAGCGATTCAACACAATAAATATAGAAGAATATTTTAAAGACCTGCATTGGGTGCAAATGACGTTTTTCATAGGCTTAACTAACTAACATGAGATGCACTGCTGCATTTATGTGTCTGTTAACAAAGACATCATTTGCACGTCTTTTAAAGGTATTTTAATACAAACACTCCAGCGATTCAACACAATAATAGTTCAGTCATATAATAAAAAGTTTAAATGCTTGCTTATTTCTGCTTTTCGGCTCAACCGCATGGCAACGCGACGCGGCTTTGAAGCAGGCGCTCATCACTTATTCCAGTATGGCAAGCCGTTTTAACCTAAAATACACATATTAATCCACTATGGTGTTCTGGGCTGGCCCTTTTGCCCGAAGGCTGCCCAATTTGGCTCTCCAAGCCAACATTTAAAGTTTGTCATCGAACTTTAGCTTCTAGTTATTATTATTATTATTCTTATGACCTAAAGAAATTTCTGACAGCTACTCCTCCGAGGCCTTTGAAGCCACAAGGCCCAAACTTGGCAGAGACCTGGGCCCTTGTCCCGAAAGAGTTGCTATATCTATTTGGACTGATCAGATGTACAGTTGATTTATTATTAATTTTTGAAAATGACACATTTCCCAATGAAATACATGGGCTGAGAAAAAATGCGCCCTCTAACAGTAATACCTCTCGACTGAAGAGGCGGGATTCAAACCTCTTACTTACAGTCACTCTGAAATCGGTGGAAATACAAATAAATATCGCCTTAAAAATGTAAATATTACAGCGATTTAACTCTAAAAACCCATTAGAACATATCAACAGCTAAATTCAGTGGTTTGTGAGTAAGGTTAGTTCTTGTAAAAGAAAAGCTCGCACCCTTCAGCGAGTATACATACATGCCGTCAGCACGAACTCTCTCTGTATGTGCTCATAAACAACATAACTTGCTCAAATTAGAACGCCTTTAAAATTCATATATTTCAGCGATTTATTTGTAAATACCCATTAGAACACATCAACAAATCAGCCTTTTGTGATCTGTTTTATTTCAAAGTTAAAGCACTGTCTTCAGCAAATGTGTTATACAGACGAGCTTTCAGGCTCGGAGCTAACTTACCCGACTGAGAATTAAACATGACTGCACGTCTTTTAAAAGCATTTAAATAAAAACACTCTAGCGATCCAACACAATAAATATACAAGAATATTTTAAAGAACTACATTAGCTGCAAATGAGCTTTTCAGTTTCACTAACGACCATGTTACCGAGATGTGACTTACTTTCACTTTGAACTCGGTGGAAAATGCATATAAATAATGCCTTTAAAATTACAATATTCCAGCCATTTAATTGTAAATACCCATTAGAACACATCAAGACCTGAATTCAGCTGTTTGAGCGAATTTATTGAAAACCCTAAGCATTTCCTTCACCGCGCACAGATTGCTTTCAACGAGTATAAATGGAGACGAACAACATAATTTGCACGAATTAGAACGCCTTTAAAATTACAATATTGCAGCGATTTAATTTAGTCCACCCATTAGAAAATATCAACAGCTAAATGCAGTTGTTTGTGAGCATTTTGTTTTCATACAGAGAGCGCTGCGTTCAGCTGTGTGTTAGACATGAGCTCCGAGATGTCCGACTGAGAATTATACATGACTGCACGTCTTTTAAAGGCATTTAAATAAAAACACTCCAGCGATTCAACACAATAAATATAGAAGAATATTTTAAAGACCTGCATTGGGTGCAAATTACTTTTTTCATAGGCTTAACTAACTAACATGAGATGCACTGCTCAGTCTTCATCTGCATCATCAAAGACATCATTTGCACGTCTTTTAAAGGTATTTAAATACAAACACTCCAGCGATTAAACACAATAATAGTAAAGTGATATATTACACAGCTTAAATGCTTGCTTATTTCTGCTTTTAGGCTCAACCGCACAGCAACGCTTTCAAGCACGCGCTGCACACTTGTTGTATGGCAAGCCGTTTTAACCTAAAATACACATAAATCCACTATGGCAAGCTGTTTTAACCTAAAATATACTAAGCATTACTTATCGTAATAGCATTTTTACTAGCAACAATTCAATCAGAGAGCTCTAAGTGTTCTGGGCTGGCCCTTTTGCCCGAAGGCTGCCCGGTTTGCTTCTCCAAGCCAACATTTAAAGTTTGTCATCGAACTTTAGCTTCTAGTTATTATTATTATTATTATATTTTATTATTCTTATGAGCTAAAGAAATTTCTGACACCTACTCCTCCGAGGCCTTTGAAGCCACAAGGCCCAAACTTGGCAGAGACCTGGGCCCTGGTCCCGAAAGAGTTGCTATATCTATTTGGACTGATCAGATGTACAGTTGATTTATTATTAATTTTTGAATATGACAAATTTCCCAATGAATTACATGGGCTGAGAAAAAATGCGCCCTCTAACAGTAATACCTCTCGACTGAAGAGGCGGGATTCAAACCTCTTACTTACAGTCACTCTGAAAACGGTGGAAATACAAATAAATACCGCCTTAAAAATTTTAATATTACAGCGATTTAACTCTAAATACCCATTAGAACATATCAACAGCTAAATTCAGTGGTTTGTGAGTAGTTGTTGTAAAAGAAAAGCTCGCACCCTTCAGCGCTTATACAAGCCGTCAGCATGTACTCTCTCTGTATGTGCTCATAAACAACATAATTTGCACAAATTAGAACGCCTTTAAAATTAATATATTTCAGCGATTTATTTGTAAATACCCATTAGAACACATCAACAATCTGCCTTTTGTGATCTGTTTTATTTCAAACTTAAAGCACTGTCTTCAGCAAATGTGTTATACAGACGAGCTTTCACGGCTCGGAACTTACCCGACTGAGAATATATTATACATGACTGCACGTCTTTTAAAAGCCTTTAAATAAAAACACTCTAGCGATCCAACACAATAAATATACAAGAATATTTTAAAGAACAACATTAGCTGCAAATGAGCTATTCAATAGGTTTCACTAACGAACATGTTACCGAGCTGTGACCTATACTTTCACTTTGACTTCGGTGGAAAATGCATATAAATAACGCCTTTAAAATTACAATATTCCACCCATTTAATTATAAATACCCATTAGAACACATCAAGACCTGAATTCAGCTGTTTGAGCGAATTTATTGAAAACCCTAAGCATTTCCTTCACCGCATACAGGTTGCCTTCAACGAGTATACATGGAGACGAACGACATAATTTGCACGAATTTGACCGCCTTTAAAATTACAATATTGCAGCGATTTAATTCCGTCCACCCATTAGAAAATATCAACAGCTAAATGCAGTTGTTTGTGAGCTTTTTTTTTCATACAGAGAGCGATGTGTTTAGCAGTGTGTTAGACATGAGCTCCGAGATGTCCGACTGACAATTATACATGACTGCACGTCTTTTAAAGGCATTTAAATACAAACACTCCAGCGATTGCACACAATAAATATAGAAGAATATTTTAAAGACCTACATTGAGTGCAAATGACTTTTTTTTCACAGGCTTAACTAACTAACATTGAATGCACTGCTCAGTCTTCATCTGCATCATCAAAGACATAATTTGCACGTCTTTTAAAGGTATTTAAATACAAACACTCCAGCGATTAAACACAATAATAGTAGAGTAATATATTACACAGCTTAAATGCTTGCTTATTAATGCTTTTAGGCTTAACCGCACAGCAACGCTTTCAAGCACGCGCTGCACACTTGTTGTATGGCAAGCCGTTTTAACCTAAAATACACATAAATCCTCTATGGCAAGCTGTTTTAGCCTAAAATATACTAAGCATTACTTATCCTAATAGCATTTTTACTAGCAACAATTCAATCAGAGAGCTCTAAGTGTTCTGGGCTGGCCCTTTTGCCCGAAGGCTGCCCGGTTTGCTTCTCCAAGCCAACATTTAAAGTTTGTCATCGAACTTTAGCTTCTAGTTATTATTATTAAGTTGGCTTGAGAGAGCCAACTTATTGATATTCTATTTAAACTTATTAAGTTGGCTTGAGAGAGCCAACTTACTGATATTCTATTTAAACTTATTATTATTATTATTATTATTCTTCTTCCTATCCTAAATTTCTGACTGTATCTCCTCCTAGAGCTTTAACTCTTCAAACTCCAAACTCAGCCCAGATCTTCAGACTGGTCTAACTCGAGTTGCTATATCTTTTCTAACTAATCAGACTTACGGTTTTCCTAAAAATCCCGATTAAAACTGGGATAAAATCTCATTGACTTACATTGACGGAATGTTCAAATGAGCCAAGACTTTTCAAACTCCAACTGTCAAAATTCAAATTTAAACTCCCAGAATCCTTTGAGACTCAATCAAGCTTCCCTTCTATGAACTATATTTCTAATCCATTCAAACTCATTCAAGCTCATCTATCTTTCTAAGTCATGCTAACAGTATGCTAATCATGCTCAAATCATGCTAGCAACTTGCTAGTCATGCTAAAATCATGCTAGCGACTTGCTAGTCATGCTAAAATCATGCTAGCGACTTGCTAGTCATGCTAAAATCATGCTAGTAACTTGCTAGTCGTGCTAGGATCATGCTAGTAACTTGCTAGTCATGCTAGTATCATCCTAAAATCATGCTAGCGACTTGCTAGTCATGCTAAAATCATGCTAGCGACTTGCTAGTCATGCTAAAATCATGCTAGTAACTTGCTAGTCATGCTCGAATCATGCTAGTGACTTGCTAGTCGTGCTAAGATCATGCTAGTAACTTGCTAGTCATGCTAGTATCATCCTAAATTCATGCTAGCGACTTGCTAGTCATGCTAAAATCATGCTAGCGACTTGCTATATATGTTAAAATCATGCTAGTGACTTGCTAGTCATGCTAGTGACTTCCTAGTCATGCTAGAATCGTGCTAGTGACTTGCTAGTCATGCTAGAATCGTGCTAGTGACATGCTAGTCATGCTAAAATCATGCTAGTGACATGCTTGTCATGCTAGTAATCATGCTAGTGACTTGCTAGTCATGCTAGAATCGTGCTAGTGACTTGCTAGTCATGCTAGAATCATGCTAGTGACATGCTAGTCATGCTAAAATCATGCTAGTGACTTGCTAGTCATGCTAGAATTGTGCTAGTGACTTGCTAGTCATGCTAAAATCATGCTAGTGACATGCTAGTCATGCTAGTAGTCATGTTAGAATCATGCTAGTGACTTGCTAGTCATGCTAGAATCATGCTAGTGACTTGCTAGTCATGCTAAAATCATGCTAGCGACTTGCTAATCATGCTAAAATCATGCTAGCGTCTTTGCTATTCATGCTAAAATCATGCTAGCGACTTGCTAGTCATGCTAAAATCATGCTAGCGACTTGCTAATCATGCTAAAATCGTGCTAGCGACTTGCTAGTCATGCTAAAACCATGCTAGCAACATGCTAGAAACATGCTAGTAAACACCCTGGGTACCCTAGTAACCACATAGCAACACCCAAGCAACCACCACAGGCACCATAGCAACCGCATAGCAACACCGTAGCAACCACCCCAGGCATCATAGCAACCGCATAGCAACACCCTGGCAACCACCACAGGCACCATAGCAACTGCATAGCAACACCTTAGCAACCACCCCGAGTACCTTAGCAACCGCATAGCAACACCCTAGCAACAATCCCAGGCACCATAGCAACCGCATAGCAACACCTTAGCAACCACCCCGAGTACCTTAGCAACCGCATAGCAACACCCTAGCAACCAACCCAGGCACCATAGCAACCTCATAGCAACACCTTAGCAACCACCCCGGGTACCATAGCAACCACATAGCAACCACCCAGGGTACCTTAGCAACCACATAGCAACACCCTAGCAACCACCCCGGGTACCTTAGCAACACCTTAGCAACCACCCCAGGTACCTTAGCAACCACATAGCAACACCTTAGCAACCACATAGTAACACCCTAGCAACCACCTCGGGTACCTTAGCAACCACATAGTAACACCTTAGCAACCACCATGGGTACCTTAGCAACCGCATAGCAACACCTTAGCAACCACCCCAGGTACCCTAGCAACACCTTAGCAACCACCCTTAGCACCCTTGCAACCGCCTAGCAACACCTTAGCAACCACTCTAAGAACCTTAGCATCTAACTTGAAGCTTTTAAAATTACTTTAAACTTCAAACTATTTCAGACTGAAAACCATCAAACTTAAAACTTTTCTATCTATCTATCTATCTATCTATCTATCTATCTATCTATCTATCTATCTATCTATCTATCTATCTATCTATCTATCTATCTATCTATCTATCTTCAAGCTTAAAACTGCTGAAAACTGCTGAAAACTTCAAACTATTTCAGACTGAAAACAGTCAAACTTTTAAAACTTTTACAAACTTTAAAAACTATTTTAAACTATCTGGTGAGACTTTCTCAAGCCAACTTCAAAGTTTGTCTTGACGAACTTTTTTATCTAGTTATTTTTCTTCCTCTTCTTCTTCTTCTGAGACTAAATTTCTGACTGCTACTCCTCCTAGAGCTTTAACTCTACAAACTCCAAACTCAGCCCAGATCTTCAGTCTGGTCTGACTCGAGTTGCTATATCTTTTCTAACTGATCGGACTTACGGTTTTCCTAAAAATGCCGATTAAAACTGGGAAAAAAATCTCATTGACTTACATTGAAAAGTCTTGGCTCATTTGAACATTCCGTCAAACTCCAACTGTCAAAATTCAAATTTAAACTGCCAGAATCCTTTGAGACTCAATCAGGCTTCCCTTCTATCTAGTATATCTAATCCAATCAAACTCATTTAAACTCATCTATCTATCTATCTATCTATCTATCTATCTATCTATCTATCTATCTATCTATCTATCTATCTATCTATCTATCTATCTATCTATCTATCTATCTATTAATCTGTCTATCTATAAATCTATCCATCTATAAATCTATCCATCTATAAATCTATCCATCTATTAATCTGTCTATCTATAAATCTGTCTATCTATAAATCTATCCATCTATTAATCTGTCTATCTATTAATCTGTCTACCTATTAATCTATCTATTAATCTGTCTATCTATTAATCTGTCTACCTATTAATCTATCTATTAATCTGTCTATCTATTAATCTATCTATCTATAAATCTATATCTATTAATCTGTCTATCTATAAATCTATATCTATTAATCTGTCTATCTATAAATCCATATATCTATAAATCTATCTATTAATCTGTCTATCTATCTCTCCATCTAAATCATGCTAACAATATGCTAATCATGCTAAAATCATGGTAGCGACTTGCTAGTCGTGCTAAAATCATGCTAGCGACTTGCTAGTAATGCTAAAATCATGCTAGCGACTTGCTAGTCATGCTAAAATCATGCTAGCGACTCTGCTAGTCATGCTAAAATCATGCTAGTGACTTGCTAGTCATGTTAAAATCATGCTAGCGACTTACTAGTCATGCTAAAATCATGCTAGCGACTTGCTAGTCATGCTAAAATCATGCTAGCGACTTGCTAGTAATGCTAAAATCATGCTAGCGACTTGCTAGTCATGCTAAAATCATGCTAGCAACTCTGCTAGTCATGCTAAAATCATGCTAGCGACTTGCTAGTCATGTTAAAATCATGCTAGCGACTTGCTAATCATGTTAAAATCATGCTAGCGACTTGCTAGTCATGTTAAAATCATGCTAGCGACTTGCTAATCATGTTAAAATCATGCTAGCGACTTGCTAGTCATGTTAAAATCATGCTAGCGACTTGCTAGTCATGCTAAAATCATGCTAGCGACTTGCTAGTAATGCTAAAATCATGCTAGCGACTTGCTAGTCATGCTAAAATCATGCTAGCAACTCTGCTAGTCATGCTAAAATCATGCTAGCGACTTGCTAGTCATGTTAAAATCATGCTAGCGACTTGCTAATCATGTTAAAATCATGCTAGCGACTTGCTAGTCTTGCTAAAATCATGTTAGCGACTTGCTAGTCATGCTAAAATCATGCCAGAAACATGCTAGTAACCACCCTGGGTAACCTACTAACCGCATAGCAACACCTTAGCAACCACCTCAGGTACCTTAACAACCACATTGTAACACCTTAGCAACCACCATGGGTACCTTAGCAACCAAATAGCAACACCTTAGCAACCACCCCAGGTACCCTAGCAACCGCATAGCAACACCTTAGCAACCACCATGGGTACCTTAGCAACCACATAGCAACACCTTAGCAACCACCCCAGGTACCATAGCAACCGCATAGCAACACCTTAGCAACCACCTCGGGTACCCTAGCAACCGGATAGCAACACCTTAGCAACCACCCCGGGTACCCTAGCAACCGCATAGCAACACCTTAGCAACCACATAGCAACACCTTAGCAACCACATAGCAACACCTTAGCAACCACCCCCGTGTACCTTAGCAACCGCATAGCAACACCTTAGCAACCACCCCGGGTACCTTAGCAACCGAATAGCAACACCCTAGCAACCACCCCAGACACCATAGCTACCTACCTATCTATCCATCTATCTATCTATCTATCTATCTATCTATCTATCTATCTATCTATCTATCTATCTATCTATCTATCTATCTATCTATCTATCTATCTATCTATAAATCTGTCTATCTATAAATCTATCTATCTATCTTCAATCTTTAAAACTGCTAAAAACTTTAAAGTATTTCAGACTGAAAACCATCAAACTTAAAACTTTTTAAACTTTTACTACTTTTTAAAGCTTTCAAAACTTCTTTAAACTTTAAGGCAAAGCTTTCTCAAGCCAACTTAAAGTTTGTCTCGACGAACTTTTTTATCTAGTTATATTATATGCTAGTGACTTGCTAGTCATGCTAAAATCATGCTAGCGACTTTGCTAGTCAGGCTAAAATCATGCTAGCGACTTGCTAATCATGTTAAAATCATGCTAGCGACTTGCTAGTCTTGCTAAAATCATGTTAGCGACTTGCTAGTCATGCTAAAATCATGCTAGCAACTAGCTAATCATGCCAGCAACATGCTAGTAACCACCCTAGGTACCCTAGTAACCGCATAGCAACACCTTAGCAAACCACCTCAGGTACCTTAGCAACCGCATAGCAACACCTTAGCAACCACCATGGGTACCTTAGCAACCACATAGCAACACCTTAGCAACCACCCCGGGTACCCTAGCAACCGCATAGCAACACCTTAGCAACCTCCCCGGGTACCCTAGCAACCGCATAGCAACACCTTAGCAACCACCTCAGGTACCTTAGCAACCACATAGCAACACCTTAGCAACCGCATAGCAACACCTTAGCAACCACCCCGTGTACCTTAGCAACTGCATAGCAACACCTTAGCAACCACACAGCAACACCTTAGCAACCACCCCGGGTACCCTAGCAACCGCATAGCAACACCCTAGCAACCACCCCGGGTACCTTAGCAACCACATAGCAACACCCTAGCAACCACCCGGGGTACCTTAGCAACCGCATAGCAACACCTTATCAACCGCATAGCAACACCCTAGCAACCACCCCAGGTACCCTAGCAACTGCCTAGCAACACCTTAGCAACCACCCTGAGCACCCTAGCAACCGCCTACCAACACCTTAGCAACCACCCAGAGTACCCTACCAACCACACAGAAACACTTCATCAACCACTCTGAGAACCTTAGCATCTAACTTGAAGCTTTTAAAATTACTTTAAACTTCAAACTATTTCAGACTGAAAACCATCTATCTATCTATCTATCTATCTATCTATCTATCTATCTATCTATCTATCTATCTATCTATCTATCTATCTATCTATCTATCTATCTATCTATCTATCTATCTATCTATTCAATCTTCAAGCTTTAAAACTGCTGAAAACTTCAAACTATTTCAGACTGAAAACAGTCAAACTTTTACAATTTTACAAACTTTAAAATCTATTTTAAACTATCTGGTCAGACTTTCTCAAGCCAACTTCAAAGTTTGTCTTGACGAACTTTTTTATCTAGTTAAGTTGGCTTGAGAGAGCCAACTTACTGATATTCTATTTAAACTTATTCTTATTTTTATTATTATTCTTCTTCCTATATAAAATTTCTGACTGCTACTCCTCCTAGAGCTTTAACTCTACAAACTCCAAACTCAGCCCAGATCTTCAGACTGGTCAGACTCGATATGCTATATCTTTTCTAACTGATCGGACTTACGGTTTTCCTAAAAATCCCGATTAAACCTGGGAAAAAAATCTCATTGACTTACATTGATGGAATGTTCAACTCCAACTGTCAAAATTCAAATTTAAACTGCCAGAATCATTTGAGACTCAATCAAGCTTCCCTTCTATGTACTATATTTCTAATCCATTCAAACTCATTCAAACTCATCTATCTTTCTAAGTCATGCTAACAATATGCTAATCATGCTAAAATCATGTTAGTGACTTGCTAGTCATCCTAAAATCATGCTAGTAACTTGCTAGTCATGCTAGAATCATGCTAGTGACTTGCTAGTCTTGCTAAAATCATGTTAGTGACATGCTAGCGACTTGCTAGTCATGTTAAAATCATGCTAGTGACTTGCTAGTCATGTTAAAATCATGCTAGTGACATGCTAGTCATGCTAAAATCATGCTAGTGACTTGCTAGTCTTGCTAAAATCATGTTAGTGACATGCTAGCGACTTGCTAGTCATGTTAAAATCATGCTAGTGACTTGCTAGTCATGCTAAAATCATGCTAGTGACTTGCTAGTCTTGCTAAAATCATGTTAGTGACATGCTAGCGACTTGCTAGTCATGTTAAAATCATGCTAGTGACTTGCTAGTCATGTTAAAATCATGCTAGTGACATGCTAGTCATGCTAAAATCATGCTAGTAACTTGCTAGTCATGCTAGAATCATGCTAGTGACTTGCTAGTCTTGCTAAAATCATGCTAGTGACTTGCAAGTCATGCTAAAATCATGTTAGTGACATGCTAGCGACTTGCTAGTCATGTTAAAATCATGCTAGTGACTTGCTAGTCATGTTAAAATCATGCTAGTGACATGCTAGTCATGCTAAAATCATGCTAGTAACTTGCTAGTCATGCTAGAATCATGCTAGTGACTTGCTAGTCATGCTAGGATCATGCTTGTAACTTGCTAGTCATGCTAAAATCATGCTAACGACTTGCTAGTCATGCTGAAATCTTGCTAGCGACTTGCTAGTCATGTTAAAATCATGCTAGCGACTTGCAAGTCATGGTAAAATCTTGCTAGCGACTTGCTAGTCATGCTAAAATCATGCTAGCGACTTGCTAGTCATGCTAAATTCATGCTAGCAACTAGCTAATCATGCCAGCAACATGCTAGAAACATGCTAGTAACCACCCTGGGTACCCTAGCAACCGCATAGCAACACCTTAGCAACCACCCTAGGTACCTTAGCAACCGCATAGCAACACCTTAGAAACCACCCCGGGTACCCTAGCAACCGCATAGCAACACCTTAGCAACCACCATGGGTACCTTAGCAACCACATAGCAACACCCTAGCAACCACCCCGGGTACCTTAGCAACCGCATAGCAACACCTTAGCAACCACCCCGGGTACCTTAGCAACCGCATAGCAACACCTTAGCAACCACCCTAGGTACCTTAGCAACTGCTTAGCAACACCTTAGCAACCACTCCGGGTACCCTAGCAACCGTATAGCAACACCTTAGCAACCACCCCAGGTACCCTAGCAACCGCATAGCAACACCTTAGAAACCACCCTAGGTACCTTAGCAACCACATAGCAACACCTTAGCAACCACCCCAGTTACCATGGAAACTGCATAGCAACACCTTAGCAACCACCATGGGTACCCTAGCAACCGCATAGCAACACCTCAGCAACCACCATGGGTACCCTAGCAACCGCATAGCAACACCCTAGCAACAACCCCGGGTACATTAGTAACCGCATAGCAACACCCTAGCAACCACCCTGGGTACCTTAGCAACTGGTTAGTCATTCTAGCAAACATGCTAGTCATGCTAGATACATGTTAGAAACATACTAGCGACTTGCTTTTAAACTTTCAAAACTTTATACTTTTAAACTTTTTAAACTTTTTAAACTTTTAAAACTTTAAACTTTTTAAACTTTAAACTTCTTTAAACTTCTTTAAACTTTTTAAACTACTTTCAACCTTTTTTTTTTACTTCTTTAAACTTTATTAAACTTCAAACTATTTCAGACTGAAAACCATCAAACTTAAAACTTTTCTATCTATCTATCTATCTATCTATCTATCTATCTATCTATCTATCTATCTATCTATCTATCTATCTATCTATCTATCTATCTATCTATCTATCTGTCTATCTGTCTATCTATCTATCTATCTATCTATCTATCTGTTCAATCTTCAAGCTTTGAAACTGCTGAAAACTTCAAACTATTTCAGACTGAAAGTCAAACTTTTAAAACTTTTACAAACTTTAAAAACTATTTTAAACTATCTGGTCAGACTTTCTCAAGCCAACTTCAAAGTTTGTCTTGACGAACTTTTTTATCTAGTTAAGTTGGCTTGAGAGAGCCAACTTACTGATATTCTATTTAAACTTATTATTATTATGTTGGCTTGGAGAAGCCAACATATTGTTATGCTATTTAAACTTATTATTATGTTGGCTTGGAGAAGCCAACATATTGTTATGCTATTTAAACTTATTATTATGTTGGCTTGGAGAGCCAACATACTGTTATGCTATTTAAACTTATTATGTTGGCTTGGAGAGCCAACATACTGTTATGCTATTTAAACTTATTATTATGTTGGCTTGGAGAAGCCAACATATTGTTATGCTATTTAAACTTATTATGTTGGCTTGGAGAAGCCAACATATTGTTATGCTATTTAAACTTATTATTATGTTGGCTTGGAGAAGCCAACATATTGTTATGCTATTTAAACTTATTATTATTATTAAAATTCTTCTGAGACTAAAATTCTATACGCTACTCCTCCTAGAGCTTTAAGCCTACAAGCCCCAAACTCGGCGGAGCCCTGGGCCCTGGTCACGAAAGTGTTGCTATATCTTTTTGGAATGATCAGACTTACAGTTGATTTAATATTATTTTTTTTATATTAAAAATTCCTAAAATTTCGCCCTCTAATGGAGCAATACCTCTCCACTGAATGGAAATATGTCCCATAGAATTGAATGGGCTGAGAAAAAGGCGCCCTCTAAAGGAGTAAATCCTTTCTACTCAACAGGAGATCGCTGAGCTCTGACCTACTTTCACTTTGACTTAGGTGGAAAATGCAAATAAATAACGCCTTTAAAATTAAAATATTCCAGCGATTTAATTGTAAATACCCATTAGAACACACCAAGACCTGAATTCAGCTATTTGAGCTAATTTATTCAAAACTCTAAGCATTTCCTTCACCGTGTACAGCTTCAGCGCGTACTCTCTCTGTATATCTGCTCACAAACGACCTAATTTGCTCGAATTAGAACGCCTTTAAAATTAAAATATTACAGCGATTTAACTCTAAATACCCATTACAACACATCAACAGCTAAATCAGTTTGTGATCTGTTTTATTTCAAAGTTGAAGCAGTGTCTTCAGCAAATGTATTACACAGACGAGCTTCACGGCTCGGAGCTAACTTACGTTACCTGACTGAGAATTATACATGACTGCACGTCTTTTAAAAGCATTTAAATAAAAACACTCCAGCGATTGTACACAATAAATATAGAAGAATATTTTAAAGAGCTACATTGGGTGTAAATGAGCTATTTCAAACGTTTTACTAACGAACATGAGATGTACGGCTGCATTATCAGTCTGTCAACAAATACATAATTTGCACGTCTTTTAAAGGCATTTAAATAAAAACACTCCAGCGATTGCACACAATAAATATAGAACAATATTTTAAAGAGCCGCATTGAATGCAAATGACCTGTTTCAAAGGTTTTTACTAACGAACATGAGATGCACGGCTGCATCCGTCTGTGTCAACAAAGAATTAATTTGCACGTCTTTTAAAGGTAATCAAATAAAAACATTCCAGCGATTGCACACAATAAATATAAAAGAATATTTTAAAGAGCTGCATTGAGTGTAAATGAGCTATTTCAAACGTTTCACTAACGAACATGAGATGCACGGCTGCATTTATGTGTCTGTTAACAAAGACATCATTTGCACGACTTTTAAAGGTATTTTAATACAAACACTCCAGCGATTCAACACAATAATAGTACAGTCATATAATAAAAAGGTTAAATGCTTGCTTATTTCTGCTTTTCGCCTCAACCGCACAGCAACGCGTCGTGGCTTTGAAGCAAGCGCTGCACGAATCTCGTATGGCAAGCCGTTTTAACCTAAAATACACATATTAATCCACTATGGCAAGCTGTTTTAGCCTAAAATATACTAAGCATTACTTATCGTAATAGCATTTTTACTAGCAACAATTCAATTACAGAGCTCTAAGTGTTCTGGGCTGGCCCTTTTGCCCCAAGGCTGCCCAATTTGGCTCTCCAAGCCAACATTTAAAGTTTGTCATCGAACTTTAGCTTCTAGTTATTATTAAACTTCTTCTGAGACTAAAATTCTATACGCTACTCCTCCTAGAGCTTTAAGGCTACAAGCCCCAAACTCGGCAGAGCCCTGGGCCCTGGTCACGAAAGTGTTGCTATATCTTTTTGGAATGATCAGACTTACAGTTGATTTAATATTAATTTTTTTACATTAAAAATTCCTAAAATTTCGCCCTCTAATGGAGCAATATTCCAGTATGGCAAGCCGTTTTAACCTAAAATCCACACATGATCCTCTATGGCAAGCTGTTTTAGCCTAAAATATACTAAGCATTTCTTGTCGTACTGCCATTTTTACTAGCAACAATTCAATTAGAGAGCTCTAAGTGTTCTGGGCTGGCCCTTTTGCCCCAAGGCTGCCCGGTTTGGCTCTCCAAGCCAACATTTAAAGTTTGTCATCGAACTTTAGCTTCTAGTTATTATTATTATTATTAAAATTCTTCTGAGACTAAAATTCTATACGCTACTCCTCCTAGAGCTTTAAGGCTACAAGCCCCAAACTTGGCAGAGACCTGGGCCCTTGTCCCGAAAGTGTTGCTATATCTATTTGGACTGATCAGATTTACAGTTGATTTATTATTAATTTTTTTTTACATTAAAAATTCCTAAAATTTCGCCCTCTAATGGAGCAATACCTCTCCACTGAATGGAACTCTCCACTGAATGGAAATATGTCCCATAGATTTGAATGGGCTGAGAAAAAAAGCGCCCTCTAAAGGAGTAATTCCTCTCTACTCAACAGGAGATCGCTGAGCTCTGACCAACTTCCACTTTGACTTCGATGGAAAATGCAAATAAATAACGCCTTTAAAATTAAAATATTCCAGCGATTTAATTGTAAATACCCATTAGAACACACCAAGACCTGAATTCAGCTATTTGAGCTAATTTATTCAAAACTCTAAGCATTTCCTTCACCGTGTACAGCTTCAGCACGTACTCTCTCTGTATCTGCTCACAAACGACCTAATTTGCTCGAATTAGAACGCCTTTAAAATTAAAATATTACAGCGATTTAACTCTAAATACCCATTACAACACATCAACAGCTAAATCAGTTTGTGATCTGTTTTATTTCAAAGTTGAAGCAGTGTTTTCAGCAAATGTATTACACAGACGAGCTTCACGGCTCGGAGCTAACTTACCCGACTGAGAATTATACATGACTGCACGTCTTTTAAAAGCATTTAAATAAAAACACTCCAGCGATTGTACACAATAAATATAGAAGAATATTTTAAAGAGCTACATTGGGTGTAAATTAGCTATTTCAAACGTTTTACTAACGAACATGAGATGTACGGCTGCATTATCAGTCTGTCAACAAATACATAATTTGCACGTCTTTTAAAGGCATTTAAATAAAAACACTCCAGCGATTGCACACAATAAATATAGAAGAATATTTTAAAGAGCCGCATTGAATGCAAATGACCTGTTTCAAAGGTTTTTAATAACGAACATGAGATGCACGGCTGCATCCGTCTGTGTCAACAAAGAATTCATTTGCACGTCTTTTAAAGGTAATCAAATAAAAACATTCCAGCGATTGCACACAATAAATATAGAAGAATATTTTAAAGAGCTGCATTGAGTGTAAATGAGCTATTTCAAACGTTTCACTAACGAACATGAGATGCACGGCTGCATTTATGTGTCTGTTAACAAAGACATTATTTGCACGACTTTTAAAGGTATTTTAATACAAACACTCCAGCGATTCAACACAATAATAGTACAGTCATATGATAAAAAGGTTAAATGCTTGCTTATTTCTGCTTTTCGCCTCAACCGCACAGCAACGCGTCATGGCTTTGAAGCAGGCGCTGCACGAATCTCCTATGGCAAGCCGTTTTAACCTAAAATACACATATTAATCCACTATGGCAAGCTGTTTTAGCCTAAAATATACTAAGCATTACTTATCGTAATAGCATTTTTACTAGCAACAATTCAATTACAGAGCTCTAAGTGTTCTGGGCTGGCCCTTTTGCCCCAAGGCTGCCCAATTTGGCTCTCCAAGCCAACATTTAAAGTTTGTCATCGAACTTTAGCTTCTAGTTATTATTAAACTTCTTCTGAGACTAAAATTCTATACGCTACTCCTCCTAGAGCTTTAAGGCTACAAGCCCCAAACTCGGCAGAGCCCTGGGCCCTGGTCACGAAAGTGTTGCTATATCTTTTTGGAATGATCAGACTTACAGTTGATTTAATATTAATTTTTTTACATTAAAAATTCCTAAAATTTCGCCCTCTAATGGAGCAATATTCCAGTATGGCAAGCCGTTTTAACCTAAAATCCACACATGATCCTCTATGGCAAGCTGTTTTAGCCTAAAATATACTAAGCATTTCTTGTCGTACTGCCATTTTTACTAGCAACAATTCAATTAGAGAGCTCTAAGTGTTCTGGGCTGGCCCTTTTGCCCCAAGGCTGCCCGGTTTGGCTCTCCAAGCCAACATTTAAAGTTTGTCATCGAACTTTAGCTTCTAGTTATTATTATTATTATTAAAATTCTTCTGAGACTAAAATTCTATACGCTACTCCTCCTAGAGCTTTAAGGCTACAAGCCCCAAACTTGGCAGAGACCTGGGCCCTTGTCCCGAAAGTGTTGCTATATCTATTTGGACTGATCAGATTTACAGTTGATTTATTATTAATTTTTTTTTACATTAAAAATTCCTAAAATTTCGCCCTCTAATGGAGCAATACCTCTCCACTGAATGGAACTCTCCACTGAATGGAAATATGTCCCATAGATTTGAATGGGCTGAGAAAAAAAGCGCCCTCTAAAGGAGTAATTCCTCTCTACTCAACAGGAGATCGCTGAGCTCTGACCAACTTCCACTTTGACTTCGATGGAAAATGCAAATAAATAACGCCTTTAAAATTAAAATATTCCAGCGATTTAATTGTAAATACCCATTAGAACACACCAAGACCTGAATTCAGCTATTTGAGCTAATTTATTCAAAACTCTAAGCATTTCCTTCACCGTGTACAGCTTCAGCACGTACTCTCTCTGTATCTGCTCACAAACGACCTAATTTGCTCGAATTAGAACGCCTTTAAAATTAAAATATTACAGCGATTTAACTCTAAATACCCATTACAACACATCAACAGCTAAATCAGTTTGTGATCTGTTTTATTTCAAAGTTGAAGCAGTGTTTTCAGCAAATGTATTACACAGACGAGCTTCACGGCTCGGAGCTAACTTACCCGACTGAGAATTATACATGACTGCACGTCTTTTAAAAGCATTTAAATAAAAACACTCCAGCGATTGTACACAATAAATATAGAAGAATATTTTAAAGAGCTACATTGGGTGTAAATTAGCTATTTCAAACGTTTTACTAACGAACATGAGATGTACGGCTGCATTATCAGTCTGTCAACAAATACATAATTTGCACGTCTTTTAAAGGCATTTAAATAAAAACACTCCAGCGATTGCACACAATAAATATAGAAGAATATTTTAAAGAGCCGCATTGAATGCAAATGACCTGTTTCAAAGGTTTTTAATAACGAACATGAGATGCACGGCTGCATCCGTCTGTGTCAACAAAGAATTCATTTGCACGTCTTTTAAAGGTAATCAAATAAAAACATTCCAGCGATTGCACACAATAAATATAGAAGAATATTTTAAAGAGCTGCATTGAGTGTAAATGAGCTATTTCAAACGTTTCACTAACGAACATGAGATGCACGGCTGCATTTATGTGTCTGTTAACAAAGACATTATTTGCACGACTTTTAAAGGTATTTTAATACAAACACTCCAGCGATTCAACACAATAATAGTACAGTCATATGATAAAAAGGTTAAATGCTTGCTTATTTCTGCTTTTCGCCTCAACCGCACAGCAACGCGTCATGGCTTTGAAGCAGGCGCTGCACGAATCTCCTATGGCAAGCCGTTTTAACCTAAAATACACATATTAATCCACTATGGCAAGCTGTTTTAGCCTAAAATATACTAAGCATTACTTATCGTAATAGCATTTTTACTAGCAACAATTCAATTACAGAGCTCTAAGTGTTCTGGGCTGGCCCTTTTGCCCCAAGGCTGCCCAATTTGGCTCTCCAAGCCAACATTTAAAGTTTGTCATCGAACTTTAGCTTCTAGTTATTATGTTGGCTTGGAGAGCCAACATACTGTTATGCTATTTAAACTTATTATTATTATTATTATTCTTATGACCTACAGAAATTTCTGACAGCTACTCCTCCGAGGCCTTTGAAGCCACAAGGCCCAAACTTGGCAGAGACCTGGGCCCTTGTCCCGAAAGAGTTGCTATATCTATTTGGACTGATCAGATGTACAGTTGATTTATTATTAATTTTTGAATATGACCAATTTCCCAATGAATTACATGGGCTGAGAAAAAATGCGCCCTCTAACAGTAATACCTCTCGACTGAAGAGGCGGGACTCAAACTTCTTACTTACAGTCACTCTGAAATCCGTGGAAATACAAATAAATATCGCCTTAATGTCATTATTACAGCGATTTAACTCTAAATACCCATTAGAACATATCAACAGCTAAATTCAGTGGTTTGTGAGTAGTTCTTGTAAAAGAAAAGCTCGCACCCTTCAGCGCTTATACAAGCCGTCAGCACTAGGCTACTCTCTCTCTACATGTGCTCACAAACAACATAAATTGCACGAATTAGAACGCCTTTAAAATAAATATATTTCAGCGATTTATTTGTAAATACCCATTAGAACACATCAACAAATCAGCCTTTTGTGATCTGTTTTATTTCAAAGTTAAAGCACTGTCTTCAGCAAATGTGTTATACAGACGAGCTTTCACGGGCCGGAGCTAACTTACCCGACTGAGAATTATGACTGCACGTCTTTTAAAAGCATTTACATAAAAACACTCCAGCGATCCAACACAATAAATATACAAGAATATTTTAAAGAACAACATTAGCTGCAAATGAGCTTTTCAATACGTTTCACTAACGACCATGTTACCGAGCTGTGACTTACTTTCACTTTGAACTCGGTGGAAAATGCATATAAATAATGCCTTTAAAATTACAATATTCCAGCCATTTAATTGTAAATACCCATTAGAACACATCAAGACCTGAATTCAGCTGTTTGAGCGAATTTATTGAAAACCCTAAGCAATTCCTTCACCGTGTACAGATTGCTTTCAACGAGTATACATGGAGACGAACGACATAATTTGCACGAATTAGAACGCCTTTAAAATTACAATATTGCAGCGATTTAATTCAGTCCACCAATTAGAAAATATCAACAGCTAAATGCAGTTGTTTGTGAGCATTTTGTTTTTTCATACAGAGAGCGCTGCATTCAGCAGTGTGTTAGACATGAGCTCCGAGATGTCCGACTGAGAATTATACATGACTGCACGTCTTTTAAAGGCATTTAAATAAAAACACTCCAGCGATTCAACACAATAAATATAGAAGAATATTTTAAAGACCTGCATTGGGTGCAAATGACGTTTTTCATAGGCTTAACTAACTAACATGAGATGCACGGCTGCATTTGTGTCTGTTAACAAAGACATCATTTGCACGTCTTTTAAAGGTATTTTAATACAAACACTCCAGCGATCCAACACAATAATAGTTCAGTCATATAATAAAAAGTTTAAATGCTTGCTTATTTCTTCTTTTCGGCTCAACCGCACGGCAACGCGACGCGGCTTTGAAGCAGGCGCTCATCACTTATTCCAGTATGGCAAGCCGTTTTAACCTAAAATACAATTATTAATCCACTATGGTGTTCTGGGCTGGCCCTTTTGCCCGAAGGCTGCCCAATTTGGCTCTCCAAGCCAACATTTAAAGTTTGTCATCGAACTTTAGCTTCTAGTTATTATTATTATTCTTATGACCTACAGAAATTTCTGACAGCTACTCCTCCGAGGCCTTTGAAGCCACAAGGCCCAAACTTGGCAGAGACCTGGGCCCTTGTCCCGAAAGAGTTGCTATATCTATTTGGACTGATCAGATGTACAGTTGATTTATTATTAATTTTTGAATATGACAAATTTCCCAATGAAATACATGGGCTGAGAAAAAATGCGCCCTCTAACAGTAATACCTCTCGACTGAACAGGCGGGACTCAAACCTCTTACTTACAGTCACTCTGAAATCGGTGGAAATACAAATAAATACCGCCTTAAAAATTTTAATATTACAGCGATTTAACTCTAAATACCGATTAGAACATATCAACAGCTAAATTCAGTGGTTTGTGAGTAGTTCTTGTAAAAGAAAAGCTCGCACCCTTCAGCGCTTATACAAGCCGTCATCATGTACTCTCTCTGTATGTGCTCATTAACAACATAATTTGCACGAATTAGAACGCCTTTAAAATTAATATATTTCAGTGATTTATTTGTAAATACCCATTAGAACACATCAACGGCTACATTCAGCTGTGAGCTGTTTTGTGTAAAAGTTAAACCGCTGTCTTTACAGATTGTCTAACAGATGAGCTTCACATCTCCGTCTGAGAATTATACATGACTGCACGTCTTTTAAAAGCATTTAAATAAAAACACTCCAGCGATCCAACACAATAAATATACAAGAATATTTTAAAGAACTACATTAGCTGCAAATGAGCTTTTCAATACGTTTCAGTAACGAACATGTTACCGAGCTTTGACTTACTTTCACTTTGAACTCGGTGGAAAATGCATATAAATAATGCCTTTAAAATTACAATATTCCAGCCATTTAATTGTAAATACCCATTAGAACACATCAAGACCTGAATTCAGCTGTTTGAGAGAATTTATTGAAAACCCTAAGCATTTCCTTCACCGCATATGGTTGCCTTCAACGAGTATACATGGAGACGAATGACATAATTTGCACGAATTTGACCGCCTTTAAAATTACAATATTGCAGCGATTTAATTCAGTCCACCCATTAGAAAATATCAACAGCTAAATGCAGTTGTTTGTGAGCATTTTGTTTTCACCCAGAGAGCGATGTATTCAGCAGTGTGTTAGACATGAGCTCCGAGATGTCCGTCTGAGAATTATACATGACTGCACGTCTTTTAAAGGCATTTAAATACAAACACTCCAGCGATTGCACACAATAAATATATAAGAATATTTTAAAGACCTACATTGAGTGCAAATGACTTTTTTCACAGGCTTAACTAACTAACATTGAATGCACTGCTCAGTCTTCATCTGCATCAAAGACATCATTTGCACGTCTTTTAAAGGTATTTAAATACAAACACTCCAGCGATTAAACACAATTATAGTAGAGTAATATATTACACAGCTTAAATGCTTGCTTATTAATGCTTTTAGGCTCAACCGCACAGCAACACTTTCAAGCACGCGCTGCACACTTGTTGTATGGCAAGCTGTTTTAACCTAAAATACACATAAATCCTCTATGGCAAGCTGTTTAGCCTAAAATATACTAAGCATTTCTTATCGTAATAGCATTTTTACTAGCAACAATTCAATCAGAGAGCTCTAAGTGTTCTGGGCTGGCCCTTTTGCCCGAAGGCTGCCCAATTTGGCTCTCCAAGCCAACATTTAAAGTTTGTCATCGAACTTTAGCTTCTAGTTATTATTATTATTATTATATTTTATTATTCTTATGACCTAAAGAAATTTCTGACAGCTACTCCTCCGAGGCCTTTGAAGCCACAAGGCCCAAACTTGGCAGAGACCTGGGCCCTTGTCCCGAAAGAGTTGCTATATCTATTTGGACTGATCAGATGTACAGTTGATTTATTATTCATTTTTGAATATGACAAATTTCCCAATGAATTACATGGGCTGAGAAAAAATGCGCCCTCTAACAGTAATACCTCTCGACTGAAGAGGCGGGACTCTCAAACCTCTCACTTACAGTCACTCTGAAATCGGTGGAAATACAAATAAATATCGCCTTAAAAATTTAATTATTACAGCGATTTAACTATAAATACCCATTAGAACATATCAACAGCTAAATTCAGTGGTTTGTGAGTAGTTCTTGTAAAAGAAAAGCTCGCACTCTTCAGCGCTTATACAAGCCGTCAGCACTAGGCTACTCTCTCTCTACATGTGCTCACAAACAACATAAATTGCACGAATTAGAACGCCTTTAAAATAAATATATTTCAGCGATTTATTTGTAAATACCCATTAGAACACATCAACAAATCAGCCTTTTGTGATCTGTTTTATTTCAAAGTTAAAGCACTATCTTCAGCAAATGTGTTATACAGACGAGCTTTCACGGCTCGGAGCTAACTTACCCGACTGAGAATTATGACTGCACGTCTTTTAAAAGCATTTAAATAAAAACACTCCAGCGATCCAACACAATAAATATACAAGAATATTTTAAAGAACTACATTAGCTGCAAATGAGCTATTCAATAGGTTTCACTAATGAACATGTTACCGAGCTGTGACCTATACTTTCACTTTGACTTCGGTGGAAAATGCATATAAATAACGCCTTTAAAATTACAATATTCCAGCCATTTAATTGTAAATACCCATTAGAACACATCAAGACCTGAATTCAGCTGTTTGAGCGAATTTATTGAAAACCCTAAGCATTTCCTTCACCGTGTACAGATTGCTTTCAACGAGTATACATGGAGACGAACGACATAATTTGCACGAATTAGAACGTCTTTAAAATTACAATATTGCAGCGATTTAATTCATTCCACCCATTAGAAAATATCAACAGCTAAATGCAGTTTTTTGTGAGCATTTTGTTTTCATACAGAGAGCGCTGCATTCAGCAGTGTGTTAGACACGAGCTCCGAGATGTCCGTCTGAGAATTATACATGACTGCACGTCTTTTAAAGGCATTTACATAAAAACACTCCAGCGATTCAACACAATAAATATAGAAGAATATTTTAAAGACCTACATTGGGTGCAAATGACAGTTTTCATAGGCTTAAGTAACTAACATGAGATGCACGGCTGCATTTATGTGTCTGTTAACAAAGACATCATTTGCACGTCTTTTAAAGGTATTTTAATACAAACACTCCAGCGATTCAACACAATAATAGTACAGTCATATAATAAAAAGGTTAAATGCTTGCTTATTTCTGCTTTTCGGCTCAACCGCACGGCAACGCGACGCGGCTTTGAAGCAGGCGCTCATCACATATTCCAGTATGGCAAGCCGTTTTAACCTAAAATCCACACACGATCCTCTATGGCAAACTGTTTTAGCCTAAAATATACTAAGCATTTCTTGTCGTACTGCCATTTTTACTAGCAACAATTCAATTAGAGAGCTCTAAGTGTTCTGGGCTGGCCCTTTTGCCCCAAGGCTGCCCGGTTTGGCTCTCCAAGCCAACATTTAAAGTTTGTCATCGAACTTTAGCTTCTAGTTATATTTTATTATTCTTATGACCTAAAGGAATTTCTGACAGCTACTCCTCCGAGGCCTTTGAAGCCACAAGGCCCAAACTTGGCAGAGACCTGGGCCCTTGTCCCGAAAGAGTTGCTATATCTATTTGGACTGATCAGATGTACAGTTGATTTATTATTAATTTTTGAATATGACAAATTTCCCAATGAATTACATGGGCTGAGAAAAAATGCGCCCTCTAACAGTAATACCTCTCGACTGAAGAGGCGGGACTCAAACCTCTTACTTACAGTCACTCTGAAAACGGTGGAAATACAAATAAATACCGCCTTAAAAATGTAAATATTACTGCGATTTAACTCTAAATACCCATTAGAACATATCAACAGCTAAATTCAGTGGTTTGTGAGTAGTTCTTGTAAAAGAAAAGATCGCACCCTTCAGCACTTATACAAGCCGTAAGCACTAGGCTTCTCTCTCTCTCGACATGTGCTCACAAACAACATAAATTGCACGAATTAGAACGCCTTTAAAATAAATATATTTCAGCGATTTGTTTGTAAATACCCATTAGAACACATCAACAAATCAGCCTTTTGTGATCTGTTTTATTAAAGCGCTGTCTTCAGCAAATGTGTTATACAGAGAAGCTTTCACGGATCGGAGCTAACCTGACTGAGAATTATACATGACTGCACGTCTTTTAAAAGCATTTAAATAAAAACACTCCAGCGATCCAACACAATAAATATACAAGAATATTTTAAAGAACTACATTAGCTGCAAATGAGCTGTTCAATAGGTTTCACTAACGAACATGTTACCGAGCTGAGACTTACTTTCACTTTGATTTCGGTGGAAAATGCATATAAATAACGCCTTTAAAATTACAATACTCCAGCCATTTAATTGTAAATACCCATTAGAAACACATCAAGACCTGAATTCAGCTGTTTGAGCGAATTTATTGAAACCCCTAAGCATTTCCTTCACCGCGTACAGATTGCTTTCAACGAGTTTACATGGAGACGAACGACATAATTTGCACAAATTTGACCGCCTTTAAAATTATAATATTGCAGCGATTTAATTCAGTCCACCCATTACAAAATATCAACAGCTAAATGCAGTTGTTTGTGACTATTTTTTTTTTTTTCATACAGAAAGCGCTGCATTCAGCAGTGTGTTAGACATGATGAGCTCCGAGATGTCCGACTGAGAATTATAAATGACTGCACGTCTTTTAAAGGCATTTAAATAAAAACACTCCAGCGATTCAACACAATAAATATAGAAGAATATTTTAAAGACCTGCATTGGGTGAAAATGACGTTTTTCATAGGCTTAACTAACATGAGATGCACGGCTGCATTTATGTGTCAGTTAACAAAGACATCATTTGCACGTCTTTTAAAGGTATTTTAATACAAACACTCCAGCGATTCAACACAATAATAGTTCAGTCATATAATAAAAAGGTTAAATGCTTGCTTATTTCTGCTTTTCGGCTCAACCGCACGGCAACGCGACGCGGCTTTGAAGCAGGCGCTCATCACTTATTCCAGTATGGCAAGCCGTTTTAACCTAAAATACACATATTAATCCACTATGGTGTTCTGGGCTGGCCCTTTTACCCGAAGGCTGCCCGGTTTGCTTCTCCAAGCCAACATTTAAAGTTTGTCATCGAACTTTAGCTTCTAGTTATATTTTATTATTCTTATGACCTAAAGGAATTTCTGACAGCTACTCCTCCGAGGCCTTTGAAGCCACAAGGCCCAAACTTGGCAGAGACCTGGGCCCTTGTCCCGAAAGAGTTGCTATATCTATTTGGACTGATCAGATGTACAGTTGATTTATTATTAATTTTTGAATATGACAAATTTCCCAATGAATTACATGGGCTGAGAAAAAATGCGCCCTCTAACAGTAATACCTCTTGACTGAAGAGGCGGGACTCAAAGCTCTTACTTACAGTCACTCTGAAAACGGTGGAAATACAAATAAATACCGCCTTAAAAATGTAAATATTACAGCGATTTAACTCTAAATACCCATTAGAACATATCAACAGCTAAATTCAGTGGTTTGTGAGTAGTTCTTGTAAAAGAAAAGCTCGCACCCTTCAGCGCTTATACAAGCCGTCAGCACGAACTCTCTCTGTATGTGCTCATAAACAACATAATTTGCACGAATTAGAACGCCTTTAAAATTAATATATTTGAGCGATTTATTTGTAAATACCCATTAGAACACATCAACAAATCTGCCTTTTGTGATCTGTTTTATTTCAAACTTAAAGCACTGTCTTCAGCAAATGTGTTATACAGACGAGCTTTCAAGGCTCGGAACTTACCCGACTGAGAATATATTATACATGATTATACATGAGTGCACGTCTTTTAAAAGCATTTAAACAAAAACACTCTAGCGATCCAACACAATAAATATAGAAGAATATTTTAAAGAACAACATTAGCTGCAAATGAGCTATTCAGTAGGTTTCACTAAGGAACATGTTACCGAGCTGTGACCTATACTTTCACTTTGACTTCGGTGGAAAATGCATATAAATAACGCCTTTAAAATTACAATATTCCAGCCATTTAATTGTAAATACCCATTAGAACACATCAAGACCTGAATTCAGCTGTTTGAGCGAATTTATTGAAACCCCTAAGCATTTCCTTCACCGCATACAGGTTGCCTTCAACGAGTATACATGGAGACGAACGACATAATTTGCACGAATTTGACCGCCTTTAAAATTACAATATTGCAGCGATTTAATTCAGTCCACCCATTAGAAAATATCAACAGCTAAATGCAGTTGTTTGTGAGTTTTTTTTTTTCATACAGAGAGCGATGTGTTCAGCAGTGTGTTAAGACATGAGCTCCGAGATGTCCGTCTGAGAATTATACATGACTGCACGTCTTTTAAAGGCATGTAAATACAAACACTCCAGCGATTGCACACAATAAATATAGAATAATATTTTAAAGACCTGCATTGGGTGCAAATGACTTTTTTCATAGGCTTAACTAACTAACAGGAGATGCACGGTTGCATTTATGTGTCAGTTAACAAAGACATCATTTGCACGTCTTTTAAAGGTATTTTAATACAAACACTCCAGCGATTCCACACAATAAATATAGAAGAATATTTTAAAGACCTACATTGAGTGCAAATGACTTTTTTCACAGGCTTAACTAACTAACATTGAATGCACTGCTCAGTCTTCGTCTGCATCAAAGACATCATTTGCACGTCTTTTAAATGTATTTAAATACAAACACTCCAGCGATTTAACACAATAATAGTAGAGTAATATATTACACAGCTTAAATGCTTGCTTATTTCTGCTTTTAGGCTCAACCGCACAGCAACGCGTCGTGGCTTTCAAGCACCCGCTGCACACTTGTTGTATGGCAAGCCGTTTTAACCTAAAATACACATAAATCCTCTATGGCAAGCTGTTAGCCTAAAATATACTAAGTATTACTTTTCGTGATAGCATTTTTACTAGCAATAATTCAATCAGAGAGCTCTAAGTGTTCTGGGCTGGCCCTTTTGCCCGAAGGCTGCCCGGTTTGCTTCTCCAAGCCAACATTTAAAGTTTGTCATCGAACTTTAGCTTCTAGTTATGTTGGCTTGGAGAAGCCAACATATTGTTATGCTATTTAAACTTATTATTATTATTATTCTTATGACCTAAAGAAATTTCTGACAGCTACTCCTCCGAGGCCTTTGAAGCCACAAGGCCCAAACTTGGCAGAGACCTGGGCCCTTGTCCCGAAAGAGTTGCTATATCTATTTGGACTGATCAGATGTACAGTTGATTTATTATTAATTTTTGAATATGACAAATTTCCCAATGAATTACATGGGCTGAGAAAAAATGCGCCCTCTAACAGTAATACCTCTCGACTGAAGAGGCGGGACTCAAACCTCTTACTTACAGTCACTCTGAAATCGGTGGAAATACAAATAAATACCGCCTTAAAAATGTAAATATTACAGCGATTTAACTCTAAAAACCCATTAGAACATATCAACAGCTAAATTCAGTTGTTTGTGAGTAGTTCTTGTAAAAGAAAAGCTCGCACCCTTCAGCGAGTATACAAGCCGTCAGCACGAACTCTCTCTCTACATGTACTCACAAACAACATAAATTGCACGAATTAGAACGCCTTTAAAATTAATATATTTCAGCGATTTCTTTGTAAATACCCATTAGAACACATCAACAAATCAGCCTTTTGTGATCTGTTTTATTTCAAAGTTAAAGCACTGTCTTCAGCAAATGTGTTATACAGACGAGCTTTCAGGCTCGGAGCTAACTTACTCGACTGAGAATTATACATGACTGCACGTCTTTTAAAAGCATTTAAATAAAAACACTCCAGCGATCCAACACAATAAATATAGAAGAATATTTTAAAGAACAACATTAGCTGCAAATGAGCTATTCAGTAGGTTTCACTAACGAACATGTTACCGAGCTGTGACCTATACTTTCACTTTGACTTCGGTGGAAAATGCATATAAATAACGCCTTTAAAATTACAATATTCCAGCCATTTAATTGTAAATACCCATTAGAACACATCAAGAACTGAATTCAGCTGTTTGAGCGAATTTATTGAAACCCCTAAGCATTTCCTTCACCGCATACAGGTTGCCTTAAACGAGTATACATGGAGATGAACGACATAATTTGCACGAATTTGACCGCCTTTAAAATTACAATATTGCAGCGATTTAATTCAGTCCACCCATTAGAAAATATCAACAGCTAAATGCAGTTGTTTGTGAGCTTTTTTTTCATACAGAGAGTGATGTGTTCAGCAGTGTGTTAAGACATGAGCTCCGAGATGTCCGACTGACAATTATACATGACTGCACGTCTTTTAAAGGCATTTAAATACAAACACTCCAGCGGTTGCACACAATAAATATAGAAGAATGTTTTAAAGACCTACATTGAGTGCAAATGACTTTTTTCACTGGCTTAACTAACTAACATTGAATGCACTGCTCAGTCTTCATCTGCATCAAAGACATAATTTGCACGTCTTTTAAAGGTATTTAAATACAAACACTCCAGCGATTAAACACAATAATAGTAAAGTAATATATTACACAGCTTAAATGCTTGCTTATTTCTGCTTTTAGGCTCAACCGCACAGCAACGCTTTCAAGCACGCGCTGCACACTTGTTGTATGGCAAGCCGTTTTAACCTAAAATACACATAAATCCTCTATGGCAAGCTGTTTAGCCTAAAATATACTAAGCATTACTTATCGTAATAGCATTTTTACTAGCAACAATTCAATCAGAGAGCTCTAAGTGTTCTGGGCTGGCCCTTTTGCCCGAAGGCTGCCCGGTTTGCTTCTCCAAGCCAACATTTAAAGTTTGTCATCGAACTTTAGCTTCTAGTTATATTTTATTATTCTTATGACCTAAAGGAATTTCTGACAGCTACTCCTCCGAGGCCTTTGAAGCCACAAGGCCCAAACTTGGCAGAGACCTGGGCCCTTGTCCCGAAAGAGTTGCTATATCTATTTGGACTGATCAGATGTACAGTTGATTTATTATTAATTTTTGAATATGACAAATTTCCCAATGAATTACATGGGCTGAGAAAAAATGCGCCCTCTAACAGTAATACCTCTCGACTGAAGAGGCGGGACTCAAACCTCTTACTTACAGTCACTCTGAAAACGGTGGAAATACAAATAAATACCGCCTTAAAAATGTAAATATTACAGCGATTTAACTCTAAATACCCATTAGAACATATCAACAGCTAAATTCAGTGGTTTGTGAGTAGTTCTTGTAAAAGAAAAGATCGCACCCTTCAGCACTTATACAAGCCGTAAGCACTAGGCTTCTCTCTCTCTCGACATGTGCTCACAAACAACATAAATTGCACGAATTAGAACGCCTTTAAAATAAATATATTTCAGCGATTTGTTTGTAAATACCCATTAGAACACATCAACAAATCAGCCTTTTGTGATCTGTTTTATTTCAAAGTTAAAGCACTGTCTTCAGCAAATGTGTTATACAGACAAGCTTTCACGGATCGGAGCTAACCTGACTGAGAATTATACATGACTGCACGTCTTTTAAAAGCATTTAAATAAAAACACTCCAGCGATCCAACACAATAAATATACAAGAATATTTTAAAGAACTACATTAGCTGCAAATGAGCTGTTCAATAGGTTTCACTAACGAACATGTTACCGAGCTGAGACTTACTTTCACTTTGATTTCGGTGGAAAATGCATATAAATAACGCCTTTAAAATTACAATACTCCAGCCATTTAATTGTAAATACCCATTAGAAACACATCAAGACCTGAATTCAGCTGTTTGAGCGAATTTATTGAAACCCCTAAGCATTTCCTTCACCGCGTACAGATTGCTTTCAACGAGTTTACATGGAGACGAACGACATAATTTGCACAAATTTGACCGCCTTTAAAATTATAATATTGCAGCGATTTAATTCAGTCCACCCATTACAAAATATCAACAGCTAAATGCAGTTGTTTGTGACTATTTTTTTTTTTCATACAGAAAGCGCTGCATTCAGCAGTGTGTTAGACATGATGAGCTCCGAGATGTCCGACTGAGAATTATAAATGACTGCACGTCTTTTAAAGGCATTTAAATAAAAACACTCCAGCGATTCAACACAATAAATATAGAAGAATATTTTAAAGACCTGCATTGGGTGAAAATGACGTTATTCATAGGCTTAACTAACATGAGATGCACGGCTGCATTTATGTGTCTGTTAACAAAGACATCATTTGCACGTCTTTTAAAGGTATTTTAATACAAACACTCCAGCGATTCAACACAATAATAGTTCAGTCATATAATAAAAAGTTTAAATGCTTGCTTATTTCTGCTTTTCGGCTCAACCGCACGGCAACGCGACGCGGCTTTGAAGCAGGCGCTCATCACTTATTCCAGTATGGCAAGCCGTTTTAACCTAAAATACACATATTAATCCACTATGGTGTTCTGGGCTGGCCCTTTTACCCGAAGGCTGCCCGGTTTGCTTCTCCAAGCCAACATTTAAAGTTTGTCATCGAACTTTAGCTTCTAGTTATATTTTATTATTCTTATGAGCTAAAGAAATTTCTGACACCTACTCCTCCGAGGCCTTTGAAGCCACAAGGCCCAAACTTGGCAGAGACCTGGGCCCTGGTCCCGAAAGAGTTGCTATATCTATTTGGACTGATCAGATGTACAGTTGATTTATTATTAATTTTTGAATATGACAAATTTCCCAATGAATTACATGGGCTGAGAAAAAATGCGCCCTCTAACAGTAATACCTCTCGACTGAAGAGGCGGGATTCAAACCTCTTACTTACAGTCACTCTGAAAACGGTGGAAATACAAATAAATACCGCCTTAAAAATTTAAATATTACAGCGATTTAACTCTAAATACCCATTAGAACATATCAACAGCTAAATTCAGTGGTTTGTGAGTAGTTCTTGTAAAAGAAAAGCCCGCACCCTTCAGCGCTTATACAAGCCGTCAGCATGTACTCTCTCTGTATGTGCTCATAAACAACATAATTTGCACGAATTAGAACGCCTTTAAAATTAATATATTTCAGCGATTTATTTGTAAATACCCATTAGAACACATCAACAAATCTGCCTTTTGTGATCTGTTTTATTTCAAACTTAAAGCACTGTCTTCAGCAAATGTGTTATACAGACGAGCTTTCAAGGCTCGGAACTTACCCGACTGAGAATATATTATACATGATTATACATGAGTGCACGTCTTTTAAAAGCATTTAAACAAAAACACTCTAGCGATCCAACACAATAAATATAGAAGAATATTTTAAAGAACAACATTAGCTGCAAATGAGCTATTCAGTAGGTTTCACTAACGAACATGTTACCGAGCTGTGACCTATACTTTCACTTTGACTTCGGTGGAAAATGCATATAAATAACGCCTTTAAAATTACAATATTCCAGCCATTTAATTGTAAATACCCATTAGAACACACCAAGACCTGAATTCAGCTGTTTGAGCGAATTTATTGAAACCCCTAAGCATTTCCTTCACCGCATACAGGTTGCCTTCAACGAGTATACATGGAGACGAACGACATAATTTGCACGAATTTGACCGCCTTTAAAATTACAATATTGCAGCGATTTAATTCAGTCCACCCATTAGAAAATATCAACAGCTAAATGCAGTTGTTTGTGAGTTTTTTTTTTTTCATACAGAGAGTGATGTGTTCAGCAGTGTGTTAGACATGAGCTCCGAGATGTCCGACTGAGAATTATACATGACTGCACGTCTTTTAAAGGCATGTAAATACAAACACTCCAGCGATTGCACACAATAAATATAGAATAATATTTTAAAGACCTGCATTGGGTGCAAATGACTTTTTTCATAGGCTTAACTAACTAACATTGAATGCACTGCTCAGTCTTCGTCTGCATCAAAGACATCATTTGCACGTCTTTTAAATGTATTTAAATACAAACACTCCAGCGATTTAACACAATAATAGTAGAGTAATATATTACACAGCTTAAATGCTTGCTTATTTCTGCTTTTAGGCTCAACCGCACAGCAACGCGTCATGGCTTTCAAGCACCCGCTGCACACTTGTTGTATGGCAAGCCGTTTTAACCTAAAATACACATAAATCCTCTATGGCAGGCTGTTTTAGCCTAAAATATACTAAGTATTACTTTTCGTGATAGCATTTTTACTAGCAATAATTCAATCAGAGAGCTCTAAGTGTTCTGGGCTGGCCCTTTTGCCCGAAGGCTGCCCGGTTTGCTTCTCCAAGCCAACATTTAAAGTTTGTCATCGAACTTTAGCTTCTAGTTATGTTGGCTTGGAGAAGCCAACATATTGTTATGCTATTTAAACTTATTATTATTATTATTATTAAAATTCTTCTGAGACTAAAATTCTATACGCTACTCCTCCTAGAGCTTTAAGGCTACAAGCCCCAAACTCGGCGGAGCCCTGGGCCCTGGTCACCAAAGTGTTGCTATATCTTTTTGGAATGATCAGACTTACAGTTGATTTAATATTAATTTTTTTACATGAAAAATTTCTATGGGATTTCAATGGGCTGAGAAAAAATGCGCCATCTAAAGGCGCAATACCTCTCGACTGAAGAGGCGGGACTCAAACCTCTTGCTTACAGTCACTCTGAAATCGGTGGAAATACAAATAAATACCGCCTTAAAAATTCAAATATTACAGCGATTTAACTCTAAATACCCATTAGAACATATCAACAGCTAAATTCAGTGGTTTGTGAGTAGTTCTTGTAAAAGAAAAGCTCGCACCCTTCAGCGCTTATACAAGCCGTCAGCACTAGGCTTCTCTCTCTCTCGACATGTGCTCACAAACAACATAAATTGCACGAATTAGAACGCCTTTAAAATAAATATATTTCAGCGATTTGTTTGTAAATATCCATTAGAACACATCAACAAATCAGCCTTTTGTGATCTGTTTTATTTCAAAGTTAAAGCACTGTCTTCAGCAAATGTGTTATACAGACGAGCTTTCACGGATCGGAGCTAACCTGACTGAGAATTATACATGACTGCACGTCTTTTAAAAGCATTTAAATAAAAACACTCCAGCGATCCAACACAATAAATATACAAGAATATTTTAAAGAACTACATTAGCTGCAAATGAGCTGTTCAATAAGTTTCACTAACGAACATGTTACCGAGCTGAGACTTACTTTCACTTGGATTTCGGTGGAAAATGCATATAAATAACGCCTTTAAAATTACAATATTCCAGCCATTTAATTGTAAATACCCATTAGAAACACATCAAGACCTGAATTCAGCTGTTTGAGCGAATTTATTGAAACCCCTAAGCATTTCCTTCACCGCGTACAGATTGCTTTCAACGAGTTTACATGGATACGAACGACATAATTTGCACAAATTTGACCGCCTTTAAAATTACAATATTGCAGCGATTTAATTCAGTCCACCCATTCGAAAATATCAACAGCTAAATGCAGTTGTTTGTGACTATTTTTTTTTTTTTCATACAGAAAGCGCTGCATTCAGCAGTGTGTTAGACATGAGCTCCGAGATGTCCGACTGAGAATTATACATGACTGCACGTCTTTTAAAGGCATTTAAATAAAAACACTCCAGCGATTCAACACAATAGATATAGAAGAATATTTTAAAGACCTGCATTGGGTGCAAATGACGTTTTTCATAGGCTTAACTAACATGAGATGCACGGCTGCATTTATGTGTCTGTTAACAAAGACATCATTTGCACGACTTTTAAAGGTATTTTAATACAAACACTCCGGCGATTCAACACAATAATAGTTCAGTCATATAATAAAAAGTTTAAATGCTTGCTTATTTCTGCTTTTCGGCTCAACCGCACGGCAACGCAACGCGGCTTTGAAGCAGGCATCACTTATTCCAGTATAGCAAGCCGTTTTAACCTAAAATACACATATTAATCCAATATGGTGTTCTGGGCTGGCCCTTTTGCCCGAAGCCTGCCCGGTTTGCTTCTCCAAGCCAACATTTAAAGTTTGTCATCGAACTTTAGCTTCTAGTTATGTTGGCTTGGAGAAGCCAACATATTGTTATGCTATTTAAACTTATTATTATTATTATTATTATTATTAAACTTCTTCTGAGACTAAAATTCTATACGCTACTCCTCCTAGAGCTTTAAGGCTACAAGCCCCAAACTCGGCGGAGCCCTGGGCCCTGGTCACGAAAGTGTTGCTATATCTTTTTGGAATGATCAGACTTACAGTTGATTTAATATTAATTTTTTTGCATTAAAAATTCCTAAAATTTCGCCCTCTAATGGAGCAATATTCCAGTATGGCAAGCTGTTTTAACCTAAAATCCACACACAATCCTCTATGGCAAGCTGTTTTAGCCTAAAATATACTAAGCATTTCTTGTCGTACTGCCATTTTTACTAGCAACAATTCAATCAGAGAGCTCTAAGTGTTCTGGGCTGGCCCTTTTGCCCGAAGGCTGCCCGGTTTGCTTCTCCAAGCCAACATTTAAAGTTTGTCATCGAACTTTAGCTTCTAGTTATTATTATTCTTCTTCTGAGACTAAATTTCTGACTGCTACTCCTCCTACAGCTTTAACTCTACAAACTCCAAACTCAGCCCAGATGTTCAGACTGATCTCACCGGGTGTGCTATATCTTTTCTAACTGATCCGACTTACGGTTTTCCTAAAAATGCCGAAAACTGGGAAAAATCCCATTGACTTACATTGCCGGAAACTCCAACTGTCAAAATTCAAATTTAAACTGCCAGAATCCTTTGAGACTCAATCAAGCTTCCCTTCTATGAACTATATTTCTAATTCATTCAAACTCATTCAAACTCATCTATCTTTCTATCTATCTAAGTCATGCTAACAGTATGCTAATCATGCTAAAATCATGCTAGCGACTTGCTAGTAATGCTAAAATCATGCTAGCGACTTGCTAGTCATGCTAGAATCATGCTAGTCATCCTAAAATCATGCTAGTAACTTGCTAGTCATGCTAGAATCATGCTAGTGACTTGCTAGTCATACTAGAATCATGCTAGAATCATGCTAGTAACTTGCTAGTGATGCTAAAATCATACTAGTGACTTGCTAGTCATGCTAAAATCATGCTAGTGACTTGCTAGTCATGCTAGAATCATGCTAGTGACATGCTAGTCATCCTAAAATCATGCTAGTAACTTGCTAGTCATGCTAGAATCATGCTAGTGACTTGCTAGTCATGCTAAAATCATGCTAGCGACTTGCTAGTCATGCTAAAATCATGCTAGTGACTTGCTGGTCATGCTAAAATCATGCTAGTAACTTGCTATTCATGCTAGGATCATGCTATAATCATGCTAGTAACTTGCTAGTCATCCTAAAATCATGCTAGAGACTTGCTAGTCATGCTAAAATCATGTTAGTGACATGCTAGCGACTTGCTAGTCATGTTAAAATCATGCTAGTGACTTGCTAGTCATGTTAAAATCATGCTAGTGACATGCTAGTCATGCTAAAATCATGCTAGTAACTTGCTAGTCATGCTAGAATCATGCTAGTGACTTGCTAGTCATGCTAGGATCATGCTTCTAACTTGCTAGTCATGCTAAAATCATGCTAACGACTTGCTAGTCATGCTGAAATCTTGCTAGCGACTTGCTAGTCATGCTAAAATCATGCTAGCGACTTGCTAGTCATGCTAAAATCATGCTAGCGACTTGCTAGTCATGCTAAAATCATGCTAGCGACTTGCTAATCATGTTAAAATCATGCTAGCGACTTGCTAGTCATGCTAAATTCATGCTAGCAACTAGCTAATCATGCCAGCAACATGCTAGAAACATGCTAGCAACCACCCTGGGTACCCTAGCAACCGCATAGCAACACCTTAGCAACCACCCTAGGTACCTTAGCAACCGCATAGCAACACCTTAGAAACCACCCCGGGTACCCTAGCAACCGCATAGCAACACCTTAGCAACCACCATGGGTACCTTAGCAACCACATAGCAACACCCTAGCAACCACCCCGGGTACCTTAGCAACCGCATAGCAACACCTTAGCAACCACCCTAGGTACTTTAGCAACCACATAGCAACACCTTAGCAACCACCCTAGGTACCTTAGCAACCACATAGCAACACCTTAGCAACCACCCTAGGTACCTTAGCAACCACATAGCAACACCTTAGCAACCACCCCGGGTACCATAGCAACTGCATAGCAACACCTTAGCAACCACTCCGGGTACCCTAGCAACCACATAGCAAGACCTTAGCAACCACCCCAGGTACCCTAGCAACCGCATAGCAACACCTTAGCAACCACCCTAGGTACCTTAGCAACCACATAGCAACACCTTAGCAACCACCCCAGTTACCATGGAAACTGCATAGCAACACCTTAGCAACCACCATGGGTACCCTAGCAACCGCATAGCAACACCTCAGCAACCACCATGGGTACCCTAGCAACCGCATAGCAACACCCTAGCAACAACCCCGGGTACATTAGCAACCGCATAGCAACACCCTAGCAACCACCCTGGGTACCTTAGCAACTGGTTAGTCATTCTAGCAAACATGCTAGTCATGCTAGATACATGTTAGAAGCATACTAGCGACTTGCTTTTAAACTTTCAAAACTTTATACTTTTAAACTTTTTAAACTTCTTTAAACTTTTTAAACTTTTAAAACTTCTTTAAACTTTTTAAACTTTAAACTTCTTGAAACTTTTTAAACTACTTTAAACCTTTTTTTTACTTCTCAAACTTTTTTTATCTATCTATCTATCTATCTATCTATCTATCTATCTATCTATCTATCTATCTATCTATCTATCTATCTATCTATCTGTTCAATCTTCAAGCTTTAAAACTGCTGAAAACTTCAAACTATTTCAGACTGAAAACAGTCAAACTTTTAAAACTTTTACAAACTTTAAAAACTATTTTAAACTATCTGGTCAGACTTTCTCAAGCCAACTTCAAAGTTTGTCTTGACAAACTTTTTTATCTAGTTATTATTCTTCTTCTGAGCGGAAAATTTTCTGACTGCTACTCCTCCTAGAGCTTTAACTCTACAAACTCCAAACTCAGCCCAGATCTTCAGACTAATATCACCGGGTGTGCTATATCTTTTCTAACTGATCGGACTTACAGTTTTCCTAAAAATCCCGATTAAAACTGGGAAAAAAATCTCATTGACTTGCATTGACGGAATGTTCAAATGAGCCAAGACTTTTCAAACTCCAACTGTCAAAATTCAAATTTAAACTGCCAGAATCCTTTGAGACTCAATCAAGCTTCCCTTCTATGAACTATATTTCTAATCCATTCAAACTCATCTATCTTTCTATCTAAGTCATGCTAACAGTATGCTAATCATGCTAAAATCATGCTAGCGATTTGCTAAAATCATGCTAGCGACTTGCTAGTCATGCTAAAATCATGCTAGAGACTTGCTAGTCATGTTAAAATCATGCTAGTGACTTGCTAGTCATGCTAAAATCATGCTAGAGACTTGCAAGTCATGTTAAAATCATGCTAGTGACTTGCTAGTCATGCTAAAATCATGCTAGTAACTTGCTAGTCATGCTAGAATCATGCTAGTGACTTGCTAGTCATGCTAGGATCATGCTAGTAACTTGCTAGTCATGTTAAAATCATGCTACAGACTTGCTAGTCATGTTAAAATCGTGCTAGTGACTTGCTAGTCATGCTAAAATCATGCTAGTGACTTGCTAGTCATGTTAAAATCATGCTAGCGACTTGCTAGTCATGTTAAAATAATGCTAGTAACTTGCTAGTCATGCTAGAATCATGCTAGTGACTTGCTAGTCGTGCTAGGATCATGCTAGTAACTTGCTAGTCAAGCTAGAATCATCCTAAAATCATGCTAGTGACTTGCTAGTCATGCTAAAATCATGCTAGCATAGCATAGTAACACCTTAGCAACCACCATGGGTACCTTAGCAACCGCATAGCAACACCTTAGCAACCACCCAAGGTACCTTAGCAACCACATAGCAACACCCTAGCAACCACCTCGGGTACCTTAGCAACCGCATAGCAACACCTTAGCAACCACCCCAGGTACCCTAGCAACCGTGTAGCAAAACCTTAGCAACCACCCTGAGCACCCTAGCAACCGCCTAGCAACACCTTAGCAACCACCCAGAGTACCCTACCAACCACATAGAAACACTTCAGCAACCACTCTAAGAACCTTAGCATCTAACTTCAAACTATTTCAGACTGAAAACCATCAAACTTAAAACTTTTCAAACTCTATCTATCTATCTATCTATCTATCTATCTATCTATCTATCTATCTATCTATCTTCAAACTTTATCTATCTATCTATCTATCTTCAAACCTTATCTATCTATCTATCTTACTAGTCATGCCAGAATCATGCTAGCGACTTGCTAGTCGACTTGCTAGTCGTGCTAAAATCATGCTAGCGACTTGCTAGTCATGCTAAAATCATGCTAGCGACTTGCTAGCCATGTTAAAAATCTATCTATCTATCTATCTATCTATCTATCTATCTATCTATCTATCTATCTATCTATCTATCTATCTATCTATCTATCTATCTATCTATCTATTCAATCTTCAAGCTTTAAAACGGCTGAAAACTTAAAACTATTTCAGACTGAAAACAGTCAAACTTTTAAAACTTTTACAAACTTTAAAAACTATTTTAAACTATCTGGTCAGACTTTCTCAAGCCAACTTCAAAGTTTGTCTTGACAAACTTTTTTATCTAGTTATTATTATTCTTCTGAGACTAAATTTTCCCTTCTATGAACTATATTTGTAATCCATTCAAACTCATTCAAACTCATCTATCTTTCTATCTATCTAAGTCATGCTAACAGTATGCTAATCATGCTAAAATCATGCTAGCGACTTGATAGTATTGCTAAAATCATGCTAGCGACTTGATAGTATTGCTAAAATCATGCTAGCGACTTGCTAGTCATGCTAAAATCATGATAGCGGCTTGCTAATCATGTTAAAATCATGCTATCAACTTGTTAGTCATGTTAAAATCATGCTAGCGACTTGCTAAAATCATGCTAGTGACTTGCTAGTCATGTTAAAATCATGCTAGCGACTTTGCTAGTCATGCTAAAATCATGCTAGTAACTTGCTAGTCATGCTAGAATCATGTTAGTGACTTGCTAGTCATGCTAAAATCATGCTAGAGACTTGCTAGTCATGTTAAAATCATGCTAGTGACTTGCTAGTCATGCTAAAATCATGCTAGTGACTTGTTAGTCATGTTAAAATCATGCTAGCGACTTGCTAGTCATGTTAAAATCATCCTAGTAACTTGCTAGTCATGCTACAATCAGGCTAGTGACTTGCTAGTTGTGCTAGGATCATGCTAGTAACTTGCTAGTCATGCTAGAATCATCCTAAAATCATGCTAGTGACTTGCTAGTCATGTTAAAATCATGCTAGTGACTTGCTAGTCATGCTAAAATCATGCTAGCAACTTGCTAATCATGCTAAAATCATGCTAGCGACTTGCTAGTCGTGCTAAAATCATGCTAGCGACTTGCTAGTCATGCTAAAATAATGCTAAAATCATGCTAGCGACTTGCTAGTCATGCTAAAATCATGCTAGCGACTTGCTAGTCATGCTAGAATCATGCTAACGACTTGCTAGTCATGTTAAAATCATGCTAGCGACTTGCTAGTCATGCTAGAACCATGCTAGCGACTTGCTAGTCATGCTAAAATAATGCTAGCGACTTGCTAGTCAGGCTAAAATAATGCTAAAATCATGCTAGCGACTTGCTATTTGTGCTAAAATAATGCTAGCGACTTGCTAGTCATACTAAAATCATGCTAGCGACTTGCTAATCATGCTAAAATAATGCTAAAATCATGCTAGCGACTTGCTAGTCGTGCTAAAATCATGCTAACGACTTGCTATTCGTGCTAAAATCATGCTAGCGACTTGCTAGTCATACTACAATCATGCTAGCGACTTGCTAGTCATGCTAGAATAATGCTAGCGACTTGCTAGTCATGCTAAAATAATGCTAGCGACTTGCTAGTGAGGCTAAAATAATGCTAAAATCATGCTAGCGACTTGCTAGTCGTGCAAAAAAATTATGCTAGTAACTAGCTAATTATGCTAACAACATGCTAGAAAGATGCTAGAAACCACCCTGGGTACCCTAGTAACCACATAGCAACACCTTAGCAACCATCCCGGGTACCCTAACAACCGCATAGCAACACCCTAGCAACTACCCCGGGTACCCTAGCAACCGCATAGCAACACCTTAGCAACCACCATGGGTACCTTAACAACACCTTAGCAACCACCCTGGGTACCTTAGCAACCGCATAGCAACACCATAGCAACCACCCCGGGTACCCTAGCAACCGCATAGCAACAACTTATCAACCACCCCGGTACCTTAGCAACCGCAGAGCAACACCTTAGCAGCCACCCCGGGTACCTTAGCAACCGCATAGCAACACCTTAGCAATTAGATTTAGAAAAGTTTTTTGTTATTGGTGTTAATATTAGAAAGACAGACAGATGGATGGATGGATGGATGGATAGAAAGTTTAGTTAGAAATAAATTAGAAAGAATTAGGAAAAAGAAACAGAAAAAGAAAGAAGGAAAGAAAGTTTAGTAAGAAAGAAACAGATTAGTTAGAAAGAAAGATTAGAAACAAAAAGATTAGTTAGAAAGAAAGAAACAATATTAGTTAGAAATAAAAAAGGTTGAAAGAAAAAGGATTAGTTAGAAAGATAGATAGGTAGATAGATAGATAGATAGATAGATAGATAGATAGATAGATAGATAGATAGATAGATAGATAGATAGATAGATAGATAGATAGATAGAGATAGATTTGTTAGAAAGAGATAGACACAACAGACAGAGAAACAGATAGACAGATTAGTTCAAAATTAACTTTAGATAGAAAGAAATAAAGATAAATTAGTTAGAAAGAAAAAAAGGTTTGAAAGAAAGGATTAGTTAGAAAGAAAAATAGATAAGTTAGAAAAAGAAAGATAGAAAGATAGATAAAAAATAGTTTGAATGTCTTATATCTATCTATCTATCTATCTATCTATCTATCTATCTATCTATCTATCTATCTATCTATCTATCTATCTATCTATCTATCTATCTATCTATCTATTCACATTCAAACTATTTATATCTTCTAACTATTTATATCTATAAATCTATCTATTTTCAAACTATTTATATCTGTCTAGCCTATCTATCTTCAAACTTTATCATTCAAACTAAAACTATTTCAAACTGAAAACCTTTAAACTTTCTTTAAACTAAAAGCTTTTAAAACTACTTAAAACTTACTGGCTAGGCTTTCTCAAGCCAACTTAAAGTTTGCTAACAAACTTTTTATCTAGTTTCATATCAACTCTAAGCAATTATATATTTTTTGGCCACAGAAAAATAACATTCTTACAGTATTAATGCATTAGAGAAAGTAAAGGGACATCGATTTACAAGGCAGAATCAGAGACTAAATGTAATTTGTGCACAGGGATTTAATTAACTAAGGACTAACACATAACTGGTCTAAAGGAACACATGCACACGCAAATCACACATACATGCACTGTAAAAAATGACCGTGAATTTAACGGTAAAAAACTGTAAAAAGGCTACGGTAAAAACCTGTGATATGGTTAACGGTAAGTTCCCCTTCTATATACGGTGAAAAACTGTGTTGGACATTGCATGTAATTTTACGGCAGTATACTGTTTTTTGAAGTGAAAAAGAAGGTAAAATTTACAGTGAATAACCGTAAACTGTCATTCCCAGAATTCCCTGTGTTTCATTATTTTTTATTTGATGTTTTTTGTGGAAATAACTTTTTCTTCTTAGATTTTTCTTGCCAGTTTTGTACATTAGGGTTATATGTTACATATAATGCTGTTAAATTAATGTTTTTTGCATTAAATCAGTTTTATGTGTGTTACCATGATGGTGTTTAGTGTTTGTGTGAATGACACTGTGCACCTTCTATATATGTTATTATTTAAAATCTCCTTGTGATGGGCTTTGGTTCATCATGTGATGTTGTCATCACCACCTGATTTTGGTGGTTATCAGTATATTGCAAAGGTACAAAACAGATTTCAGTACTTCAAAAGGTTGGAAAATCACCATTATATCAGTTAAAAAAAAACAGAAATTACAGTATTTACCCTATTTACCTAATCCTTTGAGACTCAATCAAGCTTCCCTTCTATGAACTATATTTGTAATCCATTCAAACTCATTCAAACTCATCTATCTTTCTATCTATCTAAGTCATGCTAACAGTATGCTAATCATGCTAAAATCATGCTAGCGACTTGATAGTATTGCTAAAATCATGCTAGCGACTTGCTAGTCATGCTAAAATCATGATAGCGGCTTGCTAATCATGTTAAAATCATGCTAGCGACTTGCTAAAATCATGCTAGCGACTTGCTAAAATCATGCTAGTGACTTGCTAGTCATGTTAAAATCATGCTAGCGACTTGCTAGTCATGCTAAAATCATGCTAGTAACTTGCTAGTCATGCTAGAATCATGCTAGTGACTTGTTAGTCATGTTAAAATCATGCTAGTGACTTGATAGTCATGTTAAAATCATGCTAGTAACTTGCTAGTCATGCTAGAATCATGCTAGTGACTTGCTAGTTGTGCTAGGATCATGCTAGTAACTTGCTAGTCATGCTAGAATCATCCTAAAATCATGCTAGTGACTTGCTAGTCATGTTAAAATCATGCTAGTGACTTGCTAGTCATGCTAAAATCATGCTAGCAACTTGCTAATCATGCTAAAATCATGCTAGCGACTTGCTAGTCGTGCTAAAATCATGCTAGCGACTTGCTAGTCGTGCTAAAATCATGCTAGCGACTTGCTAGTCATGCTAAAATAACGTTAAAATCATGCTAGCGACTTGCTAGTCATGTTAAAATCATGCTAGCGACTTGCTAGTCATGCTAGAATCATGCTAACGACTTGCTAGTCATGTTAAAATCATGCTAGCGACTTGCTAGTCATGCTAGAACCATGCTAGCGACTTGCTAGTCATGCTAAAATAATGCTAGCGACTTGCTAGTCAGGCTAAAATAATGCTAAAATCATGCTAGCGACTTGCTATTTGTGCTAAAATAATGCTAGCGACTTGCTAGTAATGCTAAAATCATGCTAGCGACTTGCTAATCATGCTAAAATAATGCTAAAATCATGCTAGCGACTTCCTAGTCGTGCTAAAATCATGCTAACGACTTGCTATTCGTGCTAAAATCATGCTAGCGACTTGCTAGTCATGCTAGAATCATGCTAGCGACTTGCTAGTCATGCTAAAATAATGCTAGCGACTTGCTAGTGAGGCTAAAATAATGCTAAAATCATGCTAGCGACTTGCTAGTCGTGCAAAAAAATCATGCTAGTAACTAGCTAATTATGCTAGCAACATGCTAGAAAGATGCTAGAAACCACCCTGGGTACCCTAGTAACCACATAGCAACACCTTAGCAACCATCCCGGGTACCCTAGCAACCGCATAGCAACACCCTAGCAACTACCCCGGGTACCCTAGCAACCGCATAGCAACACCTTAGCAACCACCATGGGTACCTTAACAACACCTTAGCAACCACCCTGGGTACCTTAGCAACCGCATAGCAACACCATAGCAACCACCCCGGGTACCCTAGCAACCGCATAGCAACAACTTAGCAACCACCCCGGTACCTTAGCAAACGCAGAGCAACACCTTAGCAGCCACCCCGGGTACCTTAGCAACCGCATAGCAACACCTTAGCAATTAGATTTAGAAAAGTTTTTTGTTATTGGTGTTAATATTAGAAAGACAGACAGATGGATGGATGGATGGATGGATAGAAAGTTTAGTTAGAAATAAATTAGAAAGAATTAGGAAAAAGAAACAGAAAAAGAAAGAAGGAAAGAAAGTTTAGTAAGAAAGAAACAGATTAGTTAGAAAGAAAGATTACACTGTAAAAAGTAATCACTGAATCTACTAAGAAAAGCATGTAAATATAACTAATTTCGACAAATTTGTTGATTTTACTTGAGTGCACCAGGTTATTTGAACTTTTAGGTGGATGCCGTAGGGAAACTAAACAACTTTAGTAAACAGTACTAAAGAGCATCTAGTGTGTTGTACTAAAGGTCTGTTCACACTGTTGTAATAACCAGACCAGCAGGGGGCGAAAGTGCACCTTAGGTAAAAAACGAACACAAACAGAAACATCACCAGAAGAAGACGACTAACTGAACTTCACAGTCAGATCCTGTTTGAAATACGGCAGAAAGATTAGGTAAGTTTTTGGTGATTTATTTAGAAACTGTATTCTTCTCAGAGTGTGTGCTATTGTTTTTGAGGAACAAAACACAAAATTTGAATGAGTTTTACTGACGAGCATAACCGTAACCTTCAGTTAGCTTACTAGCTAGCCAGTTACTTCTAACCTTAGTAATAATGTAAAATAAACGTGAATAGACATCAGCAAGTATGTTAAGAGATACAGTACAACTTATTAAAATGTGTCATGTCTCGTGTAATCCGTTTTCCAGTATTTAATGTTTGACCAAATGTCATGAAACATTATTCTATAATTTTTTTTAAGTGCATTAATGCCCAGCATTAATTATTACCATTTTCTTTTCATATTGTATGTGCTCTTTTTTGAGGACTTAAACTCATGCAGTGGAAGTTGAAGTTCTGCTTGTTCATTGAGTGAAAAAGGGGTCAACTCTTGAAAAACTGATTCAAATATGGATCCTATGGAATATGTAAGTACTCAATTTTTATGTTTTCACAGATAATACGCTTATTACCATAGGGTGCACTTTGTAAAATCACACAGAATGATATTTATTATATTGTATGCCTAATGTTTGTGATATGAGTGCTATTAAATATGACTCTTTTCATAATTGTACAGACATCAAACAATAATGGGAGATGACCAGCAGTTCTCCATGGCCTTCCACTCTTCCTTGAAGAGGATCTTCCAAGACATGTTTTGTAAGTAATTTTGCCTGTGATATTCTGGTTATTTAGTGTAACGCAAACAATTCTGATCTGGCAAGAAAAAGTCAGGACCCAGAAACAATATAAGAACAAAAGAAAGTGAAACAAAAAAATTAGGAGAAAGGGAAAATAGTTAGAAAGAAGAGGGAAAAATACTTATGAAAATTAAAATTCAACCTTCAGAACACAAATTAAGATATTTTAAATAAAATCTAAGAGCTTTCTGACCCTGCGTAGATATCAACGCAGCTACCACTTTCAAGGCTCAGAAACACCAGTGGTTCAACCGTAATTTTATAAAGCTACAAGAATACTTTTTGTGCGCAAAGAAAACAAAAATAAGAGATTTTCACTTTTCACATTCAGGAGAGTACCATGACGCATGCATATGATACTGTTGACGCAGGAGTCCGTTGTTCTGACATGGGACCCGCACCTTGGGGCTCTGCACTGCACCTTGTTTACGAGCAGAGGAATTGATGCACATACATCATGGTACTCTCAGGAAGGCATATCAACTGATGAATCATTGAATAAAGTTTTTATTTTTGTTTTCTTTGAGCACAAAAAAATATTCTTGTAACTTCATACCAATACAATTAAATCACTGATGTTCTTAATACCTTAGTACCTTTCTGGGACGTGAATGTGTCAGTTGTGTTGCTGTCTATGCAAAGTCAAAAAAAGCTCAGACTTAATAAAAAAATAGATGAATGATTTTCTTACAGCTTTGAAACGACATGAGGGTGAGTAATTAATGACCGAATTTTCATTTGAAAGACAATAGAAATTGGGTAAAAAAACGTAAAAAAAATGACATGAATGACAAAGTAAAAGAAACAACAAAAAAGCAAAGAAGTCAGAAAGGAAGGACAAAAAAGAATGAAGGTAAGCAAATTAAAGAAGTATAAAAACAAAAAAGGAGGTTATAAAGAAATAAAAGAAATCATATCATACCAAAAGAAAGTAAGAGTCTAAGGCTGATGTTACACGGGGCAACTTTTTGAGCCCTGTTGCTTAACAATGTTGTTTGTGCACTTGCCCATTGAGAATGGGCTACAAATTTCTAACTGGACACTTTAGATCGGTCATGGGCCCTGTGTCTCACCTGGTTGTCTGTTGACTGCAACATTGTGAACCAACATTGCTCAGTAGGTTGCACCGTGCATTGTCTGTCTTGTATATGAGTGACAGAGACTTGAAAACCGCTCGTTTAACATGGCTTATGATGGTGCTCTCTTGGTCATGCTTTTCTGAACATTCTTTAGAAATCATGCAAAATATAAATATGTCAGTTTTTAATCAAAATATTTTTGTGCAAACAATTGAATGTCTTTTTTCCCATCTTTGGCATCCACTGCTTTGCCCAGTTTGAAAGGCATTTACATCTAAAGACAACACACAGTTATAAATGTATGCAACTGTATAACCTTAATACGCATTCTTAATTATATATAGTTACTTATTTTTTGTCATATGCTACTTCTGTTTCTAGGACTGTGAAGAAGTGATGTCAATCAGCATATTGACCAAGATCCCTGAGCTGAGGACTCACTGCATCTTGATGCCAGATCTACTGTAATAATTTTGGAAGGTACAATTATATTGGACAATCAGTGGAAATGGAAAATCTTCCCCTAGCCATGTGCCGGGTGTTTGAACTCAGTTATGCTATGTAAGAAGAGTATCCTCCAGTTTTGAAGGATACCTTTGATTTCATTCAATGGCTGAACATAAAATAAGAACCTGAAAAATCATCTGATGTAAAAATGTTATTGTGGATGAAGTGTTTCATTTCATTTAGGAAAACATGCAGTTTGCTTAAAGTTAAATCAACTTTTGTTGATCTTTGACACACAATGCAAAATATTTGTAATGATATTTGACAGATTTCTTTCCCTCCACTGAAAGTTTATATGCCCAAAACGTTCATAAAGAGGTAGTAATACAAATTCATATGAAAGGAGTGTTTTAATCCAAGTCTTCTAAAAGAGACACACTCACTTTATGATGAAACGATTTAATTTAAGCTTTTATTCACATATAACTCGTATTTGTCACAAGCGCGGTCTCTGTGGCTCCCTCTATCCCGCACCAGCGGGAACCCTCACCGGAATACTGACTACACTACCCACAATCCCGTACCTGGGAACCCACGCTTCCGGTTCCGGATCACCCGGGGCACTTCCGTTATGGCGGCCATATCAGCGTGCCTCGCCAGCACACTCACTGCGAAGTTTTGCCGGTAATGTACCCAATCCTAAGCGTTTTCATTCGGACTGTCTATCTGCTGCCAACTGGACTGTTACTCTTGTGTGTGAACCTTTTCTGCCTGCCTATTTGTGACCCTCGCTCTCCCAACGGATTATTGATTCTGATTGCCGCCAGCCCTGACCCCTTTGCTCGGACACTGACTACTCTCTTGGATTTGCCTTCACCACATCAGTCCGCCATTGTTGATCTCAGCCTGTTAGACCTGTCTATTCTTAATAAACTGTTGCAAATGGATCCAACGTCTTATGATTCTTCTGCTGCCGCACCACAGAAAACTTCGCCTACTACGGATCCAGCGACAGTCACTCAGATCGCTTCTGAAGTCTCCACTCAAGCGACTATGCTAATCCAGCACCAACAGCAACTGGAGCGCCTAACCACCGTAACCGAGCAGCTGGTTCAAGCGATCCGAGGAATACAAGCAGCTCCAGCGCCCGTCATGCCGCCGACTCCGGCCCCAATCAACCCTCCCGCTCCTCCATCAGCTAATCCGGCAGTCACCGCCAGCCCACGTCTTGCCTTCCCGGAGAAGTTCGATGGAACTGCGGCTAAATGTAAGGGATTTTTACTTCAGTGCACGCTGTTTGTCAATCAACAACCTGCCCTGTATGCTACGGATGACTGTAAAATCGCCTTTGTCTGCTCACTGCTAACTGGAAGAGCACTAGAATGGGCCACTGCGGTATGGGATTTGGGCCAATCCACCTACCCCACGTTCGCCACTTTTCTTCAAAGTTTTAAGGAGGTGTTTCAGCCTACACCGGAGAGCGGAGAGGCTGGGGAACAGATCGTTGCGTTACGTCAGGGACGACGCACCGCAGCAGACTATGCACTGGATTTCCGTACCCTCGCTGCTCAAAGTGGTTGGAACGACGGCCCCCTCAAACTTCACTACCGGAAGGGGCTCAATTCTGACCTCCAGGTGGAACTGGCTTGCCGGGACGAGGGTTTATCTCTAAAACAGTACATTGATCTTTCCATACGGATCGACAACGTAATGCGGGCACGCAAATCCAACAGGCCTTTCACCACCCAGGCCTCACCACAAACAGCGGCTACCTCCTCTGTTCCCGAACCGATGCAGCTGGGCACCACTCGCATCACCCTCGAGGAGAGAGAACGGCGGATGAGAAACCACCTTTGCTTATATTGTGGTCAAACTGGACACATTCGGGCCGCCTGTCCCACACGACCACCACGTCCTCCCACCTCGGTGAGTTCACACAAACTTTGTCTGAATAAATGTGTGGTACCCGTTTCACTCAGTGTCGGTGGTAGGACTATTCGGACTACCGCTTTAATTGACTCTGGGGCAGCAGGGAATTTCATGGACATGAACTTTGTGAGAACCAAACACTTACCCACTCTTCCTTGTACTTCTCCTGTGTCAGTGGCCGCCCTCGATGGGAGACCACTAGGTTCCGGACGTATCGACCAGATCACGGATGATCTTACACTCTGCCTGGAACCCAACCACCAGGAAACCATCCGTTTCTTTGTCATTTCTTCACCACAGTCACCACTCATCCTTGGATTCCCCTGGCTGAACCGCCATGACCCAACCATCTCCTGGGCCAGAGGTATCATCACTCAATGGTCTTCCTATTGTCAACAGCACTGCATTCACTCAGATACCAGAACGTGCCCCAATTCAGCCAGTCATCCACCCACGAACTCCAATACCACCAACACCTGTACCAACACCATTCCAGCAGCATACCAGGATCTCCTCGAGGCCTTCAGCACTGTCAAAGCCACTGAACTGCCACCCCATCGACCAGGAGACTGTGCCATCGAACTGAAACCAGGAGCAGTGACACCTCGAGGACGGATCTTTCCCCTGTCACAACCTGAGTCCGAGGCCATGGAAAAATACATTCAGGAGGAGCTCGCCAAGGGATTCATTCGACCATCTACCTCTCCTGCATCTGCTGGATTCTTCTTCGTAAAGAAGAAAGATGGAGGATTACGGCCTTGCATTGATTACCGCTCACTTAATGAACAGACTGTTAAATATAGATACCCTCTACCCCTCGTTCCTCCTGCCCTGGAACAACTTCGGACAGCTAGATACTACACCAAGTTGGACTTACGCTCAGCGTACAACTTGATTCGCATCCGGTCAGGAGACGAGTGGAAGACGGCCTTCTCTACCACCTCAGGTCACTACGAATACCGGGTCATGCCCTTCGGCCTGTCCAACAGTCCATCTTACTTTCAGGCATTCGTTAATGAGGTATTCCGGGACATGCTGAATCGATGGGTAATTGTCTACATCGACGACATCCTCATTTTCTCCAACACACTTGAGGAACATGTTCAACATGTCAGGACTGTGCTCCAACGCCTCATTAACCACAAACTGTATGCCAAGGAAGAAAAATGTCAATTCCACCAAGAATGCATCACCTTCCTGGGGTACGTCATCAGCCCTGAGGGCATCGCCATGGATGATAGGAAGGTTTCTGCAGTGTTGAACTGGCCACGCCCCAAGACCCTCAAGGAGCTCCAAAGGTTTCTGGGCTTCTCAAACTTCTATCGCCGGTTCATTCGGAACTTCAGCACGGTAGCAGCCCCGTTGACTTCTATGATTAAGAAGGGAGAGAATCGTCTTACCTGGTCACATGACTCCATACAGGCCTTCCAGGAACTCCGGCAGAGGTTCACTACAGCTCCCGTCCTTCGTCACCCGGACCCCCAACTACCTTTCCTCGTCGAGGTGGACGCCTCTAGCACTGGCGTAGGAGCCGTGCTCTCCCAACGCCATAATCAACCCTCTAAAACCTTCCCCTGTGCATTCTTCTCTCACAAACTCAGCCCGGCCGAGAGGAACTACGATGTGGGTAATCGAGAGCTGCTCGCTATTAAGCTAGCCCTGGAGGAATGGCGGCATTGGCTTGAGGGAGCTAAACACCCCTTCACCATCTTGACAGATCACAAAAATCTGGAATATCTCCGCACCGCCAGGGTCCTCAACCACCGCCAAGCCCGATGGTCACTGTTCTTCACCCGGTTCCAGTTTAACATCCACTATCGACCCGGGTCTCAGAACACCAAGGCGGACGCTCTTTCACGTATCCACGAGCCCGATCAAACCTCTCAACCTCCAGAACCCATCTTACCTGCATCCCTCGTCGTGGCTCCCGTCACGTGGGACCTCATGACAGAGATCACAGAGGCCCAAACCCAGGATCCCCCTCCTCCGGAATGCCCCAATCCTCTCACTTATGTCCCTGCTATCCTCCAATCCCGAGTTCTCTCGGAGGTCCATGCTACCCCTAGCTCAGGCCACCCTGGAATAGAGGCCACCATCCAACTCCTCCGGAACCGTTTCTGGTGGCCCACTCTCCGCGCCGATGTCATAACCTTTCTCAAGAACTGTACTGTGTGCAACACATCCAAAACCTCCCATCAACTTCCCGCTGGACTGCTACAACCTCTTCCCATCCCTAACCGACCTTGGTCCCACATTGCAGTTGACTTCGTGACAGATCTTCCCCTGTCCCAAGGTTATACCACCATCCTGTCAGTGGTAGACAGATTCTCCAAGAGCTGTCGTTTCATTCCCCTTCCCAAACTTCCAACGGCTCTAGAAACAGCGGAGGCCCTGTGTAACTCTGTATTCAGGTTTTACGGATTGCCAGAGGACATCGTGTCAGACAGGGGTCCCCAATTCTCCTCTCGACTGTGGTCCAACTTCTTCCGTCTCCTGGGTGTCAACATAAGCCTTACGTCTGGATATCATCCGGAGGCCAACGGTCAAGTTGAACGCCTGAACCAAGAACTAACCCGATTTCTACGTTCCTACTGCATGAACCATCAAGAGGACTGGAGTCGATTCCTGTTCTGGGCGGAGTACGCACAAAATTCCATCAGAAAGCCTTCTACCAACATGACTCCTTTCCAATGCGTACTAGGCTTCCAACCCCCCTTGTTCCCCTGGTCTGGGGAACCTTCGGACCTTCCGGCAATAAACTCCTGGTTCCAACAGAGCGAGGCCACCTGGAACCGAGCCCACGTCCACCTCCAGAGAGCTGTTCGGCGCACTCAAGTCCAGGCCGATCGTCGACGGCGACCCAATCCGCCCTACGAACCCGGGCAATGGGTTTGGCTATCGACCAGGAATCTACGCCTTCATCTACCTTGCAGAAAACTAAGTCCCAGGTACGTGGGTCCTTTCAAAATCATCCGTCAAATCACCCCTGTGTCCTACAGACTAGATTTACCTGCTCAGTACCGTATCTCACCCACCTTTCATACTTCTCTGTTAAAGCCCGCTGGTTGTCCGGAGGAGAGGGAGGTCCTAGACGAGACCGCCCCGCAGAGACCCCCTGCCCTGATCATCGATGGCGAGGAGGTCTACAGAGTCAACACCATCCTGGACTCCCGACGCCGGAATGGTCAACTACAATACCTGGTCGACTGGGAGGACTATGGTCCCGAGGAGCGGTCCTGGGTGCCTGCCAAGGACATCTTGGATCCTACACTCACCGCAGAATTCCATTCGACCCACCCAGATCGACCAGGACCCCGTGGTAGAGGATGACCACGGCGTCGGTTACCTCCTCGCGCCAGGAGGCACTCGCAGGAGGGGGGCTCTGTCACAAGCGCGGTCTCTGTGGCTCCCTCTATCCCGCACCAGCGGGAACCCTCACCGGAATACTGACTACACTACCCACAATCCCGTACCTGGGAACCCACGCTTCCGGTTCCGGATCACCCGGGGCACTTCCGTTATGGCGGCCATATCAGCGTGCCTCGCCAGCACACTCACTGCGAAGTTTTGCCGGTAATGTACCCAATCCTAAGCGTTTTCATTCGGACTGTCTATCTGCTGCCAACTGGACTGTTACTCTTGTGTGTGAACCTTTTCTGCCTGCCTATTTGTGACCCTCGCTCTCCCAACGGATTATTGATTCTGATTGCCGCCAGCCCTGACCCCTTTGCTCGGACACTGACTACTCTCTTGGATTTGCCTTCACCACATCAGTCCGCCATTGTTGATCTCAGCCTGTTAGACCTGTCTATTCTTAATAAACTGTTGCAAATGGATCCAACGTCTTATGATTCTTCTGCTGCCGCACCACAGTATTACTCAGCACATTTGAGCTTCCATATGAACCAATAAGGTTTGCTTGTGCACATCAAGCAAGTGTGTTTAAGCTTCTGTTTGTCCACTGATGCTGTTTATCATATAAAGAGATCATGTCTCTTCATAAAACTTGGATTAAACTTCTTGTTTCATATCAATGTATTTTATTATCTCTTTATGAAAGTTTTGAAGTGTCAAGTTTTTGAAAAAGAATCTTATCAGGTCGTGTGATTTAAAAGTATACCATTTTTTCTATTCTATTTTTTTATTTTTTATTTTTTGCAGTATGTGCAATTTTTTTGTTTTAAGGTTGATTCTTTAAATGTAAGGACTTTAAATTTTATTAAACAAATAAATGTCCTATTTTTGTGCCAACAATTTGTTGTCTGTCTTTGTATTAACAACTTAAAGATTTGAGTACAACTTACTTGAGAAATGTAAGGTAATCAGTTTCCACACATTTTGCTAGTAATGTGAACAAAGAAGACTTGTAAAGTCAACTGTTTTGTTTGAGTTCTGTGCACTAAGCTTAACTTAACTCTAAGTTAACTAAACTTGTCAAAGTAAGTTACAAATACTCAAAAATGATGAACTAATTTACTTGAAAAAGTTGAGGTAATCAATTACCACAGGTTTTCTAAGTAAATACAACTTATTACTTTTTACAGTGTAGAAACAAAAAGATTAGTTAGAAAGAAAGAAACAATATTAGTTAGAAATAAAAAAGGTTGAAAGAAAAAGGATTAGTTAGAAAGATAGATAGATAGATAGATAGATAGATAGATAGATAGATAGATAGATAGATAGATAGATAGATAGATAGATAGATAGATAGATAGATAGATTTGTTAGAAAGAGATAGACACAACAGACAGAAAAACAGATAGACAGATTAGTTCAATATTAACATTAGTTAGAAAGAAAAAAAGGTTTGTCTATCTATCTATCTATCTATCTATCTATTCACATTCAAACTATTTATATCTTCTAACTATTTATATCTATAAATCTATCTATTTTCAAACTATTTATATCTGTCTAGCCTATCTATCTTCAAACTTTATCATTCAAACTAAAACTATTTCAAACTGAAAACCTTTAAACTTTCTTTAAACTAAAAGCTTTTAAAACTACTTAAAACTTACTGGCTAGGCTTTCTCAAGCCAACTTAAAGTTTGCTAACAAACTTTTTATCTAGTTTCATATCAACTCTAATCAATTATATATTTTTTGGCCACAGAAAAATAACATTCTTACAGTATTAATGCATTAGAGAAAGTAAAGGGACATCGATTTACAAGGCAGAATCAGAGACTAAATGTAATTTGTGCACAGGGATTTAATTAACTAAGGACTAACACATAACTGGTCTAAACGAACACATGCACACGCAAATCACACATACCTAAGAAGGGTAAAAGGATGGATAGAAACAGACAAGAAAAGGGGGATGAGGCTGAGTTGACCATCAGTTTCTAACTCAAAGCACAGTATATGATAGATTACACAAAACCTCTGTTTAGTGGAAAGAACGATACTTGCATTTGACTTGGCTGTTGAACGAGAGTCTCTTGAAGCCTCTGAAGAAGTTCCATTTGATGGCCGAAGTTGCAATTTCTTGAAACTCTGAGGTTGTTCTTGACTCTGTTGTGGTCTCTCTCCTAAGTAAGCAGTTCTGAGGAACTGCAGGCCGCAATTCAGAGATGGGGATTCAGGGACGGCCAGGAGTGAAAAGAGAGAAGTGTCTAATAGTGGACATTTATGATGATGAGTTCCAGGGTTGAGTGAAACAAACTCCAGCGGTATTAGTCTGACTCTGTGTGCTTGAGAGCCATCTTCCCGGGCTGGGAAGACCGCACACACCTCTATATTTTGGGATCTACCTAATCTACCTAAATGGGTTAATGTTTATGTGAATCATTTCTCACCATACTGCTTTAAAAAGGAGGGTCAGTATAAAACAGTTTTTGCAAAGCTGCTGCTGAAAAATGGGTCTGTAACTATTCGTGTTCCTGCTTCATCTTAACCAGAAGAAGTGAGTGTAATTTCTTTTTATATGAATCTTTGCTAATCGCCTTTTAAATAATGTGCTAAAGTTAGCGCGTTTCACGATGAATGCGGCTAAAGTGTAACTTACACTATCAGCCCAGACAGCAAGCCAACATTGAATAAACATAGTTTTTCCATCTGAATCATCATTATGGTTGATGTTGAAATTTCAATGCAAAATAAATGTTGAATCACCATTACCATATCGATGAAAACCCGATGTTATTAATATTGATGGCAACAATATTGCAACAACATTGATCTATAGTTATCTTTATGATTGATTAAGCATTGATATTTGGTTTATCGGGCGATCGCTGAATGTGTTGAAAAGTCATTGATTTATAGTTGACCGGGAAACGACGCTGTTGTTGAAGAGTCATCGGCATATAGTTGGAAATATGATTGAAAATGCATCGATATATAGTTGACCGGGAAATTTGATTGAAAATCCATCGATTTTTGGTTGACCGCGAGATCAACACCAATGTACTGCACCGGACACAGTTCATTTCTGGACCTTGGCACAAGCGTACAGGTAAGCTTGCTTAATGTTCGATATGAATGAATTGTACCAAATCAAATACTGTTAGGTTGATCGTTATGATCGTTAATGTAGTAACCGACGCAGTGCTGCAGTCGCTGAAATAGATTTTTGTTTTACCAATGTGTCTAAATATGCCAAAAGTACTTTGTGGTTCTCTTCTAGGTTATAAAGTTAGCAAAACCTCATTGATGGATTCTGGGAGAACTTTAGGGTTGTTTCGTGTGTGTTATGCCTTATTTACTGTATATGTGTTTTAGTGTAGTGTGATTACCATTTTAATTCTACCCCGTGTGTGACCCTTCGTGTGTGGGTGGCTGCGTCCACCCCTGTGTGTGTAGCGTGTCGTGTGTGTGTATTTGACTTTCCTATGTGTACTGTGTTCGTGCCATGTTCTGCTCCCAATCCTTGACGACAACTTGATTGAACAAATCATTGACTAAATCACAGTAGCATAAATTTACTTGTATTCTAGACGCCTTGACTCAACGTCTTACAACGGCAAGCACCTATGACTTCACTCAAGCCGTACAGAAGTGGCTGCGCTACGTCCCAGACCGAGCGGGAGGAGCTGGAAGACAGACGCAGCAGGAGTCAGCACTTTAAAAGAAAAAAAAAAAAAATGAAATAATACAATAAAAATTATTGTTTAATTTTTAAAGAATGCGTGGGGTGTCATTTGTGCTAGTCTAGGTTATTGCCTAAAGGTATAGTTTCTATTTTCTATATTTTGCTAGCCCATCCTGGCTGTCGATAAAGCAGGACTATAGCCTATTAATAATGTTTTTAATATTATATTAAAATTACAGACCTTCAGATTAAACCTGTGGTATACTAAAACACCATTGAAGTTTTGTTGATATGCTGGGATTTCAACATTGTTTCAATATCCATTGTAATCGAAATATCATTGAAATTCTGTTGATCTCTAGGTATGATTTAAACGTTGTTTCAATGATAATAGAGGGTGCAACATGATGAAGAATCAACATCAGAGTTCAACGTTGATTCAATGATTTTATCGTTGACAGCGGGATGTTGAATTAACATCGTTTCAATTACTAATTGCTATCTGGGAGAGAACATGGTTATGTTGTCTTCTCTATGTACATCCGTCTCAATATAATTCATAATCACACGTTTATAATGAACAATGCATTAAGGTGATTGTCTTTTTACAAACTGTGTACGTTGTAGTAAAACTACATTAAGCTTAGCTTTGTAACGCTATATGTCTGTTAATGATTAAGAAGTCATGTACAATTATTTTAAATCGTTTTGGATCAGTTATAACTGCATTAAGAATGGAAAAGTTAACGCAATACCAGCAAAAGTGTTTACAGCCCGCAACTGCATATCAGTAAAGACCATAAGGCCGGTTTCACACCGCAAGCGTGAGCAGAGCGTGAGCAGAGCGTCAGCTTAACTACAGTGTTACTGCAGCTGCAGACTCGCGAGACTATTCACACCGGAAGCGTTTGTAGAGCGTGCAGCGACTCCAAAGGTGAGCGTTTCATTACAAAGACAGCTATAAATTTGCTTGTATAGATTGTCCCTTTATAAACTTGATAGTCTTGAACGTTTGAATAATGTGAGTGGTGTACAGCATTTGTATATAAAAGGTAAACAACAAGTATTATCAAGAAAACATCTTTGATCGTGTCGTTTCAGAATCGATATAGAATGTCTTTTTGGCTTGAAGGCGGACAAAAGAATAATTTCAAGCACTGAGTAAGTTCTCTAATTCTTTTTTTGAAATATTCATTATATACACTGCCTGGCCAAAAAAAGTGGCTGTTTTTTTTTTTTTTTATTGGCAAGTACTTAAAGAGTCTATGAATGGATCATTATTACAGTGATTATTATGTTTCTAGCACTTTATATGTTTGGCAACGGTTCATTTAACCCTAAAAGATTGAGTTTGTGGCTTTTATTTTTTTTAAAACAACCACCCTGCTGAAAAAAAAAAGCTAAAACCAGCCTAGGCTGGTTGGCTGGTTTTAATTGGTCAACCAGCCTGGTTTTAACTGGTCATTTTAGAAGGGTTTTGGCCACTTTCTCAGCCTGGTCAGGCTGGAAGACTACCATCTAAAACCAGCCTGAATGACCTGGCCAGGCTTTGAGATCACCTAAAAACAGCTACTTTCAGCTTAAACAAGCTAAGACCAGTCAACCCGCCTAGGCTTGTTTTAGCTGGGTTTTTTCAGCAGGGCATGTAGGAAGATGTATCATGGACATATTCCAAGATGATAATGGCTAGATTCATCAGTGTTTAAACTGTGAAAGAGAGGTTAGGAGAGGATGAAGAATCATTTTCACACATGACATTTATTTCCATCAATACATGCATACATTTTTGGTCGAGATCTTGTATTGACAATGCAAGAGGTGAGCACAAACTCCCATACAGCATATCCTACAAACTTTCACTGAGGTTAAAGTCAGGACTCAGAGGTGCCAGTTCAAGTGTGAAAATGATTTGTCATTCTCTCTGAACAACTGTTCCACAATTTTAATTCTGATGAATCTTGGCATTGTCATCCTGGAATATGGCAATGATATGTGTTTTGACGTGTCAGTACACTTTCCATCTTTTAGGTTTAATTGAAATGTTGCCAAACATATAACATGCTAGAAACATAGTAATCACTGTAATAATGATCCATTCATAGACTTTTAAGTATTTGCCTATTAAAATCCAAACAGCAATTTTTTTTTTCTTTGGCCGGGTAGTGTATATTTACGTTGTATAATATTTGTAATGCTATTTGGCTGACAGATAAGGTATTGCAATGTATGTGTATACTTTCTATTCATAATGATTGTAATTATCACTTGATTTCTTGATTTTCTTGATTTCTTGTGGTTTTAAGTACTTTTTTTTCCCTGCAGAAAAAAAAAAAAAAAAACATCTAAAACCAGACAGCCAGCCTGTTGAAAAAAAAAAAAAAGCATATGCAGGTTAGGTAGGTTTTGATGCTGGGTTTAGCTGGTTTATGCTGGTCATGTTGCTGGTCAAGGACCAGCAAAGGACCAGATTAAACCAGCATACCAGCATCAAAACCTACCTAACCTGCATATGCATCACAGGGTATTTTTTTATTTTAAGCAGGGACTTCAGTGCAGCATTGAATTTTTTTTTTTTTTTTCCATTTCTCTATAGTGCGTGTTGTAGACAGAAGAAGAGTCACCACACTTTACCTTTTGTTGAAAAATTTGCGGAAAAGGAGGCGGCGTAGAATATGGGTGCATCCTATCAACCAGCGCAGGACACAGTTTGGTGCTTTTCACCATCTAGTCACGGAGCTGGGCCTGGATGGCGACCGTCATTTGAAATATTTTCGCATGAGTGCTGAGCAAATGGATGAGCTACTTTCTGTCATTGGACCTGAGTTGACAAGACAGTCTACAAATTTCCGAGCAGCCATCGAATCCAAACAGCGACTTGCAATTACACTGAGGTAATAACAGACACACTGGGTGATTTGTTTGGCTATCAAATTATGTGTTGTAGTTTATTTACAAAGAGTACATATGTCAGTGTATTGTAATGATAAAATATAATACATTGTAAAACATTTTAAAGTCTTTTATATGTAAAAGTACTTTTAAATGTAAATTAATGAAACGATGTAGACAAGACATTTTCCGCTAAATATCTTTATTTAAGTTGTAGTAACAAGTCTACACAATAAACTATAAATACACTTTTATAAGTATCTGAACAGAACCAAGTGACTTTTAAAGTCTTTAAATATCAAGCAATTACAAAGTATTGCATTACATTTGCATTAAACATTGTTTACAGCAAAGAATTTAAACTGGAACAAAATTCTTTGACAGACTGAAATGTTGGAAAGCAAAGTAAATTAATTAAAACTGGTGATATACTGGCGAAGAAGGGTGTTCACTAGATGAACCATGTTGTTGGCCAGACCTTGTAGAAGAAGGTGTAGATTGGGCTAGGTGATGCGTCTGTAGTTGCTGAGTGTGGCTTTGATGGTAAGGGAGGGTTGGATGGCATTGATGAAATCCTGAACTGTGTGGTTGCTGACTGCTTGTGAATGGTTGGGTTGTAGTGTGACTTTCCTGCATGTTTTGTTCTTCTTCTAGGTCTGACAGGTAAGTCAGTATTTGAACCTGTGCCCTCGTCTGGTTCCGGGGACATAGTCTTGCAAGTTTAGGTACTAAGCTGAGAGCGAAATAGTACATTTCATCTCCTTTTTTTTGGAATATATGGTGCCTGTGTTGAGGTTGGTTGTGTTAAAATTTCCAAAAGCTGTTGCTCTGTTGCAGTTGGATCATTTGACCTTCTCTTCTTCTGTCTTGTTGTCTGAGTCTCACTAATTAGAGCTTGCACTCTGGGATGGGGTGTGGGAGTGTTTGGTCTCTGACTGGATGCTGTTGGTGTGGAGGCATCAGATCTTAAAATTGTAGAGGGTGTTGGGGTTGCAGATCTCTGTTGAGGTGGCACTGGAGAGCTTGGCCTTGATAGGTCTGCTAATTCTGGCTCCACATCATCTTCTGCAACACTCATGTCTACTGGTACATCTTCCAACTGCAAAGTGTGTCTGGAGCTACAACAGGAATAGAAATAATATCTATGTACGTAGTTTACGGATATGTAATTTTTTTTTTTTTACAAAAGTCTTGTAAAATCGATAATATATTTACTTATATTTATAATTCATAACATATTTACATGTTCATAACATATTTCACAACATTTATGTGAAATACTAACCTTCTGGCCTGCATATGGGGAAGCAGAAAGGACATCACTTGTTCATATTTCCATTCTCTGCTGCTTCCACCAGCAGATCCACTAGGAAGATTTTTTTGCTTCCTGTTCCTTGCAAAGGCATCCCTTAGCACCTTCCACCTCCTCTTACAATCATGTACTGTGGGGGAAAAAACATGCATTGTAATAACAGTGTACTTTTGTCTGTTTGTCTTTTTGTTTTTGTCAGATTCCTAGGAACTGGGGAAAGCTTCTCAAGCCTTGCCCTACAATATCGTCTTGGGACAAGCACTGTTGCTGGAAGTGTGCATTTGACCTGCAGAACAATTGAGAGACAAATGTTGCCAACGCAGTTCCCAAAGCCATCTGAAGGCAGGTGGAAAGACATCGCAGACACATTTTGGTCGAAATGGAACTTTCCAAACTGCATTGGTGCCATTGATGGAAAACATGTAAACATCGTGGCACCTGCACATTCAGGGAGTATGTTCTTCAATTACAAGAAGACATTCTCAATTGTTCTGCTTGCTTTAGTAGATGCCGACTACAAATTCACATTCGTACAAGTGGGAGACTTTGGCCGAGCCAGTGATGGTGGGGTTTTTCAAAACTCATCTCTTGGAAGAGGCATGGAGGCAAAGGTTTTGTCTGTACCAACAGATAACCTTTTACCAGGATCTGGTGTTCAGGGTCCCATGCCATATACCATGGTTGCTGATGCAGCATTCCCCTTGAAGACCTACATGATGTGACCATTTCCAGGGACCAACATTCCGAGATGGAGGCGCATTTTCAATTATAGGCTATCTCGAGCCAGGATGGTAGTTGAGTGTGCCTTTGGCATACTTTCTGCAAGATGCATCTTGCATAATTACCTCATGACTCCATCTCAGAATCAAACATGGCTGGATGAGGCTGAAGAGAGAGGCAATGTGCTGCCAGCAGTCAGAAGCATGGGTGGAAACCGAGGGAGCAGAGAAGCGTACGAAGTGCGTGAAAGGCTTTGCGCATTTTTCTGTTCCCCAGAAGGCAGAGTTTCGTGGCAGGACCAAATGGTTTAGGGAACACTACTATAAGAACATGTAGAGTGATTTACAGCTAAAAAAAATGTGTAAATAAATGTTAACTACAACAGTGGACATATTTGTTATGTAGATAAATTGTTCTTAAATCGTTTGTTCATGTTTCATTCATTATTTACAAAAATATTGACCAGGAAAGGTGTATATATGCCGAAGATTATATGCAAATTAAAGATTTCAGAAACAATTACATTTTATCTTATTTAACAGATATAAGATATTTTTGTTTTGATATACAATGCAATATACACTACCGTTCAAAAGTTTGGGGTCAGTAACTTTTTTTATTTTATTTTAAGAAATTAATAGTTTAATTCAACAAGGATGTATTAAGTTAATAATTAAACGTTTTTTTTTTTAAGTTAATAAGAAATAATTTACATTGTAATAAAATATTTATATTTTGAATAAACACTGTACATTTTAAACTTGTTATTCATTAAAGAATCCTGAAAAAAAAACTCAGCTTCCAAAAAAATATTTGTCAGCACAACTGTTGATAATATCCAATATTGATCATTCTAATAATAAATCAGCACATTAGAATGATTTCTGAAGGATCATGTGACACTTAAGACATAAGAGATTTCTTTAAAGACTATTACAAGTCTCCAAACATTTGAATGGTAGTGTATATATATTCATGTAGATATATGATAACATTTTTCTACTTCAAAGTTGTCAATTTAATATTAGCCTACACCATGGAATCGAGAGGAAGGGCATCCACCGTTTATGATAATTTGTACAAAAAAAGGTAATCATTGTTGAGCTACATAAAATTAGTCAATACATATTTTACACAGTATATGATGTTTACATGATGGCGGTAAAAAACATTTAGTAGTCAGCTTCTCTGTAAAAAAATGTTTTTTTACAGGTAAATATAAAATAACTTACCATCTGATGAAACTGCAGAAGCAACTTCGATCCAGGCCTTTTCCTTCGAAGATGTGTCTTTGTAACACTTATTGGTGGGATCATAAAGCACTTTGTGCTTTTCGACTTCTACGATTAGCCTCGTGTCATCCATTGCTGCACATGAATGAGGTAAAATGTGGATAGCGCTAGAGCCTACATATGTGTATTTTTTTTATTTTTATTATTATTATTATTACTTTACCTTCATATAGTGCTTTATACAATCCAAGACTCCGTCAAAACAGCTTTTTCTCGATGCAAATAAATAAAATCTGCCGTGAAGCATTTTATGTCATTTCTGGCTTTTTTTTTATATACACCATGCTTGCACCCAAGCTAAATAATTAAAAACCAGTTTGTATCTCCTGTATTTTGGATTTCATTTTCTTTTGATAACGATTCTTGTTAAGCCCACTAGACATGCGTATTATATGCATTTTAAGTTTGTTCTATGCATTTATAGAACTTTTTGTGTGAAATCATATTTATTTTGACCATCAAAAGTGTACTGTCACTTTATTTGAGCGTGAGCAGCGCAGCAAAAATAGACTCGGCGCCGAAACCATCGCGTCAGCGCTGCTCACGCTACGCTCCTGCTTGACGCTCACGCGCTGCTCCTGCTGCCGGTGTGAATGCACTCGTTTGTTAACATGGGCGCCGAAAAAAATATGCGCTGCTCACGCGCCGCTCACGCTTGCGGTGTGAAACTGGCGTAACACTCACATTTATGTATTTCAATATTAGGACGGGGTAAGTTACGTTAACCAATCACCTTTTTACTCTCTTTCAACACATCGCGTTCATCTCTATACCTCAGTAAACACATCGCGTTCGTCTCTATACCTCAGTAAACACATCACATTCGAATCTCTCTCAGTACTCTATCCTGCCAGTACATACAAAGATAAATCAAAGTGACATTAAGTTTACTAACCATTCAGACACGTCCAGTATAAGCCGTAATTGCCAAACCTCTCTGCGGGTGTCATCTTGTTTCGGTTCCAACTCTGTTTTTTAAATTAAATTTTAAATGGATGGGGTTGTACAGTGTCTTAAAAGCCCCTCCAGTGCCATTTTTCCCCAAACTATATAACTAGGGCTGGGAATCGATTCCAAAAAGAATCGATTCCTCGATTCCAAGGCATTGGGAATCGAGAGTCGATTCCAACGTTTGGAATCGATCCTCTCAAGGGGAATCGACTCCTCATTCAGAGCCGTTTTCAGTTCAACAAAACTTACCTCTTAAACGGAAGGCTGCATTCCATGAAGGCTGAATATTTCGGCTGCAAGTCATCAAACGTCGATTGATGAAAATAAACGTAATAAAAACGACTCATTACTAAACTCGTCTGAGTTTAAGGATGCAGCCTTCAGTTTGAGAAGCACCCATTAATTTGCCTCTTGCTCGCTAATAGTTATTATAGTCTGATACATTTCCACGAAAAGATTTGTTCGGATAGATCATTTAAATGAACCAGTTCAAAAAACGATTCAGATGTTATTTTACGGGAGAACTGATGTCCACAATTTTGAGCGCTGCACGACAGAATAGATCATGACGTGTTTTGATCTTATTTACATCTTAAATAAATGCTATTTTTAATCTTTCTATCAGCCAATGATAACTCTGAAAGAAAACGCAGAGAGCACGTCAGTGGCCGAGAGCGCATCTGATTGACAGCTACACCACGAGCTCTTATATCATCCTGCATTTATTGCGAAATTATAGCTCTTATATCAGTGTTGTTGTTAAAGTTCTGTTTATTTTGTTTCAGTGTATAGTTTGCTAATTTTGTCATTTTATACACGTCATGTCTTGTTTTATTCATGCAAAAAATGCATGTCCACTGCTGAGCTGTGGGTTATGACTAATTTCCTGGGCAATGAATTACAATTTGAAATCAGTCAGAGCTACAGAAAAATAGTATATATATATATATATATATCTTTTTTTTTTTTTTTTTTTTTACAAATGAAGCTTCATATTATGAGAAGGTAACATTATACGACCTTTACATCCTGCATTTATTGTGAAATTAGCTTCCTCCAATCTAAAAAACAAGAATCGAAAAAGAATCGAAACAACAGTGAGGAATCGATTCTGGAATCGAATCCAATCGATTCCAGAACCAGGAATCGGAATTCCAAAATTTTCGGAATCGAACAGCCCTATAAATAACTATACCCCCAACTGTTGTCTAGGCAACACCCCGTGTGCTATGTAATGACACGCCCCACAGAACTGAGGGGTGGGGTGAGCAGAGGTTCATATAATTTAAAGGGCCAGGTACTGATATCACTTGCTGAGAACAGAGGCATTTTTTTACCAGGTAAAATGAGTGTTTTTTTACACTACCATAGAGAATTTTTAATCAAAGTATATTACAAACTTTTTATTAGGACACTAAAGCATCATATTAACTTGTGGAAAATGGGCATCCGATGACCCCTTTAAAGTCTGTGAAGAGTCACACCTCTCAGGATGGGCTTGACCAATGAGAAGGGCTGAATTTCCTAGCGGGAGGTAAGAAATAATGTGGGTTTTATGACCCTTTGTCTGAGAGCATGGTTCGAATGGTTGTGGCATTTTATATTTTGATTAAATTACAAACACACATGGCATTCTATGAGGAGGTGGTGTACGCCAAAGTTATATAAGACATTATACAAGACAGTTATAGTACACACAATGACCTAAAAGATATGTGTTGTAGCGAATTTAGCTCAAAAGGGAAATGTATATAAATAATTACAATTAATTTTGATTAATTACCATTATTTATATCAGCCGCCAGTAGTAACTGTAGCGGGATTAAATCGCCATCGATTAATCTGTTCGTCTAGCGAACATTAAGGGTAATTTCGTATCAACCCTAAGCAATGATATTTCCTTGGCCACAGAAAAATAACATTCTTACAGTAATAATGCATTAGAGCATGTAGCTTGATCGGAAATCGTAAAGGGACATTAATTTGCAAGGCAGAATCAGAGACTCATGTAATTTGTGCACAAGAGTTTTATTAACTAACGACTAACATATAACTAATCTAAACAAACAAACATATACTCACTCATACAGGGTAGGGTAGGAGGATGGTTAGAACAGTACAGGAAAAAGGGCGTGAGGCTGAGTTGACCATCTAAGAGAACCATCAGTTTCTAATCGAAAACATAGCATACGATAGCTTTACACCAAACCTCTGTTTAGTGGAAGAAACGATACTTGCATTCGACCGAGAGTCTCGTGGAGTCTCTGAAGAAGTCCTGGATGGTTCCATTTGATGGCCGAAGTTGCAATTTCTTGAAACTCCGAGGTTGTCCTTGACTCTGTTGAGGTTAAGAGAGTCTTCTCTCCCAAGTGAGCAGTTCTGAGGAACCGCAGGCCGCACTTCAGAGCTGGGGATCCAGAGACGGCCAGGAGTGAAGATAGAGAGATGTCTGATCGTGGTCATTCTCATGATGATAAGTTCCATGGTTGGGTGAAATGAACTCCAGGGAACCGCAGGCCGCACTTCAGAGCTGGAAATCCAGAGACGGCCAGGAGTGAAGATAGAGAGATGTCTGATCGTGGTCATTCTCATGATGATAAGTTCCATGGTTGGGTGAAATGAACTCCAGTGGTGTTAGTCTGACTCTTTTCAGGCTGAGGAGAGTCCCACAGCTCCATGTGTTGAGGCCCCCCTCTGGGCCTGGGCCTGTGGAGGCCCTCCACACCAGCTGCAATCACGATTTTTCAGAAGAGCTTGGGCGGAACTGTGTGTGAGTCCTTTTATATTCTAGGAAGAGTGACGCCTCTCAAAGTAGTCTTGACCAATGAGAGCGGCTGAATTCCAAGCGGGAGATTTGGAGATAGTGTGAACTTTTATGACTCTTTGTCTAAAAGCAGGCTATTTGCATGTGTGCCAGGATTGGATATTCCTGCAAAACTATTACAGATTCTTGAAACTGTAATACGTTACATGTGTATCAACATATAATATGCATCATCTTTTAGATCATCAAGGTACGAATTCATAGATACCAAACATGACACGTACATAATATATCTACATAATATATCTATCTATATCTATCTTAACACATGCATAAAACATTACACAATAAAAAAAAGACAAGGTACATAAACCACAATGATATACACAATGAATGGACCATTTGTGTGTTCATTCATAGGAAGGTTTTCCTATAAATTAGGGAAGAGTCCATTTCAGTAGGCCAAATGTCTTTTCTAAAGTTGCTGCATTCCTTTGGATCGTAAAACTGGTGTTATCAGATAGTTGCCCTGGCAACTGAGCCCTTAAGGCCCAGTTGCTTTAATGTTGGTAAAACTGGGGGTTGTTTCTAGAACGCCAACCTAAAGTTGGCTTGTTGGTTTTAAGGATAATTTGTTAAATGTAACAAATAACTATGTCTGATTGGTCCAGACGCTACAGTGTTCATTCAAAGAAAGTTTTTTTTTATGAATAAATTAGAGAAGAGCCCATTTCTATGGGCATAACATCTTTTTCTATATGAAAAGAGTAGGAAAAGTTTATCTGCCTGCATTTGTAAAACTGGTGTTATAAGATGGTTGCCCTGGCGACTGAGCTCTTTTTGGATGTTAGTCGCTTTCGGGGGTTGTTTCTAGAACTCCAACATATACAGTAGCTGGCTTGTTAGTTTTAAAGATTATTTGTTAAATTTAACAAATAACTGTGTGTCCAAACACTATTCCTAAGCTGTCCGGTTGTTATTGGTAGCACACTTGTTGATAAATTGTCTGGTCGTTATTGGGAGCACACTGTTCTAAGGCTATCTGGTTGTTATTGAGAACATTTTGCCGATTTTACTTTTCAGGTTTGGCAACAACAGTTGTCATCTGGTTAAGGGCAACATGCAGTGGCTATGGCTCATGCGGGTTTTGACAACATTCCTGTTTAATTCAATAGGTAAGGGCTACATGCTTGTCGGCTCATTTAATGTCACGGGATATGGCATATGGTTTTGTTTCGGGGAATTATTGCTGCTCTTCCTGATGTTATCCTTGCTAGGCTGCATGGATGAGCAGGGAGTTCTTGCCCAGAACAGAACTATACCGCCAATCCAAACTGTATGCTAATTGTCGGTAATCTTTGACAATAGTGGCCGTGACTGGAATCTAGCGCCAGCATAATTTCTGGCAGGTCACGTTAGTCAAGCTTGTATCACTGACTCTCAGCTGATCCACGTCTACCTATAAGGATGTGACACCTATCACAGCACTCATACAGTGGCGCCTCCAGGATTTTCATAGGGTGGCCGAAAGAGGCCAGTAAAAATGTTAGGGTGGCACAATACAAAAAAATTTTGCATGCCTAAATCTAATTAAAGACAATCATTTTTTGCTTTGCTGTTATTTCTGGTAGCATATAAAGTTATAGGCTTTAAAACTTCAGTATTACTATTCTCTGGACAGAGGTACAGAGCAAAATAGAAAAAAAGTCGCTTTGCAATTCAACTGCAAGTAGCCTCATGTTTATTTGGAGTGCAAATCAGTGATGCGCGGGTCAATGTACAAACAACCCGAACCCGACCGATGTTTTCAACTAACCTGCCGCAACTCGGACCGCAAAAAAAGAGAGAAAATATTGTACCCGACCCGCTTCCTGACCCGCATGTTTAATATTTGCGACTGACAGCAGAGATTATATGCGGCTATGTGGTGGAGATGCGTTCACTGTCAAACATCATTCGGCATTAATTAATTTTGTTAAATATATAGACTACAAGCTAATTCCTTTTTTTTACTTCTTCTAAAAATTCTAAAAAGAATATTAAATCAACTTAATAGGCTAGGTTAACGAATTTTCTTATATAAACATAAAGAATGCACTTCAAAACTCAGTTTTCATATATAAATTCAGGAATCACGAATATAACAAAATAATATTATTCTCTATATATTAATAGTTGTATCAAATGAATAAGGAAATTATAGTGCCTTGAATCTATTAAGTAATGTTTAATTTTGTTCGTTTCGCTCTCTGGAAATGTAAAGAAAAAATAGGCCTACAGTTTTTACTTGGAATTCGTTTTTAATCCCTGGTTTTAAACAAGCATATACATAAGATAATTTATATATTATTGCTTAAATAAACGTTTAAAAATAGTGCTAGAAATGTTATAATTAAGGAAATTAAACAGACATAGGCATTTGAAAAGACATAGTGAAATGTGTCTAATAATTCCAAAAAGAAAGAGGAGCATTGGACATAATCAAAATATTCGAGACATTTATTAGGAATACCATTTTCTTAACAATTAAGATGCTGCATGTGTTTATCCAGTCTAATCGAAGTGTGCGTCTCTCCCCTGACTTTCCCAACAAAAATCCCACCCCTCTCAGAAAATACATAAAGCTGACATTACTGAGCTATATGCGTTTAAAAGTAGCCTATTAAAATGGTACAATGGCATTGCTCAGTCCAACGTGTTGGGAAATCGGGCATTTTGTCCCGCATCAGCATTTATTCAACAGTTAATAACGCTCAACATTCAAAAGGTAAATATTATTCAGCCAATAAAGTGTAGGTCTATGTATTTCATAGAAAATTGTGTCTAGTACTATATAAATTACAAAGGTTTAATTGGCATCTTTATTTCAAACGACCCGACCGACCGCGACCCGAATATCATAAAAAATATTTTTGGATGACTAGCAACCGTTGGTGACCACAGGCGCCCGCTCATTTTGGATCAACTCGCGCATCACTGGTGCAAATTCATTTCAAATGTTTAAAAATAAACAAGAAGGCATGGATGTTTAATCGGCATATTCATCAAAATACACACAAGCTTAATACAAGTGCAGCCCGAGCCCGACGGGCAGCAACGAGCGTGCCTTCAGCGCAGTTTGAAGAGTTGCACGATCATGCGCACGCAATAGCCTAAAGCTTGCCACAATGGGGGAGAGGGCAGGCTACTGTGTGCGATCGAAGGTCTAGAGCAGCTTGCCTGCCTGGCTGTGCATTAGGGATGAAATGCATAACTGATTCTACTAAAATTTATAATGGCCAGTGGCCACGGCCACCCCATGGTGGCGCCACTGCACTCATATATAAGGTCCTTCAGTATTATCACCAGCTTACACCATGTAGAGCGCCTTTTCCATTAATGCCTACAACCCACTGACTGGTGTGCTCCTACGGTCCCAGTAGCCAAAAAAACAAAAACAAAAAAAACCAAGGGAAAGTCAGGATATGTGTAAATATAAAACACCTCAACAAAGCAGTGAACAGAGAAAAAAATATGCTGCCTACTCTGGAAGATGTCACTGTAAAGCTGGCAGGAGCTCAGTCTTTTAAACTCTTGACACATCATCAGCATTCTGTCAAATTCCATTGGATCACAGCAGCTTGTTGCTTACAATGTTCATCAAACCAGCTGGCAGATTTTGCTTCTAGAGTCCTCCTTTCGGGATCACATCTGGTCCTGAGATATTGCAGAGGGAAATGTCCAGGCTACTGGAGGGAGTGGTAGTCATGGACAATGTTCTAGTGTATGGCAAGGATCAGAAGACACTTCTGGAGGGGGTCCTGCAGACAATCCTGGAGTCCATGTTAAAGCTGTACAAAGACAAATATCATTTCAGTAAGAAAGACACATTGACTTTTAGTTTCCGAATTACACTTTAAAAGTAAGTATTAGGTTTAAACTTACTTGAATATTGTAATGACATAAAAAATGTTGAATCATATCTTACCAAAATGAGATTTTATGTTGTTTGTTCTATTATTGATTATTATGGACATAATACTGCAACAGAACCATATATGGACCATATGGACCAGACTCCTGTACTGCAGGATAAATCTGAACATCCCAGTGCTGGACAGTGTAAATATGCACACAAACACTCTGGAGACCATCTAGATGATGTCCCACTGGCAGAGGCTTATTTTGTAATTAGTTGTACTTTTAGTATAGAAAAATTTATTTTCATTTTCAAATGTTATTTAGAGGCAAACTAAAGTATCTAGAAGAGTTTCTGTCATTTACAAATTATAATGTGTTTTGCAAAAATAAACATTTCCAGAAGTACTTCATATTTTATTTACAAGTTTCAACTTATAATACAAAACTAAAACAATGTACAAAAATTACTTTGATTTATTTACAAATAAGTAATCATTTACAGCATTTGTCGCACCATGGTGTGAATTAGGGTGGTCTTCATCGCACCAACATGTTTGCTGATGCCAGCAACTTAAGGCTGGGTGCCACTCTACTGCAAACTCATGGTGACAAGACCATTCCTGTAGATTTCTGCTCCAGAACCCTCTAAGCTGCTGAGTTAAAATACTCCCACATTGAGAAAGAATGCCTGGCTGCAGTTTGGGCTTGTGAGTGGCTCACTTGTTATTTGTTAGCTCTTGGTGAGTTCACACTTTAAATGGCCCCTGATCAACATCTGCTGGTGCGCTTGATGCAGTTCAGTGTTAAAGTGGTACATGTCCGAGGCAAGTCACTAGTTGTAGTCACTACTTTGTCATGGAACTCTTTTGTAAGAGCTGGAATGTCCAAAACATTACTAGCAGCCCTCACTATCCACAGTCAAATGGGGCTGTTGAGCGGGCTGTTGGGAGAGCAAAGCACATTCTGCACTAGCCTGACCTTCAGCTGGCTCTCTTGAGTTATAGAGCCACTCCAATTGCAGCTACAACGGTAAGCCTTGTTCAGCTAATGCTGGGATGCCAAATCTGCACTACCCTGCCCCTCCTAGAGGGAAATTTGCACAAAGTTGCTGCCAAGGACAAAAACCTAAAGCAGCTTACAAGTAATTCTACCCCCATAGAAGCCTTTTGATGATGCCAGCCCTGAAACAACATACAGCACTACCAAATTTTGCTATAAGTTTGATTGCAACATATAATCACTACTGTTAATAGTGTTCGTCTGTTTGATTACATCATTTACTGATTTTACCATACACCTCTGCCATATGTACATCAACTCGACATAGTCACCACTGGTAAGCTACTACTAAATGTATTGTAGAAACTTTGTATAGTGCTTTTCACGATACAAATTGTTGCAAAGCAGAAAATTAAATAAACTTGAATTGAATTGAATTGAATTAAACAAGCGCTTCTTTGATAAAAGATATTCTGCCTGTACACTTCCCCACTTAAACCCAGGAGATCAGATGGCAAAAGTTCAAAAAGGAGATGGCTTGGATATGAGGGATCCATAGTGATTTTATGAGCCCTTTTCCTCACTCTGGATGTATACAGTTCTTGAAGGGTGGGCAGAGGAGTAAGTAGAAGTAAGTACAACCCTTTTAAAAATGGAGTTGATGTGAGAGTCCCACTTCCTGAGAGACGTCCTGAGAGATAGTGGTGCCCAGGAATCTCAATGGTCTACTCTATTGGTCCCACAGTTCACAATGGTGAGTGGGGGTTGAGTCTCAGTTACGGCAGGGATTGTCAGTGGGGGAAGTGAATGTACATTGCTCTCTCCACCAGAGGTTGCGTTAGACTTTAACATTATCCGTCATTTTGACGGACAGGGTCGGAAAAATTCCGTCATAATCAATCATTACCCGTCATTTTAATTTTCATATTTTAATTATAATAACACATTTAATTGCATTTATTTTTGTTCACATTTTCATTTTTAATTATGAACCAACAGGATGATATAGGCTTATGCATTTATTTAGAAGAGTACAGATGAACAGATGAGACTGTGTAACTTTTCATGTATAACACCACACCCCACAGTGACAGCTATTTTAATATATTAAAATTATATAATATATATTTATGACCAATATCGATTTGTAAATCTCAGTCGATCTTTTGGTCTATGCCGTTTTCAGCTGATAACTGAACAATACTGACACAGTACATAGTGCGCCTCCCATCCAATAAATTGCAACGAAACAAAGGCTCAAATTTCAAATTCTGTCGATTTTATTAGGAAATTCAGGAAGAGAATTGTGAGCATACTCTGCCCAGGGTAATTGTTCGGCCCATGATGAGGGATTCCGAAACGCTAAACTACGCAAAAGCCGACCGACAGTCTGGTTGGTGCGTTCTGCCTGCCCGTTAGTTTGAGGATGGAAACCAGACGAGAGGCTGACAGACGCACCAATCAGACGGCAGAATTCCTTCCAGAACTGGGACGTGAACTGTGGCCCCCTGTCAGAGACGACGTCGGAGGGTAACCCGTGATTCTTAAACACATGCGTAACTAGCAATTGGGCGGTCTCCTTAGCGGAGGGAAGTTTAGGAAGCGGTATAAAATGAGCGGACTTAGAGAAACGGTCAACTACGGTCAATATAACGGTATTTCCTGCCGAGGAAGGAAGACCGGTGATAAAATCAAGACCTATATGTGACCAAGGGTGCGACGGAATGGGAAGCGGTCGAAGGAGACCGGCCGGCGGAGAGTGACCGGACTTAGTCTGTGCGCAAACGGCGCAAGAGGCGACAAGGCGGCGAATGTCGCGTTCCAAAGTGGGCCACCAAAAACGTTGACGAACAGACGCTAGCGTGCCCCTAACGCCGGGATGGGCAGACAATTTGGAGGAATGGGCCCATTGAAAAACTGCCAACCGAGCGGGTACCGGTACAAAAAGAAGATTCCTAGGGACATTACGCGGCGCGATGGAATGGGACAGAGCGCGCTTAACAAGCCTTTCGATTCCCCAGACGGCGGCACCGACTACTCGCCCCGGAGGGATTATCTCCCGGGGTGAGGAGGGGGAGTCAGAGGGGTCGAAAAGACGAGACAGGGCGTCCGGTTTGAGGTTCTTATTGCCGGGTCGATATGAGATCGTAAAATCAAAACGAGCAAAAAACAATGACCAGCGAGCCTGCCGTGCGTTCAGTCTCTTCGCAGTGTGAATATATTCCAGATTCTTGTGATCTGTCCAGACAAGAAACGGAACGGCAGAACCCTCTAACCAATGTCTCCAGTGGTCCAAAGCCAGACGTATAGCGAGGAGTTCGCGGTCTCCTACGTCGTAATTACGTTCAGCGGGTGATAGACGACGAGAGAAGTACGCGCACTGATGTATCTTGTCATCAGAAAGGGCGCGCTGGGAGAGGATAGCTCCAACGCCTAGTTCGGACGCATCGACCTCGACTATGAATTGTCTGGTTACATCTGGTGTCACGAGGATAGGCGCAGTAGTAAATAAAAGCTTCAGACGATCGAAAGCTTTCTGGGCTGGTTCTGACCATTGAAACTTTGACTTGACCGACGTAAGAGCAGTCAGAGGGGCGGCGACTTGACTGAAATTTCGAATAAAGCGCCGATAAAAGTTCGCAAAACCTAGAAAGCGTTGCAACGCGACTCGAGACTCGGGAACGGGCCATTCGGCTACGGCTCGTACCTTTTCAGGGTCCATGCTTACTCCTTCCGCCGAAATTATCGACCCTAGGAAGGAGATGGTATGGGCATGAAAGGTGCATTTCTCTGCTTTGACGAACAGACGGTTCTCCAGAAGGCGTTGGAGAACACGGCGAACATGAAGGACGTGAACCTGGAGGGACGGTGAGAAAATCAAAATATCATCTAAATAGACGAAGACAAAGACGTTAAGCATATCTCTCAAAACGTCATTGATCATAGCCTGAAAGACAGCTGGCGCATTGACCAGGCCGAACGGAAGAACCCGATATTCAAAGTGTCCGAGTGGGGTATTGAAGGCGGTCTTCCACTCGTCCCCCTCTTTTATTCGAATCAAATGGTACGCGTTACGCAAGTCTAATTTCGTGAAGACCCTAGCCCCCTGTAATAACTCGAACGCGGAAGCCATCAGCGGTAAGGGGTACCGGTTCTTGACCGTAATCTCGTTTAGACCACGGTAATCAATACACGGACGGAGAGAGCCGTCCTTCTTCTTAACGAAGAAAAACCCCGCGCCAGCAGGTGACGACGACGCGGCAATAGTACCGGCGGCTAACGACTCTGACAAATAATCCTCGAGCGCCTTGCGTTCCGGACCAGTTAGAGAATACAAACGACCGCGAGGTGGGGAAGCACCGGGTAAGAGATCGATACTACAGTCATAGGGACGGTGGGGGGGGGGAGAGAAGTGGCCCGGGACCGACTGAAGACAGCTCTCAGATCATGATACTCCTCCGGAACCCCAGAGAGATCAGCCGGCTCCTCCTGAAAGACTGACACAGAGGAAACAGAAGGGTTAGCGGAGGATAGACAATTAGCATGACAAGTTACATTCCATGAGAGAATACTGTTATTGGACCAATTGAATTGGGGGTTGTGTTTAACTAACCAGGGGTGTCCTAACACTACCGGTGAAAAGGTAGAGCGAAAGACTAAAAAGGTAAGCATCTCATGATGATTTCCAGAAACAGTTAGAGATAATGGGGCTGACTGAAGGTTGACCCTAGCCAGGGGTCTACCGTCAAGGGCAAAAAGGGGAGTGGTCCGACTACGGCTCCTCAAGGGAATACCTTGTTCTCGAGCCCATGCCTCATCGAGGAAGTTCCCTTCGGCTCCAGAGTCCACTAAAGCCTTGCAAGAGACAGTTCTGCTGGCCCAGCTTAAGGTGATGGGAACGGTCGTGCAGGAAGAAGTTGAGGAGAAAGAGGTTGCGCTCACCAGTATCCCCTCTTCTACTGGCGAGCGTTGGCTTTTACGGGGCAAACTGAAACATAGTGGTTAGCAGCTGCACAGTACATACAAAGGCGATTTACAAGGCGGCGCTCTCTCTCCTTGGTGGAGATGCGCAGTCCACCAAGCTGCATGGGCTCAGATTCAGGAATGATATTGGTGTTACTTGGTACCGCACCCGCGGATGATGATGAGACAGCGCCTCTGACACGGCGGCGGAGATCAAAGCGTTTCTCAACTCGGATAGCAAGATCAATGAGTGGTTCGAGGTCTTTAGGTAACTCACGGGCAATGACTTCATCCTTGATATGAGAGTTGAGCCCCTCCAGAAAGCGCGCCGCCAGGGCTGTCCTGTTCCAACCGCTAGTGGTCGCTAGTGTGCGAAATTCTATGGAGTAGTCCACCACGGATCGCTTTCCCTGGCGCAGGGAAGACAGTAAGCGGGACGCCTCCTCTCCATAGGCCGAACGGTCGAATACCCGCAGCATTTCCTCCTTGAAGGTGTCGAAGCGCTCCGTGAATTCTGCCTCAGCCTCCCACGCAGCAGCTCCCCAGTCACGGGCCCGCCCGGAGAGAAGCGAGATGACGTAGGCAACCCGGGCTCGCTCTCGCGCATAGGTAACTGGTTGGAGAGAGAATACTACCTCAAACTGAGTTAGGAAAGAGCGACAATGGGTTGGTTCACCACTATAGCACGGGGGATTGTTGACACGCGGCTCCGGCGCGCCAGGCGGTCTTGGTGAGGAGGGATCGCTTCTGAGGGACTGTACCTGCGTGGACAGTTCGGATAGCTGAACAACCAGCGTCTCGACCACACGACGAGTAGCGGTGAGTTCCTCGTCGTGTCTCCCTAGCATGGCACCCTGAAGTTCAACTGCTGTGTGAATGGTTCTCTCGTTCGCTGGATCCATACTGGTCGGATTATTCTGTCGTAAGGATGAGATCTGGATCCAATTGCGTAGAGAAGGATAGTTTATTTAAAGCACTAAGAGTGGAGAACTCAGGTTATGCAACAATAGCAGACAGCAAACGGTCTTCAAACAGGAACTCAGGTGGCTTGCAGATGATGCAGTGTAAGAGACAGTCTCTTCTAACAGGAACAAAGGCAGGTTGCAGATTATGCAGACTTCTAATTGAAACATAAACAGAAACTCAGGTGGCTCGTAGATAGCGCTCAAACATAAACGGTCTCTTCAAACAGGGGCAAAGGCAGCTTGCAGGTTAAGCAATTTAGTCAACAGTCTCTTATAGAAGGAAAGGATATACTCAGAAGAAGCGCCCCTTCGGCGCCCTGGCGGCACGCTAGATTCAAGTCCGTCACTGGGAGCTGTGGGTAAAGGAGCGACCGAGCAGTAAACCTCCAGTGGTCAGTCCCTTTAGCTGGGAGCGGCTGCGGCGTAGAGAACCTGTGCCCAGGCGTTTAGTAGACAGCGGGAAGACTGGACACAGTGTAGGGGAGGAGAGGGGGTAGCCGGTAGATGGTGTGCTGACCTGATCCAGATGGTGATGTGTGACTGGGACACGACAGGACACAACAGGACAGAGTGAATTAGCGAGATAGGGGATGCCACCAGCATCTAACTTCTAGCAAAATAATCCGACAAAAGGTGGGAAAGTAGGGAACATTAAGTAGCAAGACGGGTGAAGTGGGAGCAGGTGAAACGAGTGAGTAGGATTACAAATGAGAGACAGCTGCAGAGAGAGAGAAAGGGGGAGAGGAAGGTAGTGACCAGCAGAGGGCGGCAACAGGGAGGGAAAGCCAAAGAGAGAGATAGGGACCAGACTCACGACAATTATGTTCTAATATTTACAAAAGTGTTTCTCCTGCTATTTTAACATATTTTAAAGATATTACACTTTTATTTATTTATTATTTTCATAGGACAGTAGTGCAGTGACAGGAAGCAAAGTGGGAGATAGCGGGGGCAGGTAAAGGGAAAGCTCAACAGGCCAGAACCCGAACTCAGGACGGCTGGAGCACAGTAGTGCTATATGTTGGCGTGCAGTCTACAAGGCTCTCAGCTCCAACAAACACAAACACATTATTACAGTACATACATTTATCTAATGTTTAAACTTACATTTATGCACACATAGATCAAACAAGCACAGAAACTTGTCAGTGATGTCAATCAACTTTATCAATAAAGTAGTTTTGCAACTGAAAAGCATGACATTTCTGCAACAGATATCACTGTAACATATTTCATAAAAAAATTATTTTGCCTGTGTTACAATGAGAGAGAAATCCAGCCCTGCTTGTATTGAAATATTTAGCATTCTATCTATGATAAACTGTGCTGGATGTTAAGTTTTGTGAAGAAGGGCTGCTGGTAGGAAGCCTTTAAGCTGTGTTTCAGTGTGCATAATAGTGACTGTAAAATATGTATATATATATATATATATATATATATATATATATATATATATATATATATATATATATATATATATAAATAATGCAGCCCTCTACATTCCGGCAAACAGCAAGAAGAACAAAACTGGCTTTGAAGCAGTAGCAGTCCTGTATGGGACCCATCAAGTACCCAGGCGGGTACAACTTGTGCACTTCTGTGCCTAGCTGTGCACTCCTCAAAAGTCAATGGACCCGAGGTATGGGGCTACAACAACGCAATCATGGTCTTGATGGTTCTGTTGACTTGCTCCGAGAGATTTGTTTAAGGGTGGGAGCTCTGATAGGGAAAAGCTCTATCCATTTGGTGAAATAATTGGCTACTACCAAAAGATACACATTCCTCTTTTTGCTCTTTGAAAGGGGGCCCATAAGGTCCATTCTTAACATGTACCCAGGCTCCCCTATTTCCGTGGACTGTATGAAACAAAAGGGTTGGTATTACTAGGTTTGTATTTCTGGCAGACTGTGCATTCCTTTACGTACTTCCATACATCTTTATGCACCTCAGCCCACCAGGCAACCTCTAGAATTTTCTGAAGAGTCTTCATTCATCCCAGATGTGCCCCCAGCAGACTCTTGTGGAAGTAATTGATAAAGGGTGTAGTTAGACTTTTGGGCACTACAAGCTGGTACTTCGTGCCTAGAGCACTGGGCGGCCCTCTGCACAACAGCCCTTGCTGGACTTCCCATCTAATGCGGTTGACATTATCCATGATTCGGATCCTCCCCTTTAACTCACTCACCTCAACATCCCCACTCTGGGCTTTAAATATCTCTGCCATGGTTGATGGAATATCCAAATTCCATTAGGAGGATTTGTCATCAACATACATCATTTGGGAGATGTTGCAATGTTGAGCTCTCGACAAGGCATCAGGCACTACATTTTCGGTCCTGTACCTGGAAGTGAAACCGCTGGAGCCTTAAGGTCCATCTCGTCAGTCCAGAGGTAGTTTTAAGGGGAGTTAAAAACCTATGTCAAAGCTGCATGGTCTGTACACACCATGAATGGAACTCCTTCCAGGTAGTGGTGCCACTTTTCGATGTTTTCTCCTTCAATGTTCTGAGTTAGTACCGCCCCCAGGCCAACTGAGCTGGCATCTGTCTGGACCTGGAAGGGTTGCAACAGATCAGGTTGAGCTAGTATAGGAGCATGTTATAGAGCACGTTGGAGACTCTCAAAACTTAACTGGGTTTCTTCAGCAAGTGGGGAATAAATTTGTAGTACCACCAAACCAACCCCAGGAATCTCTGAAGTTCCAACAGGTTTTGTGGGGTTGGGTACTCACTGATGGCAGCGATCTTGTCCAAGTCAACTTTTACTCTCTCCTTGGACACAATATGTCCCAATAACTTAAGCTCTGCTTTCATGAAGTAGCATTTCTTAAGATTTAAGGTAAGATTAGCCTCCTTCAGATTCTGGAAGACAGCATCAAGATGTTGTTGTTGGCTTGGGGAATGACAATTACGTCATCTATATAGATGAAGCACACCTTCCCTCTTATCTTACCCAACCCTCTCTCCGCAACCTCTGAAATGTGGCCTGTAAGGGTGCTTTGATCTCCTCGTGAAGTCAGAACTCAGGAACTTCTCGTGATACATGCTGGGCAATAAAACACTACACTTCCTAATCTGATGGGAAGATCTGAAAGAAAGACCATTTGCTTATCTGGCCCCTCACCCATCCTTAGCCACCCTCCTTCCCTCCTGGGCACATGGTCCAGGTCATTAAAGGTGACTTAGAAGTGTTGGGAGATACTTACACAATGCAATCTATATAACTTCAGAATTCACAAACATAATCTACTCATGTTTAGTATCTTTTTCTTGGTCTCAGTGTGGTTGGAAATGTGATCTCAGTCCCACACCAGTGGAATAGACCAATAATAAAGATTTCAAATCTGAGGAAAATCTGTTCCACTGGTGAGGTGGTGTGCCCCTTGATAAGGTCTCTACTAAATGTTAATTTTCTACCCCAGGATACATGTGGCTATCAAGTCACCTACTGTCCCAGCAAAAGGCCTGTGGTGCCATTTGTATGCTAAATTTACGACTGTTTTGTTATGATTTGGGTATTTAAAAGAGGACTGGCGAAACATTCAAGGAAGCATCTGTAAGCAGAACTTCCCACACACGATTGCCGTGTGTCTCTCTATTTGCCAGGTATGATGAATCTTTGAAACATTTTCTTATTTTGTTTTATGTTTTCCGCTGATCAGTTGTGTAACTAAATGTTGATACATTCTTTTTGAATTGATATGCTGATTGAATTGTTTTGATTGATATTTTACTATGCCTGGCAAAAAAAAAAAAAAACATTGTTTCTTGATTCATTTTAGACTGCTGAAATCATTATGACCAGTAAATTGTGAGGACGCTTTTGTGCGCATAAATATAAGGCCAGGATATGACAAACAGAAGGCTCGGGAATGGACGAAGCAGTAGGCGCGTTCTCTGAGACCTCCTGATTTCTGCTTATCACTGAAGTTAACAAGTTGTGTATGGAAAAGACTAAGTAAACTACACTTTTTGTAAAAGCAAGCAGTAGGCGGTTGGCAAAGAGAGGTTTAGTCCCCTACAACCTCTGATTAATTATCAGGCTGGCGATTTTATGTTATGAGTTTGGTGCTCCGGCCGACGCCAGACTCAGAAGACATTAGGTCCCCAATGAACGAATAGTTGAAAGTATAGCATGTCCAAAATAATCGGGTATCTAAATTATGATGCAACTATCATTATGATCAGCATCCACATTTACTATTGTAATTTGAATTTCATAAATACCTAAAATTGGAGTCAGATTCAAATGAGGAAGGAGTCAGAATCAAATTAGAAATCAAAGTTTTAATAAATAAAGTTTTTTTTTTTTTTTTTTCAGAAGCGCACGAAAAGATATACACGCATACACACGGCTTTTGTTCCATTTTGACCTGTCAGTACCCTGATTTTAAATCAAGGGTACTGAAATAACTGGCACTCTGCAATGATTCCAGTATCAATATCACAGTATCAGCAAAACATTATGCTTTTGCAAAACAAAGAAAATAAATAGGGTTCGCATTCAGAAGTCTTAGTCTCCACACATAACTTTTTGAAATGCGTCTTTTAAATGAACGAATACTCCGCAATTATTGGCGTGGGGCCCTGAAGCAGACTTCCGGCAGGGAATAACTGGAATAAGTGGTCGCTGGAAGCCGCCGTGTCCTGAAGCACCGGAGGTGGCAGGAACAGCAGGTCGGCTTCCTGAGGGCACTGAGGAGAGACGGGCACTGTGTGATGAGGTGACAAGCACTCTTCCCCACAGGGTAGTGCCCTCTGAAGCCCTAAGTAATCAGGGCTTCTTAGCTGTGGACTCTGCGGGGAGTGCGGGATGCCACGCTCTGCCTCTGTGCATCCCTATACGAGCAGCTGGTACACTGGTGGGGCTGCTCCCACGCAGCAGCCCTGAGAGCGGCGAGGGAGAAACCGCTGGAATGCCGCTGCATGACAACAAGCCTCCTGAAACCTGTCGATGACCGAGTTAGGAAGACCATGTCCTTTTCTCTTGTGTCAGACAGGGTCAACCACAAATGCCTCTCCGTGGCCACCATGGCTGCCATGGACTGTCTGATGGCTCTGGTGGTCTCCTTAGTGGAGCGGAGAGACAAATCAGCAGCACGACGCAGCTCTTGAATTTCGTCAGCCTTCACCTCCTAACCCTAATTGAGCTCTCAGCAGGTCTGCTTGGTTAGCTTGCAACATCGCCATGGTGTGCAAGCAAGCACCAGCCTGACCTGCTGCCGTTTTCCCTTTGCTTACCAAAGCCAAAGTGTGGTGGAGTGGCAATCCCCAGTCCCCACCAGATTACTGTAAATAGTGGTAGAGGGACTGAGAACATGGGCAGAGTAAGGTCTTTTCTATGATCTCAACACCTCAGTCTGGAGATCAGGAACAAATGACAGGCCCCGGCATGGAGATGGCAGCTTCGGCTTGAGAAACCTTTCATCAAGCTTACATCAAGTCACCTTTATTTATATAGCGCTTTTAACAATACAGATTGTGTCAAAGCAACTTCACAGTATTTAAACAGTGTGAGTATGTAACGCATGTGAGTGTGAGTAACGCATTATTGTAAACAATCAATTTTTAGTTAAAGGCAGTTCATCAATGAATTCAGTGATATCAACATCCAGTTCAGTTCAAATAGTATACGATATCGCTGGAAAGTGTCCCCAACTAAGCAAGCCAGAGGCGACAGCAGCAAGGAACCAAAACTCCACAGATGACAGAAATGGAGAAAAAACCTTGCGAAAATACAGGCTCAGTCGGGCGACCAGTTCTCCTCTGGCCAGACGAAACCAATGTCAGATTGCAGAGAACTCATCAGGTTCCCATGGTGTAGCGCAGATGGCCGTCTAGGTGGCGAGGTCTTCATTGATGATCCGTCTCTGGAGCTCATCTGGTTGACATTCAGGGCTATAGAAGTCATCTCCGGGTGGGGATCCATGATCTGAGCTGGGTACGGACTGGATCCGGGGGACTGCAGTGACCATCTGATCCGGATACAGGCTGGGTCTGGTGGCTATGGTGACCTCGGAATAAGAATGAAACAGACTAATATTAGCGTAGATGCCATTCTTATTACGATGCAACGAGTACATCAGGTGTTATGGGAAGTGTTCTCAGTTCCGGTTGACCTAATTAATGCAGTCTAACAATCCTTTAACAGATTTGAATTATAGGAATGTGTTAATGTTTTATGTGTAGGCCAGGTTAAAGAGATGTGTCTTTAATCTAGATTTAAACTGACAGATTGTGTCTGCCTCCCGAACAGTGTTAGGTAGATTGTTCCAGAGTTTAGATGATTTTGATATTCTAGGTATTATCAAATTGCCAGAATTTTGAGAACGCAGCGGACGTGAGGGACTATAATGTGATAGGAGCTTGCTCAAGTACTGAGGAGCTAAACCATTGAGGCTTTATAAGTAATTAGCAAGATTTTAAAATCTATACAATGTTTTATAGGGAGCCAATGCAGTGTTGACAGAACCGGGTTAATATAGTCATACTTTCTGGTTCTAGTAAGAACTCTTGCTGCTGCATTTTGGACCAGCTGGAGTTTGTTTATTAAGCGTGCAGAACAACCACCCAATAAAGCATTACAATAATCTACCCTTGAGGTCATGAACGCATGAATTAACATTTCCGCATTTGACATTGACAGCATAGGTCGTAATTTCGATATATTTTTAAGATGGAAAAATGCGGTTCCCTTTCGGGAACTCTACACTGCGTCATCAACGCTCTGGGGAATGCCATTGGCGAACCCGGCTCTGAATCAGTCTTCAACCAATAGGATGACGGGAGTGACGTCACCGGGGGCGGTGACGTAGGCGACCAGGAAGTATATAAGCATGTGCTTTTCAAACCGGCTTCAGCTTTTGTCATTCAGCGAAGCGCTCTGTGTCTGTCTGTCTGTTTCATTCCACTGTTTTTCTGTGCCAGTTTGCACAACTTTTATTTGAGTGGATATGTTACCAACCAAAAAAAAAAAAAAAAAAAAAAAGGGGGAAAGTAATTTAGCGGTTTAGCAGCTTCACAGACAGCGTGTCCCTCCCTGCCAAGCAGAGAAGCGTCTGTTGGTGGGGATACACGCAGTCTGTGCGTGGCTGTGTGGGTGCGGAGCACGCTCAGTCAGCCCTTGAGGGGGCTGGCTGTTTGCGGTGTGAAAGCGCGCTTTCCACTGCACGTACTCCGTTCTCGGAACACTCTCTTTGAGGAGAGAGTGTTCACCAGCGTTCTTCGCGGGTCTGGCCCCACTTCCGCAAAAAAGAGGCGGAGCGGCAGCCGCACTCGAGCGATTACGCAGCTCGATCTGTTAAAGGGATGGAGACGGGTAATCCCCTATCTCCTCCCTCGCATAGCAGATCGGATGATCTCCTACTGGGTGAGGAAGCCCGCGTTGCGGTTCTTCCTACCAGAAAGAGGTCTCAACGTTTCTCTTGTCTTCCTCCGAGGAGGTTGATGTGGAGAACGTTGTCAAAAGTATTTAACCGCCCCCCGATTGCCTCAATGTTAGGAGCTTTGGAAGTACTGAATAAAGAAGCAATGAGCCGTAGGAAAGCAAACTATTTGTTTTCTTCGGACTAAGTCTGCACTTCCAAAAAGGAGCCTTTTTGTTCTTTCCCAATCTATACAGTTAAAAAGAAACACTGTTTAGATCGGAAAAATCCAGTTTTACCCGCTCTTCACCCCCTTTTTTGAATAGTTTGCTATTAATAATGGGGGCTGATTGAGCACGGGTATAAGATGGTGCCGGGGGTTGAACAGACGCTTACCAGCTATCTGTCACCCAGTCTGGCATCATCACTGGAAGCTCCGTCTTTGCTTTCCAGGCCACATGTATATAATACAAGCCTGATGTGCAAAAGTACACGTGCCGGATGCTGTACGGGAGCAGTAACCGGTCGTGTATCAGCTCCTTACATAAAAGGCTCTTAATGGAGCGTTGCAGTCCGTTTTTCCTCCGGTAATACCTAGAGGACGGGGTTAGCAACACTCCTGACCGGGGGCTTCGAACTAAAGCCCGATCTGAGGGTCGTGCTTCAGTCTGAGAGGTCCTCGGCTAAGACAGGGAGATCTGACAGCCAACCCTGCCAGTGTAGCAAGGCGCGGCAATCTCCCGCGAACATTATTCTCTAGTCGTTCTGCCCGGAAACGTAGCAGAACTAGAGAGTTCGCTACCCCCATGGGGGTCCTCAGAGGAATTAATTCAGATGCTTCCTGCCAGTGAGCTGCTACAGAGCTCTGAATTAAAAACTCTAAGTAGTACCAGATCCAGTCTGAGACTGATTCCCTTAGTAGGATTTCGAGCAGCATGAAAATTACTGCTGAATATATCTACGTGGGACCTGCATATGGGGCGTTTTTATTACTACTGCCCAGGGCAGGGTCTGGTTATCGATGGAGGGACAACTGGCAGCCAATTGCTGGTTTTGGAAGCCCGCTAGGCGGTACTTCCTCCAGCAAATGGCCCTCAGTGCTCCGTTTATCCTCCTCTGAGGAGGTGGATACGGAGAGCGTCACCGACGTTCCGTTCCCTCAATCGCCCGCACTTGCAGCTGCAATTCAGGTGTCTCCTGCCGGTTCACCGTTACAGGGCACCGAGCTGTAAGCTCAGGGCAAAATAGAGGCCAGTCTCGAGAGGCTGGTACCCTCAGTAGAACTTCTGGCAGCGTTATTACGTCTGCCGACAGTATCTACGTGGGTCCTGCGTACTGTGAAGAAGGGTTACTATATCTAAAGAACCCTCCTTCAACGCGGGGCTTCCACCGAGGTGGGCTCCGAGCAGGCTCTAGACAGGGACCATCGAGATGGTCCCTCTTCATGAAGGATGGGGGGCTACGGCCCTTCCTAGATCTCAGACAGTTGAATATTTCAGTCAGAGTAACTGAAGTTCAGACTGGCGGTTACGTCACAAATCAGGTCCGAGGACGAATTTGTCACGATAGATCTAAGAATGTCTCCATCCTTCCTTAACAACAGCAGGGAGCTCTTCTTTCAGCCTAGCACTCTCCCCCCCCCGAACTTTCGCAGAGGGTGTGGATGCGGCTCTGGCTCCTCCATGATTCCAGAGCATCCATATACTCGACCACTGTAAGCCAGGCAGCATCGAGGTGCTGCTCTCGCTCACATGAAAGAATTGGGGTTGAGACTCAACGCCAAGAAAAGTGTGCTGTCTCCATTACAGAGAACCACTTATCTATGTGTCGTATGGGATTCGACCACGATGCAGGCACGTTTGTCTCCTGCTCGGATCGAGTCGATCCTTACTGCAGCAAATGCGGTCAAGCTAGGCCTGTCACTCACTGTCAAACAGTTTCAAGTACTGTTAGATCTTATGGCAGCAGCAGCCAACGTGATACCTTTTGGCCTGCTGCACATGAGGCCGCTACAGTGGTGGCTCAAGACCAAGGGATTTTCCCCGAGGGGGAAATTCATTCCGCAAGTTCAAGGTCACGCGGCAATGCCTACGTGCCCTGGACATGTGGAGGAAATCTTGGTGTTTTATGAGAGCAGACGTCCTGTCGAGGCAGGGGCCAAGGCCCGGGGATGTATGCTTCACCCATAATGAGTGAAGCAGAGTTAGAGAGTGTCTGGCCAGATTCAGGGGATTCATTTGCGACTCATGAGATATCGCAATGGCCCCTCTGGTGCTCTCTACTGCTTCCAGCTCCTACGGGACTGGATGCTATGGCACAGACATGGCCGAGGCCTCGTCTGTACGCCCTTCCCCCCGATCGTTCTACTCCCTGGAGTTTTTGAGGGTGACCCCTGAGGGGGCACATCTCATGGAGATCGGTCTCTCAACCGAGGTTGCTGAGACCATCCTTTTTACTCCAGAGCTCCCTCTATGAGGAAGTCCTATGGCCTTAAGGGAAAGTGGTTTACTGCGTGGTGTAACCAGCACCAAATATGACTCAGCTTACTGCCCAGTTGGTACAGTACTGAAGTCGCTGCAGTCTCGCTTCCCGCAGGGTTGACCCACTCCACCCAAAAGGTGTTCGTGGTGGAATTATTGGCCTTCCACGCCCCTTTTCGGTGCTTGTCAGTGGTTAGAGTCCCCTGGGTCATATGCTTTCCTTCAACAGTGCACCTGATCAAGAGCAGATGCCCGGCTGAGGCCCGGGGAATGGACTTCACCCCGTAGGGTGAGGCAGATTTAGAGAGTGTTCGACCAGGCTCAGGTGGACCTCTTTGCGACTCATCAGATATCGCAAGGTCCCCTCTGGTTCTCTCTAGTGCTTCCAGCTCCGCTGGGGCTGGACGCTATGGTACAGACCTGGCCGAGGCTTCGTCTGTACGCTCTCCCCCCGATCGCTCTGCTCCCAGGAGTTCTAGAAAGAGTGCGCCGGTACGGAGTCAGTCTACTACTAGTAGCCCCTTACTGGCCGGCCCGAGTATGGTTCTCGGACATTATTTCCCTCCTCGACGGCTCTCCGTGGGAGATTCCGGTCAGGAAGGACCTTCTTTCTCAGGCTGGGGGCGCAATCTGCCACCCCCACCCAGAGAAGTAGAAACTGTGGGTGTGGCCTCTGAGGGGGCACACCTCATAGACAGTGGTCTCTCAGCTGAGGTTGTTGAGACCCTCCTTCACTCTAGAGCTCCCTCTACAAGGAAACTTTATGGCCTTAAGTGGAAGGTTTTCACTTCATGGTGTGAAGAGCAACACGCAGACCCAGTCCACTGCCCGGTTGGTACAGTGCTGGAGTTTTTGCAGTCTCGCCTCTCCATAGGGCTAGCCCACTCCACCCTGAAGGTTTACGTGGCGGCATTATCGGCCTTCCACACCCCTCTCGGTGGCATGTCAGTGGGCAAGAACCCCTTGGTCATACGTTTCCTTCGTGGTGCACTCAGGATAAGGCCTCGGGTGGTACCCAGAACTCCTTCTTGGGATCTCGCTGTGGTCCTTGAAGCCCTCTCTCGGCCTCCATTCGAGCCCATTGAGGAGATTTCAGATCGCTTCCTTACAATTAAGACGGCGCTGCTGTTGGCTCTTACTTCTCTGAGGAGAGTAGGAGACCTTCAGGCCCTCTCAGTGGCCCCTTCATATATCGACTTTGCGCCCGGTTTGGCCAAAGCGTTCCTCTACCCTAGACCAGGGTACGTACCGAAGGTTCCAACAGCAGTACCACAGTCAGTCACCCTACAGGCCTTTTATCCTCCTCCATTCGTGGAGAACAACCATCGGAAGTATAACTGCATGTGTCCAGTGCGAGCACTGGACACATACGTCCACAGCCCTGTGGCGAAAGTCAGAGCAATTGCTAGTTTGTTACGGTCCCCCTAAAGAGGGGGCTCCCGGCAACTAAGCATACTATCAGTAGATGGATTGTAGATGCAATAACTACTGCTTATGAGTCCTCTGGCCTCCCATCACCGATGGGCGTCAAGGCTCACTTTACTCGAGGCATGGCTGCCTCCAAAGCTCTGCTAGCAGGTGTCCCCATTCAGGACATCTGCAGTGCGGCGGGTTGGTCCACCCCTTTGACCTTTGTAAAGTTCTATGAACTAGACCTAAGAGCTACGAGCTCGGCTGTCCTGAGCTGACAGCGAAGGCGTTATCCCTCGTGAGCCCGAGGGCCGAGGTAGATGTTCCCTCTTGCGCTGGGTGCTCCCCAGGCAGAGATGTAATCCCACTCGCGTCCTGGCAGTTTTCCAGGCGGAGTCAATTTAGTGTTCTGGCCAGAGTTTCCAGACACTTCTCGGGTCCCTGTTGTCCGGGTGCGCCCCGACAAAGGGATTACCCTTCCTCGTGTGCCTGAGGGCCGAGGATGCTTCTTAGTCTGGCTGGTCACCAGACGGAGGCCTATCACCTCGGGGCCTGAGGGCCGAGGTGGATAACTCTCCCTCTTCGCTGGGTGCTCCCCAGGCAGAGATGTTATTCCGCTTGCGTCCTGGCAAATTTCCCAGGCGAAGCAACCAAGCGTCCTGGCATACTCCCCAGGCGCTACCTGTCCCTCTACGTCTGGCTGGTCCCCAGACTGAGGTAGACACTCTCCTCGTGAGCCCGAGGGCCGAGGCAGATCATATCCCTCTTCGCTGGGTACTCCCAGGCAGAGATGTAATCCCACTCGCGTCCTGGCAGTTTTCCAGGCGGAGCTAATTCAGTCCCTCTCGTGCTGGCTGTTCCCCAGACAGAGTTTGGACTACTTTCCTCGAGCGCCTGAGGGCCGAGGTTCTTGCTATGATTCCTCTTGCGCTGGGCACTCCCCAGGCAGAGATGTAATTCTACTCGCGTCCTGGCTGTTTCCAGGCGGAGCTATTTCCCGTGCTCTGGCCAGAGTTTCCAGGCACTAATTGCATCCCTCTTGATCCGGGTGCGCCCCGACAAAGGATTGCCCTCTCCTTGTGTGCCCGAGGGCCAAGGAGGACCCCTCTCTGGCTGGTGACCAGACTAGGGTGTATGACCTAACCTCGTGGGCTCAAGAGCCGAGGTTTACTCAATCCCTCTTCGCTGGGTACGTCCCAGGCAGAGATGTAATCCCGCTTGCGTCCTGGCACTCTTCCCAGGCGAAGCAACCTAGCGTTCTGGCATACTCCCCAGACGCTACCTGTCCCTCTACGTCTGGCTGGTCCCCAGACGGAGGTAGACACTTTCCTCGTGAGCCCGAGGGCCGAGGCGGATCATATCCCTCTTCGCTGGGTACTCCCAGGCAGAGATGTAATCCCGCTCGCGTCCTGGCAGTTTTCCAGGCGGAGCTAATTTAGTCCCTCTCGTGCTGGCTGTTCCCCAGACAGAGTTTGGACTACTTTCCTCGAGTGCCTGAGGGCCGAGGTACTTGTTATGTTCCCTCTTGCGCTGGGTGCTCCCCAGGCAGAGATGTCATCCCACTCACGTCCTGGCAGTTTTCCAGGCGGAGTTCTTCTGGTCCCTCTTTTGCTGGTGTCCCCAGACAGAGCGACCACTTTCCTCGTGAGCCCGAGGGCCGAGGTATATGCCACTTCCCTCTCGCTCCGGCACTATTCCCGGACGGAGGTGTAATACTTCTCCTGTCCTGGCAGTTTCCCAGGCGGAGAACCGTCAGTGCTCCTGCAGGTAAGTATCAACGAGCACTGCCCTCTGATTCCGGGCTGGTCCCCCGGACAGAGGTGTACTGCCTCTCTTGCCCTGGTAACCCCAGGCAGAGAGCTTTTCCTGGCTTGATCCACCAGAAGCAGCGCTTCCCCTTTTTTCTTCCCAGACAAACACCACTGGGTAGGAATTTGGAATTCTGGAGACGTGGGCATATCGTTCCCCAGAGCGTTGATGACGCAGTGTAGAGTTCCCGAAAGGGAACGTCTCAGGTTACGTATGTAACCCTGGTTCCCTGAGGGAACGAGACACTGCGTCATGGGCCATAATTCCCGCATTCCTACCGCGCATCGCTTCATTCCTGGAAGCTGAAGCCGGTTTGAAAAGCACATGCTTATATACTTCCTGGTCGCCTACGTCACCGCCCCCGGTGACGTCACTCCCGTCATCCTATTGGTTGAAGACTGATTCAGAGCCGGGTTCGCCAATGGCATTCCCCAGAGCGTTGATGACGCAGTGTCTCGTTCCCTCAGGGAACCAGGGTTACATACGTAACCTGAGACGTTTTGCAAATGCTAGAAATGTGGCTTTCAAAGGAGAAATTGCTATTGAATAGCACACTTATGTTCCTAACTGATGACGACGAATTTACAGAGCAGCCATCTAGTATTAGATTGTGTTTTAGGTTCTTACTTGTGGAGGTTTTAGGTCCAATAATTAACACCTCTGTTTTTTCAGAATTTAACAGTAAGAAGTTATTCGCCATCCAGTTTTTAATATCAGCTATGCATTCTGATAATTTTTCAAATTGGTATGGTTCGCCGGGCTGCGAAGAAATATAGAGCTGAGTATCATCAGCGTAACAATGAAAGCTAACACCATGTTTCCTGATGATTTCTCCCAAGGGTAACATGTAAAGCGTAGTAATGGCCCTAGTACTGAACCTTGAGGTACTCCATACTGCACTTGCAATTTAAATGATACCTCTTCATTTATTGCCACAAACTGATGACGGTCAGATAAGTACGATTTGAACCATGCCAGTGCACTACCATTAATGCCTACATAATTTTCAAGTCTATTGAAAAGAATGTTGTGGTCAACATTCAACCATGAGGTAACCACCTCCACAAGCGCCTCATACAGGACAGACTGGAGGGGCGATTCCCCAGCCTCATTGGCACCCTCCCCCTCTCCCTCCTCGGAGGAAGAGAGGTGAAGCACCAAGCCCTCTTCCCGGGGGGATGAAGCTGCAGAGCGGGCTCCCAACCCAGAAAGATCTTTGGCAGCCATATCACCCTTTAGCCTAAGACTGGTCGCCCACTGAAGCTAAGCAGGGTTGAGCCTGGTCAGTACCTAGATAGGTGCTTTAAGTGTCTAGAAAAGCGCTATATAAATGTAATGGATTATTATAATTATTAATTATTATCTGGTGGGTGAGGATGAAGAAAAGGACTGGCTTGTCTCCATTCCCTCTTCCAGATCCAACTGCGATCCCCACAATCGCAGCCACCACTCTGCCTTGGGAGCGAAGCATGCGTATTGACATATGCTCATAATGCGGGCAGTCAGCCCCCTTCGGACCCAAACAAGCAACACAAAGACTGTGTGTATCCCCACCTGTGATGAAACGGAACAGACATTACACACAGAGTGCTTGCTGAAAGACAGAAGCTGCCGGTTGCACACGCCCCACGTGCCTTATAGCTTCCTGGTCTCTACGTCATCTGCTCATGACATCACGTTTTTCTATTGGCTGTTACACACGTGTTTCAGAGCATGGTCTCGCTGAAGGCGAGTGTTATGGACACAGCTCGAGTTCCCGCTGGGGAACACAGAAGTCACAAATGCTGGACTAAGCAAAATCTAGTCACCCATCTGTTGGGTACAGTGATAGTTTAGTTAGTGTTAGTTTGCCAGTAATAAGTGATATGGGTGTATGTTTGCAAGACCATGTTTATTGAGTAAACAGGTTAGCCTGTGACAGTGTTATTATAAAAAGTTAGAAAATTGCTGTCTTATTCAGTTTTGTATTATGTTTTGTATTATATTTTTAAAGTAAGTAAATATGCAAATTAGTCAATTAGATTTTTTGGTTTTGTCTGAGTGAGAAAAATAATTAATGTAATTAGAGAGAAGCAGTCACTGTAAGCATTTTGTGTTAAAGTGATGGAACAATCCACAAGTTCACCTAGATAGACTACTGTTGTATTCATTGTAGAGTTTTTTTTTTTAAATGGAGACCTAAGTACTGAAGGATGGGTCTTAAAATGAATGAATGAATGAATGAATGAATGAATGAATGAACGGATTAATTATATGTATACAGGTGCATCTCAATAAATTAGATTGTAGTGGAAAAGTTCATTTATTTCAGGAATTCAAGTCAAAATGTAAATACAATGCACACAGCCTTAAGTAGTTTAAGTCTTTGGTTCTTTAAATTGTGATGATTTTGACTCACATTTAACAAAAAACAACCAATTTACTGTATCATCAAATTAAAATATGGTGACATGCCAATCAGCTAATCAACTCAAAACACCTGCAAAGGTTTCCTGAGCCTTCAAAATGGTCTCTCAGTTTGGTTCACCAGGCTACACAATCACGGGGAAGACTGCTGATCCACAAGACAATCATTGACACCCTTTACCAGGAGGGTAAGCCACACACATTCATTGCCAAAGAAGCTGGCTGTTCACAGAGTGCTGTATCCAAGCATGTTAACAGGAAGTTGAATGGAAGGAAAAAGTGTGGAAGAAAAAGAATCTATGGGGTATTGTCAAGAGGAAAATGAGAAACAAGAGACCAAAATGCAGATGAACTAAAGGCCACTGTCAAAGAAACCGTCTCTAGGTTACGTATGTAACCATGGTTCCCTGAGAAGGGAACGAGACACTGCGTCCCCTAGGGGTCGCTATTGGGGAACGCCGCAGTGTGACTCGTGTCTGAAGAATGCATATAGAAAAACTACATGAAATGGCCGGCAACAGCGTATGACATCACCGCGGCGCGCTCGTCGCTGCTGGTGCATCACTACCGGGCGACACAGTATAAAGAGCCACCGGTGTAAACACATATCCGCTTCATCATCTGAAGCTTCTCGTCCGAAGCATGGAAAAAAGCGTAGGGGACGCATTGTCTCGTTCCCTTCTCAGGGAACCATGGTTAAATACGTAACCTAGAGACGTTCCCTTCCGAGGGAACTCTCACTGCGTCCCCTAGGGGTCGCTATTGGGGAACGGTTATACCCACGTCTCCATGCTGAGGGGAGTGCATAGTAGCGAGCACTAAGTGTAAATTCTGTGAAGAATTATCCCTATAGGACGAGGTGACAGCTGTCAGAACGTAACCTCCCCGGCCAAAGCCTGAACTGTTACTCACTTACCTGAATGGGTCAAAGGACCCAGAGCACAGCTCAGGTTGGAATAGGAGATTCCTTCAGAGGAACGGCTAAGTTAATACTTAGACTTAACTAGAACAGGAACTGCCAGTACTACCGAGTCTAGTTCCCTCAGTGAACTGACTCAGAGATAGCGACTAACAGGCCTGTCCTAAGACAGAGACCGTTCTAGCAGGGGTTATCATCAGATAACACACCCTGGATAACAGATGGTCAGGAGATATCTAAGGTGATATCGAGTGAAGTTGGGCCCAGGGAGACCGGGGTTTTAAACCAACTCAAAAAATGGGAACGAGGACCGCGTAACCCATACCATATAGGATTTTAGAAAAGAACCCAAAAACTTGGTGGGAACTTACCACTTATGTGGATTTTAGGAAGTGCACAAGGATTGCGTGCGCACTTACCACTATTGTGGATTTCAGAAAGTGCCCAGGGTTTAGCGTGGGACACTACCCTAGTAAAATGGGATTTGGAGACTGTGTTTTCCCCCATTTTGGGGGTTTCATTGTTAAAGCTCCAGATTTGTCAAGGATGACAAGAATTAAAATAGAGGAGGACCCTCCCTGTATTAGAGAGGGGAGCAATGCTACACCCCATTCAGGACAGACAGTCCTCAAACTGTTAGTCAACTGATGAAATCATGGAGCTACTGACCATCATGATAGTGGACGCAGACAGCGGACAGACCCCTAACCCCGACTTGCAGGGAGGAACATCCGTCCTTAAAAAGGCTATACTCTGAAGGGACCCTTAGTGTGAAGGGGAGCATACTAAAGCCAGTCCACATGGATGCTTACTAGGAGAAGGTGGTGCTCAGGAATTACCCTTCATTAGAAGGGGGGAGCATACTCATCCCACTAGGAGCCGTGCTCTAAAATGGGACCCTTGCGAAGGGGAGCGAACGTGCTCAAATCAGGACCTTGAGAAAAGATAGTGGTTATTTCTTCCTTTAGTCAAGGCAGAAAAATTCACCATGCGGCAGTGGCGCTGCTTTGAGGGAACCTTGAAAAGGTGAGCTGCCAACAGCCTGAAGAGGCTTCAATCGTAGGAGCCTTCGCTTCTAGCACGTTAAGGGTAGGCTTCAAAACCCTGAGAAACAGGGAGAAATGCCAACAACCGCCAGAAGGTGGTGCTCTAGTAGGACCCTTTCCGCAGAAAGGGGAGCAGCCAAAGTCATTTCAAGGTCCTGAAAAGGGAGAACTCCTAGTTAGTCATGAAGCCTGAAGGGGAGGTGACACTCGACCCGGAAGTCAGGCACAGACAGGCTCCTAACCCTGATTAACAGAGAGGAAAACCGCCAGCCAGGAGGCAGCGCTCGGATTTCACCCTTCTTCAGAAGGGGAGCTTACTCCTCCTGCCAGGAGCAGCGCTCTTAAGTGGAACCCTTTCTCAAAGGGGAGCAATCATACTTGACTCAGGAAGTCTGATGACAGATTCTACCCTCGGAAAGGGGAGAGCCCAGCTCGTGCGTGAGGCCTGAAGAGTGAGAATCAGCCTGGACAAGAAGGACAGGCCCCTAACCCAGATGAACCGGGAGGAGAACCTGGCTCTGTCAGAGAGAAACGGTACTCTAAATAAACCCTTCCGCAGAAAGGAGAGTACTACCTCGGTTGAATCGACCCTGCCCTCGGGCTAACAGGGGGATCGACAGACCCCAGTCTAGGTGGACTTATGTTCCTGTCTCAACGGGACATAAATCCCCCAGAGCAGGAACTTATGAGGACAGACTCCTAACCCTGAAGGCCAGGGAGGAACGCCCATCCAGCCGAGGGGGCGCTCATTAGGGACCCTTCCCTCGGGAAGGGGAGAGCCCAGCTCGTGTGTGAGCCTGAAGAGTGAGAATCAGCCTGGACAAGAGGGACAGGCTCCTAACCCAGATGAACCGGGAGGAAACCTGGCTTGTCAGCGAGAAGCGGTACTCTGAATAAACCCTTTCCGCGGAAAGGGGAGTACTACTTTAGTTACTGGAGAACTGAGAAATTGCTCCTTGGAGACAAAACTCAGGAGGTGCTGGAAAGAACCTTCAGCTGATAAGATCGCTCCAAGATCTAAAGTCCACAGAGAGAGTCTGGAAGAGGGATTCTCAGAAAAAGGCCTGCAAAGGACAACGTTAAACATGCCAAGGGCAATCCTAAGAAAGAAACTTAGGGAGCTTACCTTGAAGAGGACATAAGTCCTATGTCTAACATATGCTGAGAGGGTGGTTTGCCGCACGACCTGTGGCGTGGATAGGACGAACACTGCCGTAACCATAATCCGTAGGATCAAGGGGGAGCATCCGCCGTGGACTCGTCATGTTTTTCTATGAGAAGCAAAAACACAACACACAGGCCTGAGACAGTATTAAGTTCCTTTTCTTTATTAAAAGAAAAAATGGATCGTACTCAACCATAAGTGACCTGCATTTAACTCAAACTTAAACAAAACCTGTTTAAGGAGTTAAAATCCAGACCATCTGTAATGGAGGTTCTTATGGGACATAAGAACCGCTACGTGCAGGGGGGCTCATGTTGTAGGGCGCAGACCTGGGCCTTCATGGAATGAAGGACTTAAAGGCAGTGATCTACCTAGTCCAAGTCACATAAATCCAGAAAGGCCAATGAGCCTGGGAAAACTAACAGATCAGTGAAAGACCTCCGGTCAGTCCTCCTAAAAGCAGCCCAAACCGGCAGAGTGGGCTGTCTACTTAAACCCTAGCAGGGGAGACAGCACCATCTGGGCAAGAGCTTAAAAAGAACTGCACA
>NC_133366.1:31336699-31380137 GCF_049309525.1 Garra rufa | reverse complement strand
AGCGTATGACATCACCGCGGCGCGCTCGTCGCTGCTGGTGCATCACTACCGGGCGACACAGTATAAAGAGCCACCGGTGTAAACACATATCCGCTTCATCATCTGAAGCTTCTCGTCCGAAGCATGGAAAAAAGCGTAGGGGACGCGGTGAGAGTTCCCTCAGAAGGGACCTGGGCTTCCATACCACCTCAGTATCTCATACCAAGTATTGAGTACATATACAGTATACAGTAAATGAACATACTTTCCAGAAGGCCAACAATTCACATTTTTTTTTTATTGGTCTTACGAGGTATTCTAATTTGTTGAGATAGGGAATTTGTGGGTTTTTGTTAAATGTGAACCAAATCAATACAATTAAAAGAACCAAAGACTTAAACTACTTCAGTCTGTTTGCAGTGATTATTTTAATACACAAGTTTTACAATTTGAGTTGAATTCCTGAAATAAATGAACTTTTTCACAGCATTCTAATTTATTGAGATGCACCTGTATATGTAACAAGACACACTCTAAAAACCTGTGAGAATCCATCAGCAGAGTATATTTATTACAGGGGCAGAGCAGAGAAAAAACCAATACCCAGACAAAAACCATAACCAGGTAAAAAATAAGTCCAGACAGCCAAAACAAAAACACACATCAAAGAGTAAATACAATACAATAGAAACACTCAGGAATGTGGTCGGTGGAACAAAAAGACATTGCAAAGTACAGGTTTTACAGTTTTAGTTTGCGAAGTGGTGCAAGGTAGTCAGAATTCAGGAGACAGCACCCTTGTGTGGTAGAAGGATGTAGTAAGAGCAAGAACAGATATCAAAATTAAATCAAAATGTATTTATAAAACAACAGTACATTACCACTGCACTGTACAAAACCATCATAAAATAAACAAAAGAAGTAAATATAAAAAATACAGACCACGATGCAGAAAAAAACACCCTAACAGAAAAAGCACAGTCACCTTTCAGCTTTAATCTAGATCCCGGGACCATCAACACTCTTTGTTTAGAAGACCTCAGAGGTCTAACAGATGTATTTGGATTTAAAAGTTCACAGAGATATTTAGGAGATGATCCAGTCAGAGCTTTAAAAACAGAAAGTAAAATTTTCAAAATCAATTCTGTAGTGGACTGTATGTGTATGGGCAGTCAATGCAAAGAGCACAAAACAAGGGTGATATGATCAGGGGCCGTATGTATAAAACTTCTAAAAAATGCTCTTAAGAGTAGTCTTAAACTTTGACTTAAGTGTCAAAAAATTATCAGTTTTTCTTGATTGCTTTGATGCAGCCGTCAACTCAAACTCCACATTTTCAACACACAGGCCTAAACAGTGTCACTCATGGTCAAAATGACACATTTTGTTTGCAAAAGGCTCTAACCGCGCCAAAACATTTAAAATATGCAACAAAAGCTAATTTTACCTTCAAACAACACAACTTGCAAACAAGTATATGAGCTCTTTCAGTCAATCATTACACAATGGACAACAAAATACAGAACTCAGTGTGAATCAGCGCACCATTGCTTGTCATTGTAGCCTATTGCCAGTGCCATTTGTTGTCTTTCTATATAGGCTGTGTCAAATTTGCCTTTTTGCAAAGAATTGGATCCAGAATAAGAAATGCTTTGATGCATTTTTACTTGATTCCATTACATTCAATTTTTTTCAAACCATGTCTGAAACCTGAAGTACTGTAAATATTACAGAGAATACATGTAAACCAAAATACAGTAAAATCTATTGGAGTATAAGAAATTACAGTTTTAGCTATGGTAACCAAACAGAAACCATCTATTCCTAACTATTAGACACTACCTAGATTTGTATGAAATCACTAAAGCACCTGTTTGACACTCCTTCACACAAATCTTCAATTAGCAATCAGTCTGCAGGCGTTATAAAAAGGTGCCACATCTATGTTGTTCTTTGCCAGCATGGATGGAGGAGGTCTAACGCAGATGAGAGTGAGAGTAAGAGGTAGAGGGGTCCGAGGAAGAGGAGTCCGTGTGCGAGGTGGAGGTGTAGTTGGAAGGGCTCAAGTTTCAGATGAAATTCAGGCAACTGTTACTGATCACATTATCAATCATGTCTTTTCTCTTAGAGAGGCTGGACAAAGAGTCCAACCTGTTCTAAACAGAAACACTGTTGCATCCATTGTCAGAATTTTTCGACAGGAGAACAGGTAATGTTGCTGTACAGTAGATGCAGAAACATCTTCAGTGATATACTTTATATAACTGTTTCCTCATTCCCATTACATGTATTCTTTATAGAATCCAAAGGCTACCATTCTCTGGTGGTAGAGGGAAAATTTTTTTGTGCTGAGCAGGAGACGGCCGTTGTAAAAATGGTTGTGGCAAACAATGCCATAAGGCTGTGTGAAATCAGGGAAGCAGTGATTGCTTATACTTTACTGTAATAGATTTTATTTTATTTTTTTTTTAATTTCTTATACAACAATAGATTTTACTGTATTTTGGTTGACATGTATTCTCTGTAATATTTACAGTACTTCAGGTTTCAGACACGGTTTGAAAAAATTTAATGTAATGGAATCAAGAAAAAAATGCATCAAAGCATTTCTTATTCTGGATCCAATTCTTTGCAAAAAGGCAAATTTGACACAGCCTATATAAAAAGACAACAAATGGCACTGACAATAGGCTACAATGACAAGCAATGGTGCGCTGATTCACGCTGAGTTCTGTATTTTGTATTTTGTTGTCCATTGTGTAATGATTGACTGAAAGAGCTCATATACTTGTTTGCAAGTTGTGTTGTTTGAAGGTAAAATTTGCTTTTGTTGCATATTTTAAATGTTTTGGCGCGGTTAGAGCCTTTTGCAAACAAAATGTGTCATTTTGACCATGAGACTTTATAGAAAAGTCTTAAAACTTAAACCCCCGGTTTCACAGACAAGGCTTAAGGCTAGTCCCAGACTAAAATGCATGCTTGAATTGTCTCTACTAAAAATAACTTGCGCATACATGTCTTAAAATATGTCTGTGTCATTGTTTAATCTAAAGACGCACACCAGTAATTTTTCTAAGGCAGTTAAATAGAACATGCTTAAATATCCTAATTTAACTAAGGCCTAGTCCTGGCCTAAGCTAAGCCCTGTACGTGAAACTGAGCCAAAATGTTTTTGCATTATCATGGGTCATGTTTTGTCCTAATAAAAATTAACCATGCTATTATTAGGCCTATGGTAAAAGTATAGTAACCATGTTTTTGGCAGATTGATTACTATTTGTATAACCAGAGTTTTACTACAAATACTATGGTGAAACAACACAGTGTAGCAAAACCATTGTTAATTTGTGATTACCATGGTTTAACTATAGTAACCATGTTTTGGTATTATTTTCAGTAAAACCATAGTTTTTGTACGGGTTGTGTTGTTGTCTGCCTTATAGCTCTCTGTAAACCTGTTTTAAAACAATGTGAATATTTGTCTGCTAAATTTCCACACTTTACAATTGTAATTACGTCCTTATGTTAATTTTGCAGTAATTGACCGCTACTGCTAACATTTTCTAGCAGTTTAATGCTTAACTAAGTAAACAAAGACAAAACCACAATAGTCTATTTATAGAGATACTGTAACTGACCTGCACTTTAAGTCCTGAACAGGACAGTTTTGCCTTTCTGCTCCACCTGGGCGCTTCCACTCCATTCTCAAATCTCGCATCATTTTGGTGGACGCACGCGATGCGAATTCGGAAATAATTTTTTTAGTACATTCGGCAGGCAACAATAACAACAACAATATAAAAATAATAATAATTTGGCTGCCAGGGCACCAGGAATTCTCCCGGTGCTCCCTATGGCCAGTCCGCCCCTGACACTCTCCCACTGATATATTTATATTATATAGATCAGTGAACTCGCCATTATGTCCTCATCAGCTACATTTAGTGACTTTAACTACTTTCAATTGAAAGCAGTTAGCAACACTGATCAGTGTTTTTCTCATATTTTGATGGTTTAAGTGAAATGTGAGGTCATTAAAACCCTCCACACATCACTTTTGGCCACTGATGTGTTTGGTGAGGTTAGTGTCACAATATTTAAGACCCTGCTTACTGTGTCATCACCAGTGCTTTGCTGCATTTTTACAATTGCTATTAAAAAAAAAGTTATTACATTTATTACTTGGTCAATTACAAAAATAAGTACATTAAAAAATGCTTGATCAAGATTGTATCATTTTATCAACTCCATATCATATAACTCCAATATGTCATATGTTGATTGTAAAGTGTGTGTTTCCTCCTTTTTGCTGCCATTGTATTACTCCTAACTAGGTTAGGAGACCTCTCCAACTCTCTTAAATAATTTAGGAGCTAAGACCTAGACTTAACACTTAGGAACTGTTACGGTGCGGTGCTGGACTGACGAGACAATAACACGATTACACAAATACAAAGTCTTTTAATATAATCCAAGGAACAGACTGATCAGGAACACGAAGAACTTCCACACACCATGCGTATAACATAAAGCAAAGACCGACCGTAAACTAAACTCAAAGACAGACTTATAAAGGGTAACTAATCATTACAGACAGGTGAACACAATCAGGAAGAAACCAAAGTCCATAGAACAACAGGGGGAGACAATGGGATAAACCAAGACTACAAACAGACAGAACTATGACATTACGCCCCCCTCCGCATAGGCACGTCCTCCCGCCGTAGAAAACAGAAACAAAACCAAAACAGACTAGAGGGACGGCAAGACACAAAAAAAACCCCAGAGTCCATACTGGAGGAGGCTTTGGCGGAGGACACAACCCCGGGAGGGGGACAAAAAAAAAAAAAAAAAAAAAAAAAGGTCCAAGGGGCAGACAAGACAGTCCAGGGGGGTGTCGAAGGAGGGAGGAGCCAGGAGAAGAACAGGAGGGACCTGGAGCAGGAGAGGCTGAGACAGACCCAGACCACAGCCATGATGACGGCCCACGGTGTAGCCGACGGAGGGAGGAGCCATGGTGGAGGAAGGACCACAGACTCCCTGGGGCCGACCGACAGAGGCAGAGCAGCTGGCAGAGGAGCCCGAGGCAGAGATGGAGAGCCGAAGATCCAGGGTGACGCCGAGGATCTGGAGGGCCAAGGTGGAACTGGAGGCTCTGGCGACCGAGGCGGAGGCGGAGATCCGGAGGTCCGCGGTGGAGCCGGAGCGACTGAGGATGGAGGCTGTGCCGGAGGGAGGGAGGAGTCCGTAGGAGCCGGTGGGACGGCGTGACGAGGCGTAGCCGGAGGAACAGAGTCCTGAGGTGACGGAGGGACGACGACTGACCAGGGCGGAGCTGAAGAGACGATGGAGCCCGGTGGACTGACGGGCGACGGTGGAGATGAGGGCGCTGAGAGCCGTGGTGGAGCCGCAGGGTCGGAGGGCCGAGGTGGAGATCTAGGCTCTGAGGCTGGAGGTGGAGCTGAGGGATCCTCCAGCCATGGCACCGATGGTAACTGCAGCCCTGCGGCGAGCCCACTGCACCGATGGTGGGCTGAGGGTGAGCAGAGGGGCTGACAGGGGACAGCGGTGGTCAGACGGATGGAGACATGAGCAGAAGAGGGGGGGTGGGTGGGAATTTCAGACTGACAGATGAATCGGGACAGGTAGATATTTCAGAAAAAAATCAATTAAGTCCTCAGAATTGTCCAACACTTCAGAAAAAAAATCAAGTCCCCAGAGTTGTTATCCAGCTCACCCCCAGCAGTGTTGCAGTGGGCAGGGCTCTCCATTGCCCTCACTTGCTCCATGTTGCAATCCACCGTCGCGGATGTAGATGCCGGCTCACGCACCTGATCCGACGTGCAGGACTCTGACTCTGTCGCTCGCAGCTCAGGTTCCTCCGCGGTGCGCTCGGGCTCACACTCCGCATGTCGGGGTGATGTTTGGCTGGGCTCTGGGTCTGAAGTGGGGCTGGTGTCATTCTCCGTGGGCAACGAAGATCTGCTGGACACCAGCACCCACACGATGTAGTCAGCGATGCTCTCTCAAGGACCCTCCCCGGACAGATGTGCCTTGATGGTGTTATTAAGTCCCTAATGGTAAAACGTGCACAAACAGCTGTCCGGGTAGTGCGTGTGTGGTACGAGTTGCAAAGTCTCTGGTGTGGTCCTCAAGAGAACGATTACCCTGCTCCAGGAGAATGATACGGACGGCGGGATCATCCATAACAAAAAAAAAAAAAAAAAAACACTGGAAAAACACAGAAAATAAAAGCAGGGGAAAGCGCTGTGAACTGTTTTGGTCGGTCTTTAACTGTTACGGTGTGGTGCTGGACTGACGAGACGAGAACACGATTTCACAAATACTTAAAAGTCTTTTAATATAATCCAAGGAACAGACTGATCAGGAACACGAAGAACATCCACACACCAAGTGTATAACATAAAGCAAAGACCGACCGTAAACTAAACTCAAAGACAGACTTATAAAGGGTAACTAATCATTACAAACAGGTGAACACAATCAGGAAGAAACCAAAGTCCATAGAACAACAGGGGGAGACATTGGGATAAACCAAGACTACAAACAGACAGAACTATGACAGGACTTTTATGAATCACTCTTTATCTTAAGTCTAGAAATAAGAGTAAAATTACGTCACTCTTAGAATTTTGAAACACTTAAGACTAAAATTTGACTCTGAGCAGCTGTATACATACAGGCCCAGATTTCTGGCTGTCAGTCAAAAGTCTGGCAACTGCATTTTGAACCGTTTGAATTCAATTTGTATTATATTGACTTATTATAATATAAAGAAAATTAAAACAGTCAAGCTGTGATGACACAAAAGCATGGATCACTCTCCCAAACTCTGGAAAATAAGATTTGATATTTTAAGCAGGTTTAAAAGGGTCATTGGATGCAAAACTCACTTTTACATGTTGTTTGAACATAAATGTGTGTTGGCAATGTGTGTACACAAACACACTATAATAATAAAACTCCAATTCTTTTAAAATCTCTATAAATCAGGCCCCGTATTTATCAAGCATCTAAGAATTACTTTCCTTGACACTGCTAAGAATTGACTTAAGTGTAAAAAAAATCTTGACTCAAAGCTGCACTTAAAAGTTAGTTATCAAGCATCTTAGTCATAAATCTTAGTCAAGGGAAGTGTAGGACTAAATCTTAAGTGTAAGTCTTAGAAATGATTCACAACACTTTCCTGTGCCACAAACAGGATTTTGGATGATGAAATACACATGGACCATTCACTGAATAGATTTCCTTATTTAAGAATATATTTTCAGATAAATTTACATTTACATTTATTCATTTAGCAGACGCTTTTATCCAAAGCAACATACAACTGGGGAATACAACAAGTGATTCAAGCAGATCAACATAGGAAGTGCTCAAAATACCTTATATCAGGCATTGTTAGATGAGTACAGGCTAGAAAGGGAAGATCAAGAAAGAAAGGAGAACATTTTTTTTTTTTTTTTTTTTTTTTTTTTTATTGAGTTGAATAGTGTTGAAAGATATGGGTTTTCAGCAGTCGCTTGACAGCTATCAAGGAGTCTGCATTCCGGATGGGGTGGGAAGATCGTTTCACCAGGCAGGAACAGTGAACGAATATGTTCTGGAGAGTGATTTCATGCCTCTCTGTGGTGGTACGATGAGGCATCTTTCACTAGAGGATCAGACTTCTGGATTTACATAGAATGGTTAAATTCCTTTACATTCAACACACATTTGACAATAAAGCATTTTCAAGATAATACATTTTGGCAACAAAACGAAGTGTCATTACAACATTCAATTTAGGGTTGTACTGATGGACAATAGTACTGTGTATCGACGATAGTCAGAGATATTGCCTGTTGCTGATGCCTTTGAAGACAGCAAGACATTTTTATAATTTTTGTTATTAACGTCCATCAAAAATTGTGCCTATCTTTACTGATGCAGCGTAGACAGTCGCTTCAGAAACTTGCCACATGAGTGGCTGCAATCAGCTCTGGTGTCTGTGTCGGAGCCACAGTGCGCCTTAGACGTGTGCACTGTAAATAAGGGGTAAGAGATTTATTCATCATACAGTGCAGATAGCTTCACTAATTATAACGTGAGTGCTTTTTTAATGAGCAAATACTCACACTAGACTGAAGTTGGTTATGATGTTCTTTGGTAATGTAAGGCTCAATCCCAATTCTACCCCTTACCCCTACACTTAGCCCTACCCCTCCGTTTGGCGCGTTCACATGAAGGGGTAGGGGTGTCTCATTTCTCTTTTGGTTGGAGGGGTAGGGGTAAGGGGAAGGGCCAGATAGCCCTCCAAACGAAGATTTTTCAGGACCTCACTTCAAACTAAGGGCTAAGAGAAATTTCCAACATGGCTGCTCACTCGAGCAAGCAGACTCGTAAATATAAGTAATTTTTGCCTTTAATAAGGATTTTGATGACAATGTTTCATTATATGTATATTACCTTCAATCTTGTGTTTGTGTTTATGGTGTTGTTTTGTAAATAAACGTTTGCAAAAAAAATCGCTAAAGTTTGCTAGCAGATAGCACTGATTGCACGATATTACAAAATATATTTTTATGTCATATACACTTGACTGCATGTGTCACGAATCTGGTCGGTACTCCACGGACCATCCACCACCAGATGTCACCCTCACCTTTTCAGACTCTCGCACTGTCATTGTGCATGTTGGACTACATCTCCCATCCTCCACCGCGCTGATTGCGTCAGCCCTGGGACCAATCAGGCGCTCTATAAAACCCCCGGACTTCCTTGTACAGATTATGGATTGTTGAATTTCTATGTTGTCAGTTACTCCTAGTTTTCCGAGCTCTCCTAGATATCGTCTCCTGCCTCGTCTTCCTGTTCACGTTGTCTGCCGCCTGCCTTTTGGACTATTGCTTGGTTACTGGATTATTCTCTCTGATCGTCCCTCACGGACATTGTTCGCCTTTGATCTGGACTTACGCCTGTTTCTCGACTTCCCTTTTGCCTGCCGTCCTTATGTCTGTTTGTCCCTGTTATGACCCTGCCTGCCTGACCATGTTTCTGAACCAACCTGGTAATAAATGCTTGCATATGGATCCGCTTGTCTCTCGTCACTCACTCTCCGTTACAGAACAATCCATCACAATAGGATCCAGCAGCTTCACCACCGGACATTCTCAGGATATGGACACCGACAGGACTCTTTCTCGAGTTAAACAAGGACCAGGCACACTTGAACAATACATCCGTGAGTTTTTGGCCATCTCAAATTACTCCACTCTCCTAGATTGTTCGATCATTTAAATATTCTGTGATGGCGTGAACCAACCCCTCCGTTCACAACTCAGACGCGAGGGTCCGCGCTCATCTCTGGCTGCCTTTCTGAACTTTGCCTTTTTGTGTGTGGGTTCGCCGTGTACCGTGGGGGTCGCGGAAAGGGAACGCGACAACGCGGTAATGACGACCGCGCGTCCCACTTGCAAACTAGTGGTCTTGCCGGATCACGACGCCACAAACCTGTTCGCCGCCTGGATCGCTCGTGAAATGGCGGCCGTATCAGAGTGTGCTCAAACTTTGATGGCGTCAGCTGAGCTCGCGCATCCTATGGCGGCCGCGCCGACGTGCGAGATAGCAGCGACGGTGGATTCCGTTCGCAAGATGCCAGCTAAAGCAGAGATTCATCATCTCACAACTAACATACCAGAGCCTTACCAAGTTGCTGCTGCGTCTCCTGTGTTCAATCAAGTTTCCAAGGCAAGTCAAGTTAAAGCTGTGTTTCCTGAGTCCAGTCAAGTTAAAGCTGTGTTTCCTGAGTCCAGTCAAGTTAAAGCTGTGTTTCCTGTGTCAAGTCAAGTTTCCAAGGCAAGTCAAGTTAAAACTGTGTTTCCTGAGTCCAGTCAAGTTAAAACTGTGTTTCCTGAGTCCAGTCAAGTTAAAGCTGTGTTTCCTGTGTCAAGTCAAGTTTCCAAGGCAAGTCAAGTTAAAACTGTGTTTCCTGAGTTCAGTCAAGTTAAAACTGTGTTTCCTGAGTCCAGTCAAGTTAAAGCTGTGTTTCCTGAGTCCAGTCAAGTTAAAGCTGTGTTTCCTGTGTCAAGTCAAGTTTCCAAGGCAAGTCAAGTTAAAACTGTGTTTCCTGAGTCCAGTCAAGTTAAAGCTGTGTTTCCTGAGTCCAGTCAAGCTACAGCCATCTTTCCCGAGCCAAGTACTGTCAAGATGGCCGTCATCCCAGAGCCAGCTCACATGATGGCCCACGTACGGGACTTACCGCTAATGACTGTACGGACAGCTAGGATGGTCCTTCATCACATCCCAGCAGCTACAGCTGTCGATCCTGAGTCAAGTCACGCTACAGCTGTCATTCCTGAGCCAAGTCACGCTACAGCTGTCATTCCTGAGTCAAGCCACGCAGAGCCAACGCTTCCCAGTCACACGCCCATTAACCCGATGGGTCTTCCACCTTCTACAGCACTTCCCCTAATGGCAATTGCCATTTTGAGTGTGTGGTCTGCACACTGCATTGCAGAGGCCTCACCTATCCACATGTCCGCTGCGCCTATACCTCTTTTGGAGGTGGCGTGCTTAGCGGGACTTCCTGCTCCGCCTGCACCGCCTAGACTTCCTGTCATCCCTGCCACGGCTTTGAAGGCCGCCCCTGAAGTCCCTGTCAGCCTAGTCATGACTATGGAGGCGGTGTTCCCCCCTGAACTCTCTGTTTCTTCCCCTGCTCTGTCTACCTCCTCTGTTTCTGTTCTCCCCAGGTCCCAGTCCGCGACGCGGCTGCCTGTTCCGCCCTGGTGGGTTCCTATGCCGGCTGCTCCGCCCTGGGGGTCCCCTGCTCTGTTTGCTCTGTCTGTTTTCCGCCCTGGAGGGCTTCTGCGCCTCCTGTTCCGCCCTGGAGGGCTTCTGCGCCTCCTGTTCCGCCCTGGAGGGCTTCTACGCCTCCTGTTCCGCCCTGGAGGGCTGTTCCGCCTCCCGGTGGGGCGGAGCAGAACCTCCGGCTGCTGAACCTCCTGCTCCGCCCCGGTGGGCTACTCAGCCTCCTGCTCCGCCCTGGAGGGCTCCCGAGCCTCCTGCTCTGCCTCCGGCTCTGTCCTGGAAGGTCTTTGCCCAGCCGGTTCGGCCTCAAGTCTCCTGGCCCCCCCACCGCTCCCCTGGACTATTTTTCTGTTTTTTCTGTTGGAGCGTCTGGAAGCCGCTCCTTGGGGAGGGGTTATGTCACGAATCTGGTCGGTACTCCACGGACCATCCACCACCAGATGTCACCCTCACCTTTTCAGACTCTCGCACTGTCATTGTGCATGTTGGACTACATCTCCCATCCTCCACCGCGCTGATTGCGTCAGCCCTGGGACCAATCAGGCGCTCTATAAAACCCCCGGACTTCCTTGTACAGATTATGGATTGTTGAATTTCTATGTTGTCAGTTACTCCTAGTTTTCCGAGCTCTCCTAGATATCGTCTCCAGCCTCGTCTTCCCGTTCACGTTGTCTGCCGCCTGCCTTTTGGACTATTGCCTGGTTACTGGATTATTCTCTCTGATCGCCCCTCACGGACATTGTTCGCCTTTGATCTGGACTTACGCCTGTTTCTCGACTTCCCTTTTACCTGCCGTCCTTATGTCTGTTTGTCCCTGTTATGACCCTGCCTGCCTGACCATGTTTCTGAACCAGCCTGGTAATAAATGCTTGCATATGGATCCGCTTGTCTCTCGTCACTCACTCTCCGTTACAGCATGTTAGAAACATGAAAGACCAGTGGCACGGCAATTTGCAACGGTGGTGTAGTGGAGGGTGTACGCAGGTATACGGTGTATACATACTTCCACTTTTTAAATCCCCTCTGATGCGCATTATTCAGATAGTGTCCTGCATTCGCCAAAATCATGGCAGTCCACCACATCCAGTCTTGTGAATAAATGTAAATATTCGCTAAAAACACCCAATAAAGGCAGTGATGATGCAGTCAGGACCGTGGAGCCGGCTTGCTTTGAAATGTATTTGATGATTGCGCCTAATGCACCTGCGCCCGCTAAGTCTACCGGACCAGTAATCTAAATCAGTACATAATAATAAAAACTAAAACGAACGCGTTCAAATAGAAAGTTGAAAACGAAATTCACAAATGAAGCATATACTTCTCCAGGCACCACTACACTGATTAGCAATTTGCCGCGCATGTGATAACGCGTTGTTTGTTTTGCTTACGGCCACATGTGAATGAACGGTGCGTACACCGTACATTTGTACTTTTTGAAACATGACAACATTTTTTGACATCTTGGAATGAGTGATAAACATCTGCGCATGTCCTCTGACGTAACATTAGGAACTAGCGACAACCTATGATGATGTATAACAGTGTTGTAGTGGTGTCCCATTTCTTAGGGGAAATATTTTAGCCCTTCCCCTTTACACTTTGTTTCAAGGGACAAGGGGAAGGGGCGAGGGGTAGGCGAAGGGGTATAAAATAGAATTGGGATTGGGCCTAAGTGTCCTTTGCTCATTTTGAATTACTAAGGAAATGTAACCATTTGATTGAGTAACCATTCGATCAAACATTTCAAAAACATTCCTCCTCTGCTGAAAGATTTGTGCATGTCTTTGTCTCCACAGCGCCGTCACAATCCACCACTGGCAACTCCTAACCACTTGAGAGACCTCTCGATCTGTCTTAAATAACTGGAAGAGTAAGAGTGATTCTTAGCTTTAAGAAACTTGATAACTTGCTTTTATACTTAAGTCTGAAAGTAGGAGTAAATTTCATGAATACTCAACACTTAAGACTAAAATGGTACTTTAAGAAGCTTGATAAATACAGGCCCAGGGGCCGTATGTATAAAACTTCTAAGAAATGCTCTTAAGAGTAGTCTTAAACTTTGACTTAAGTGTCAAAAAATTCTTAGTAAGAAGTAGGACTTTTTTAAGAGTAGGAGACTTTTATAAAGAATCTAAAAGCAACTTTCAGTAAAGTTTGAGACTGATTCTTTAGTTCTGACTTAAGTGTTGTAAATTAAGGACTACAATGATTGAAACACAAAATGGCCGCCCTTGACCTCTAAATCAGCCAATAGTGACCCTGCTCATGTGAGTCACAGCAGCACAACACCAATTATTTGATGGAACTATAATACAATCATTTAATTAAGACACTATTTAATATTTCAGTCTATTTAAACAAATGCTTTGCATTGTGGAAAATTATCACTTTGAAAATCCATGTCTCCTCATTTACAGTTGGAGCAATGATGTGAACAGCTCCAAGAACTCAAAGAAAGCCCACAAACTTAAAAGTTTCTTGTTTTGCAGCATGGTTTGACGGTCAGTTGGAAAGTCAATAAACTGCCTTTAAGTTGTGGCCAAGAGAGAGAAAAAAGTGTTACTGATTTTGTAAGCATATTGCATATTTGCTTGGAGTCAATTGTTTTACTTTTATTTTTTTTTTTGATAATAATGCAGTAAAATGTGTCATATTTTTTGGCATTGCTGTCCTACAAAGAAATTATGAACACATGCAAAAACAAGAGAGGACCAACACAAAATTAATAACTGATTATGTTGTATTCAATGTCAATGTTGACAGTGTAGTGATTTTGTCACTAGATTTGTTGACGTCCTTCCCCCTTTTGATACTTTGAGACTAAACCTTATTTAGATTACAACACTCTCCCACTGATATATTTATATTATATAGATCAGTGAACTCACCATTATGTCCTCATCCTCATCAGATACAGTTAGTGACTGTTTTAACTACTTTCAATTGAAAGCAGTTAGCAACACTGATCAGTGTTTTTCTCATATTTTGATGGTTTAAGTGAAATGTGAGGTTATTAAAACCCTCCACACATCACTTTTGGCCACTGATGTGTTTGGTGAGGTTAGTGTCACAATATTTAAGACCCTGCTTACTGTGTCATCACCAGTGCTTTGCTGCATTTTTACAATCTTTCAAATTTTCCAGTGAAAATAAATAAACAAACAAACATATTATTGCAGCTAGAGCATTGATTTGTAGAGTGGATTAAGTTATTATGCTTATTACTTGGTCAATTACAAAAATAAATACATTAAAGAATGCTTGATGGTCACGATTGTATCATTTTATCAACTCCATATCATCATATAACTCCAATATGTCATATGTGTATTGTAAAGTGTGTGTTTCCTCCTTTTTGCTGCCATTGTGTTACTCCTAACTAGGTTAGGAGACCTCTCCAACTCTCTTAAATAATTTAGGAGCTGAGACCTAGTCTTAACACTTAAGAACTTTTATGAATCACTCTTTATCTTAAGTCCAGAAATAAGAGTAAAATTACGTCACTCTTAGAATTTTGAAACACTTAAGACTAAAATTTCACTCTGAGAAGCTTTATACATACGGCCCCAGATCTCAGATCAAGCCATTCTCAGATTCACACCATTCTTTCGACGCTGCAGCAGGGTAGACAAGAATTTTCTGGTGTTGGATATAATAATGAACATAGCAGTCATCATTTACTCCTGACATCTGAGCCACTGAAGACGCAGAGGATTACTTTTGTTTTTGAAAGGAATACAGAACAGAAATAGTGAGTATAATGTTTTTTTATTAATTTCTGCAAAGGGACATGCACCGAAACAGCTTCCTGTGAACAAAACTGTTTTTGACAAGGTAAAAAGGGAGTTGTTTTACACTATCATTGAGATATTTTAACCAAAGTATGTTATAGACTTTTTATTAAGACCCTAAAGAATCATATCAACTTATGGAAAATGGGCATCCAATGACCCCTTTAACTTGCATGGGTTAAGGTTTAATTGCATGTTTTCTGTATTTTTGAACATTTGCTGTAAAAAGTGAATTTATAACAACATTGAAGACCTGAAGTAAAATGGATATGTAGTAGGTTTTAACTGTTTAATGATGCCTTGAAAAGACCTCAGAGAAATTGTCTGAAATTCCTTAAAAATTGATAAATTGTGATTTGGAGGTACAATATGCTGTCTTATGTCAAGTATTTTATCTGGAAAAAAAAAAAGAAGGAAAGCTGTCATGCACTGCAGTTGATACATTAAAGCAAGCAGCACTATTTAGATTCATAACAGAATTTAGAATAGTAAAAATAATTTTAAGTTTATGAAGGCCTCAAATCTCACAAAATAAATGTCTTTTTTTATGAGCAATCTTGCATTTGCCAAAGCCATCCTGACGTGCACTGGATCATAGTCCGGCTGTGCTACATGGCACAGTGAGTGAGGATTGCAGCGATTTACACCCTCATGATGAAGACACCGTGTCCTACAACAAGGAGAGATGGAGAGTATGTCCTGAGTCACAGGTAGTTGATATGCCACCTTGAGTGAGCACCACAAAACAAAACAGCCACATCCAAGCCCAGACTAAAACCTCAATGCCCCCTTCGTTTATTTTGTCTTGTGTGATTCCTTTCAGGAAAGTTCCATGGCTGCCGGATTTGACAGGCACAGTGGTCACAAAGGGAGGTGTAAGTTTGTTAAAGTATGTGAGTCTCAAATCAGTGTTTGATAAAACCTCAACAGTCTCTTATGTTAAAGGTGCCATAGAATGGAAAACTGTTGACCTTGGCATAGCTAAATAATAACAGTTCAGTACATGGACATGACATACCATGAGTCTCAAACACCATCGTTTCCTCCTTCTTATATAAATCTAGTGTTTGCAAAAGACCACCGAAAAATAGGTCAATTCCAACATAACACCGACTGTAACGCATTAGTCCCGGGATCGTTAATAGTTACGCCCCCAACATTTGCATCGCCCAATCATCGGTAACGTCAACACATCAGTAAAATAAGGCAAGCCACTGAAGGGACACAGTTAGCTTAATGCTAGCGCTAGCCTGTTACATTGCAGTACAAAATATTTCATTAACCACATAAACAGAGAGACGACTGCGCTGATGATGGTGAATGATGGAGAAATAACTGCGCTGATGATGGCGAATGATTTACAGATCCCGAGTATCACTGACAAACAGCTGAACTTGTGTGGTAAGTAAGCACTCCCTCTGCATTATAACTTTACACAGAGCACATGCGATCACAGTAATGAGACTAAAATGTCGGCGATTTCAAAACGGCAGATTCAACAAACCACATATTAAAAGCGGCTAGAGATCCTAATTAAATATATATTTTTTTATCAATGTGCCAGCTATAGAGATGAGCAGCTCTGTGAAACAGCCAATCAGAGCAGAGCTCATTAATATTCATGAAGCTTCCAAATAAGGCAATAACAGAGCATTTCATTCTAGGGACAAATCCTAGGGTTGTAAATAGAGCCCTGCATTTGAGCCCGAGCCCGTCGGGGCCCGACTTTTTTTTGCCCCTAGGGCCGGGCTTCGGGCCAATTTTCACGTCATAACTTGCACGCATATCGGGCTTCGGGCCTGCTTTAGAAAAAAAAAAAAAAAAAAAAAGTTTAATGAGATTTAATGCGTGCGTCCCCGGAAGCGCCAGTGATGCCTAACTCGCGCATAGCAGAGTATGAGCGGAGCGCGGAGTGGAGCGGTGTGATTTTGAATGGAGGAAAGAGCGGATTTTTTTAAAAGTCGGAGCGTCATGGTTTTCACTCTCTTCAAGAGCGCCCCACCACCGCTCCATCATGAGTACAATTCATGCCAATGGTCCATAATATAACTGCACATTAAGCAGGAAATCATATGTTAAACATGTTCAGCTTGATAGAGATGGATCACTCAAATCAGAAATAGTGTGATCTGTAGGTAAAATAACTGACGAAAACGTATTATTTTCATTACAAACTTTGCACTGGATAAAGCAGCATACTCTTTTAATGCTGACAATTATCAGCTGTGGTCGCTGGTCGGAACAAATATTGCACACTATGTTTGAAAATCTCCTGTTATTTTATTTTATTATATTTTATGAACAGGACTGTTACATTTCACACATACTTATTTATTTATTTATTTATTTATTTATTTTTTGACGCGGAGCGGTGTTTCTGATATCAGTGAGCGAGGAGTGGAGCTGGAGCAGAGCGATTATTAAATGCAAGGAGCGCGGGGGGAAATTGTTGCCGCTCCACTCCGCTTACATACTCTGCGCAGCACAGAGATTTTCAGCCACGTGGTAAAGTTGTGTTTTTGAAGTTTTCTATATTATTATTTATTCTTTATATATTTGTTCATTATTCTTTTACTTTACCACTGCGACTTTGTATGTTCCGGTTTTGCGCAGCAGAGCTGCCTGCCCAGTTTGAAATGCCTTTGTTCTGAGATGGTGATAATAAACTTTAAATCTAACATTGTGATATATTGATGTTTGTTTTATATCTGTGGATTGCATTGTAGACTAGTCTAGTGTTGATTTGATATATAGGTTAAATTGAGTAAACTCACTGTGGACCACATACCGCTTGGATATCGATGTCACTTAAAAAACTAAAACTTACATTTAAAAAACAAACAAACAAACAAACAAAAAACTCCAAACATTTCTCTAAATTGTTCTGATAAAAAAAAACAAAACGAAAAAACATAAACTTTCTATTAAATACGAATCTGGTCTATTTTAATGGCTGTAACAGTATAAGCTGTTTGGCGGAAAAAAAGACGGGCTTCGGGTCGGACTCGGGCCAAAATTTTTGATAAGCTGTCGGACACGGGCCGGGCTACAGCCTGTGCGTTTCGGGCCAGGGCCGGGCTAGGGCTTAGATTTAAGGCCCGTGCAGGGCTCTAGTTGTAAATGGACCTGGAAAACCGTTTCTGTGTCAGGATTATGTCTGTGTCTTGTCCTGTTCTGTTCTGTTTCCCAAGTGTTTTTCCCCCATGTTTCTAGTTCTAATGGTTTAGTCCTTGTCTTCCCCTTTAGTTCTGTCTCATTTAGTCTAGTCTTGCCCATATTTGTATTTCCCCCTCGTTATCTTGTTATCTTGTTAGTGACCACGCCCCCGTTTCAGTGTATTTTAGAATCTGTGTGTGCACTCCCCATTTGTCCGTCAATGCTAACTGTTACCTCTGTTTGCTTGTGTACATGTGCTCACCTTATACTCCCGGTTTTGTTTTGTTTGTATTAGTTACTGTGTTTTATTTAATAAATCTTTATTCGTTCTTCTACTCCGGTTCTCCTCATCATTTTCCACTCCTCAACCCAGCCTAGATTGTGACATTCTGGAGTTTTTTTTTTTTTTTTTTTTGCCAATTCCTATGCCATATACCTTCTATGTAGATATCAGAGAACAATATTCTCAAAATTAAAATATTCTCTCAATGCATTCTATGGCACCTTTAAAAACCATTTGATGGCTATAAATAATCAATGTAAAAACATTCTGAATTAAAAGAAAATTAAAAAAACAATACAATCAAGCTAGAGAGATGGCTAGCCAAGCACACCGGTGCCATCTTGATACTGGTGAAGGGTGTAGTAGGCCTGCCGAGCACTGATTAGAGAATTTTGCTTGGGCAGTAACGCAGACATTAAGAAAAGTTGTGACATCAAATGTTAATGAAGACAATCAGAACCTGTTTCGTACCAACTGCACAGTGCTAATCTCTCCAGGTGTCCCAAACTCAGTGAGGTGTGTACCCACAACATGATAAATTTGTGTAGGGACTGTGGTACATAGACATGACTTGCTGGACACTGAGGAGATGTGGGTTTAGTTTGTTGAACATGGGTCATTTTCTCCATAAGTTTGGTTGGACGACTCCAACTCCAGAATCAGACATGTCAATCTCCACCATGAAAGGGAGTGTGGCATCAAGGTGTTTTAAGGTACAGTAGTCCTGGTAAAATAGACTTTGAGGTTTATGCTGCTGTGGGTGTCCACTGTATTGTGCGGGCTAAGATTTAAGTTCGCAAACTAGCATAAAGTTGGAATGTAACTGCCAGTAATTGGCAGTCAGTTTCTTGCAGTTGATGAACAGCACATTCAAGGGCCCAAAAAATACAATTATATTAATATAATTATAATGGTTAAATTACATTTTATTAATCAAAAAACCTGTCTAATTAATGTTTTACAGTTTCATTTTTATCAAATTCTAAAAACAATAATCTTTACTAGGAAAATAAATATTGACAGATAAAGATGTATGGACGAGATATTTAAGTTAAAGTTTGTAAGTTTCTGTGTGTATGGAGGGAACATATGCATAAGATAGATACTAAATGCAGAAAGATTTTAAATGTACTTCTTCAATGCTGGGAAAAGGAAAGATTTAAACATAAGTGTTTTGGATTGTTTTATATAGTAGAGTGAATGAAAAGGTATAAAGATTCCAGAAATATTGTAGCTGTTGTTGAAGATTGTTCAGGCTACAAACTGTATGCCAAGCATTTTTTCCGGTGTTTACTGATGGTTCTAAAAATCTCAGTACAGGAAGAACAGGTTTTGCTTTCAGTGTTCCATCCTTAAACATTTCTGTTACAAAAAGAACATCAGATCATTTGTCAGTTTTCACAGTAGAGATGTTGGCAGTTACAAAAGCATTACACTGGATAGAAGAGTCACAAATCAAAAAGGTCTTTGTACGGATTCATGTTCTGCATTAAAGTCATTGCAGTCATTCACATCTCACAGTAGACAGGATATAGTGAATGAGATATGTCAAAGTCTGTACAGATTTAAGAATATAAACAAAATGATAATATTCATGTGGATACCAGCTCATAGAAAAAATAAAAGGCAGTGAAAGGGTGGATAGATTAGCAAAAGAGGCATTATTGAGATAACCATGATCTCCTAATTTTCTAAGTAAATTAGAAACCAAATCAATAATTAAAGCATATACTATTAGGGAGTGACAACAAAATGGGATACAGAAAACACAGGACATCATCTTTATAAAACAAAGCAAGAAGTAGGAGTAGTAGTAAGAAAATCAAAAAGAAGTACCAAAGAGGAAAATATTTTATCAAGAATAAGGGCTGGTCACACTATGTTGAATAAAACTTTAAAATTAATAAATAAACATCCAGCAGGATTTGTGAGCAGTAGTACAGGATACAGTGGATCATGTTATTTGTGTTTGTCAAAAGTATTTTAATGAAAGCAAAACCTTAGAAAAATCAGAAACGTGGGAGTGGGAGAAATAAGGTTAAAATTATAATCACGTATAGAATTGAGAGCTTATTTTGTTATCTCAAAAGAACAGAATTGATAAAAATATATATATTTTTTTTTCTTATGAAATGAGTATACTTTGGTCCATACTTCACCACAGGAGGCGATAATGCACCTTAATGCTGGTACTACCTGCCATAAAACCAAAAAAGGAGATTTCTGCCGCAGTTTCTTTAAGTTACCCCAAACGTTTATTTTGATGGGCTGCTGTGAAGACTTTTAATTTTCTGTTTGTATCCTATATGATATAACAATACTTTTTCTCAAAAGAAACTCATGTAAAATGCTCATGAGGTGACTCTCAGGCCCTGTTCACACTTGGTATTAAGATGTGTTTTGTTCGATTGGATCACAAGTGGACAACGTTAAATACAGGTGTAAACAAGGTCAAGTCAAGTCAAGTCACCTTTATTTATATAGCGCTTGTAACAATACAGATTGTGTCAAAGCAACTGCACAGTATTTAAACAGAACAATAGTGTGTAAGTAACGCATTATTGTAGATAATCAATTTACAGTTAAAGGCAGTTCATCAATGAATTCAGTGATATCATCGTCAGTTCAGTTCAAATAGTATACGATATCGCTGGAAAATGTCCCCAACTAAGCAAGCCAGAGGCGACAGCGGCAAGGAACCAAAATTCCACAGGTGACAGAAATGGAGAAAAAAAAACTTGGGAGAAACCAGGCTCAGTCGGGGGACCAGTTCTCCTCTGGCCAGACGAAACCAGCAGTTTGTACCAATGTCCGATTGTAGAGAACTCATCAGGTTCCTGTGGCGTAGCACCGATGGCGGTCTAGGTTGGCGAGGTCTTCATTGATGATCGGTCTCTGGAGCTCATCTGGTTGACATCCACGGCTATTGAAGTCATCTCCAGGTGCTGATCCATGATCTAAGCTGGTGCGGACTGGATCCGGGGGACTGCAGTGACCATCTGATCCGGATACAGGCTGGGTCTGGTGGCTACGGTGACCTCGGAATAAGAATGAAACAGACTAATATTAGCGTAGATGCCATTCTTTTTACGATGCAACGAGTGCATCAGATGTTATGGGAGGTGTTTTCGGTTCCGGCTGACCTAATTAATGCAGCCTAACAATCCTTTAACGGATTTGAATTATAGGAATGTGTTAATGTTTTATGTGTAAGCCAGGTTAAAGAGATGTGTCTTTAATCTAGATTTAAACTGACAGAGTGTGTCTGCCTCCGAACAGTGTTAGGTAAATTGTTCCAGAGTTTAGGCGCTAGATAAGAAAATGATCTGCCGCCGGCAGTTGATTTTGATATTCTAGGTATTATCAAATTGCCAGAATTTTGAGAACGCAGCGGACGTGAGAGACTATAATGCGATAGAAGCTCGCTCAAGTACTGAGGAGCTAAACCATTGAGGGCTTTATAAGTAATTAGCAAGATTTTAAAATCTATGCGATGTTTTATAGGGAGCCAATGCAGTGCTGACAGAACCAGGCTAATATGGTCATACTTTCTAGTTCTAGTAAGAACTCTAGCTGCTGCATTTTGGACTAGCTGGAGTTTATTTATTAAGCGTGCAGAACAACCACCCAATAAAGCATTACAATAATCTACCCTTGAGGTCATGAACGCATTAACTAATGTTTCAGCATTTGACATTGATAGCATAGGTCGTAATTTCGATATATTTTTAAGATGGAAAAATGCAGTTTTGCAAATGCTAGAAATGTGGCTTTCAAAGGAGAGATTGCTATCGAGTAGGACGCCTAGGTTCCTAACTGATGACGACGAATTTACAGAGCAGCCATCTAGTATTAGACTGTGTTTTAGGTTATTACTTGTAGAGGTTTTAGGTCCAATAATTAACACCTCTGTTTTTTCAGGATTTAACAGTAAGAAGTTATTCACCATCCAGTTTTTAATATCAGCTATACATTCTGTTCGTTTTTCGAATTGATATGTTTTGCCGGGCTGCGAAGAAATATAGAGCTGAGTATCATCAGCGTAACAATGAAAGCTAATACCATGTTTCCTGATGATATCTCCCAAGGGTAACATGTAAAGCGTAAAAAGTAATGGCCCTAGTACTGAGCCTTGAGGTACTCCATACTGCACTTGCGATTTAAATGATACCTCTTCATTTATTGCCACAAACTGATGACGGTCTGATAAGTACGATTCGAACCAAGCCAGTGCACTACCATTAATGCCTACATAATTTTCAAGTCTATTTAAAAGAATGTTGTGGTCAATAGTATCAAACGCAGTACTAAGATCCAGTAGCACTAATAGAGAGATGCAACCATGATCGGTTGACAAGACCAGGTCATTTGTAACTCTAATAAGAGCAGTCTCAGTATTATGATATGGTCTAAAACCTGACTGGAAATCCTCACAGATACCATTTTTCTCTAAGAAGGAGCATAATTGTGAGGATATTACCTTTTCTAGTATCTTTGACAGAAAAGGGAGATTCGAAATTGGTCTGTAGTTAATTAGTTCATTGGGGTCAAGTTGTGGTTTTTTAATGAGTGGCTTAATAACAGCCAGTTTGAAGGTTTTGGGGACATATCCTAATGATAGTGACAAATTAATAATATTCAGAAGAGGATCTATGACTTCTGGAAGTACCTCCTTTAGTAGCTTAGATGGAACAGGGTCTAACATGCATGTTGTAGATTTAGATGATTTAACAATTTTATACAATTCTTCCTCTCCTATAATAGAGAATGAGTGGAATTGTTCCTCAGGAGATCTACAACGCATTATCTGATGCGATACTGTAGCGGGCGGCTGTATGGTTACAATTTTATCTCTAATAGTGTCTATCTTGGAGGTAAAGTACTTCATAAAGTCATTACTGCTGTGCTGTTGGGAAATGTCTGCACCTGTTTCTGCTATATTTTTTGTTAATTTAACCACAGTATTGAACAAATACCTAGGGTTATGTTTGTTTTCTTCTAAGAGAGACGAAAAGTAATCCGATCTGGCAGTTTTTAATGCTTTTCTATAAGATAAGTTGCATTCACGCCAAGCAGTACGAAAAACCTCTAGTTTTGTTTTCCTCCAGCTGCGTTCCATTTTTCGTGCTTTTCTCTTTAGGGCGCGAGTGTGATCGTTATACCACGGTGTTACACTGTTTTTCTTAATCTTTTTTAAGCGCACTGGAGCAACTGTATCTAAAGTGCTAGAAAAGAGAGATTCCATAGTTTCTATTACATCATCAAGTTTTTCTGAGCTATTGGATATGCTGAGGAATTCAGATAAGTCAGGAAGATTACTTACAAAGCAGTCTTTTGTAGTAGAAGTGATGGTTCTACCGTACTTGTAGCAAGGAGTTGAATTTACAGTTTTAGCTATCTGGAGTATACAAGAGACTAGATAATGATCTGAGATATCATCGCTTTGCTGCAGAATTTCAACACCATTAACATCAATTCCATGTGACAGTATTAAATCTAGAGTATGATTTCGGCAATGAGTAGGACCTGACATGTGTTGTCTAACCCCAATAGAGTTCAAAATATCTATAAATGCTGTTCCTAATGCATCTTTTTCATTATCAACATGGATGTTAAAATCACCCACTATTAAGACTTTATCTGCAGCCAACACCAACTCGGATAGAAAATCAGCAAATTCTTTAATAAAGTCTGTATGGTGCTGGAAATAATAATTCTCTGGATAATGCTATATGAAGCACCATTACTTCAAACGAGTTATATTTGAAGCCCTTTCTCTGAGAGACATTGAGAATATTGCTATAAATAGTAGAAACACCTCCCCCTTTACCTTTTAGACATGGTTCATGTTTATAACAGTAATCTTGGGGGGTGGACTCGTTTAAAATAATGTAATCATCTGGTTTTAGCCAGGTTTCTGTCAAACAGAGCACATCTAGCTTATGATCAGTGATCATATCATTTACAAAAAGTGCTTTCGTAGAAAGGGACCTGATATTCAATAAGCCAAGCTTTATCAATTGTTTCTCTGTATTATATATATATATATATATATATATATATATATATATATATATATATATTTTTTTTTTTTTTTTTTTTATTTGTTGAACATCAATTAAATTGTTAGTCTTGATTTGATTCAGGCGTTTTTGTATTTTCTTGCTCGGGGAACAGACACAGTCTCTATAGTGTGATATCTAGGTGAAAGGGTCTCTATGTGCTGAGAATTAACTGATTTCTGATTTCTTTTATCTAATTTTGTGAACATGTGAAATTTGTCTGAGCTTATGTCTTCCATTGCTCTGAAATAGCTGAAAAGGACATGGACAAAACTTTGTGCAGCATATTTGCTAACACTAGCAGCAGTACAGTAAGTACAAGCAGAGGTAATAAAAGCGCTATATAAATAAGGGTGACTATTGGTGCTAAATAACTTTAGCCCTCCCACTCGTGTTTTGACGCTGACAGAGGGATCCACCCTGTAACGTGGGGTTTTGTTTTGTCTTGGGGTTTTCATGTTCATGTTTTCATGTCTTTTATTATGTAATCATTTCATGCTGTTGTGTCTTGCTTCCCTTGCCCTTGTGTATTCCTGTCATTGGTTCCCTTGTTCCATGTGTCTTGTTCTGATTGGTTGTCTTTGTTGCTATGGTCTTGTTCCTTGTTTTTCATTGGTTCATTCTTGTCATTTGTCCCTCATTGTCTGTATAAATAGCCCTTGTGTTTGAATGGTCCTTGTCGCGTATTAACGTTGTAACCTGCTGTTTGGTGAGTGTTTATCAAGTCTGTTTCAAGTCAAGTTTATGTCAAGTCTGTATCAAGTCAAGTCAAGCCTGTTCATGCCAAGTCAAGCCTTTGTCAAGTTCTCAAGTCAAGTCTCATCGTTGTTTGGATTATGTTTGTTGTTTGGATTTCATGTTTGGATTGTTTGTTTGGATTTTGCATCACTGTAAATAAACTGCACTTGGGTTCTACACATCTCGCCGTCTCAGTGGACTGTTCGTTACAGAATACGCGACCATCAAACATGAACCCAGCAGTTGCTCTCCTTGGACTACGTCAAGGAAATCGTCCGATTGAGGATTATGTGGCAGACTTTTGTGGACTGTGCCATTTAGTAAATTTCAATTATGTTGCTCTCAAAGACATTTTCCGTTTTGGACTTTCAAGTGAAGCTATTTCACATTTAATGCCTCGTCACAGTCCGCACTGGACTCTGGAACAATATATTGATTTTGCGCTTCGATTGAGTGGTTCCTCGTTTACGGTGGGGATTGTGGATGAGGAACCCTGCAATCCTGCAGTTGCCACCATGCCAGTTAAACCAGAGTCTATTCACGCCATGTCTGCTGCTCCAAAGCCTGCTCACGTCATGTCTGCTGTTGCAAAGCCTGCTCATGTCATGCCTGCTGCTTCAAAGCTTGCTCATGCCAAGCCTGCCGCTCCAGGGCCTGCTCACGCCAAGCCTGCCGCTCCAGGGCCTGCTCACGCCATGCCTGCCGCTCCTGGGCCTGCTCACGCCAAGCCTGCCGCTCCAGGGCCTGCTCGCGCCAAGCCTGCCGCTCCAGGGCCTACTCACGCAAAATCTGCACCCAAAATGGCTGCCATCCCAGAGCCTGTTCGCAAGATGGTTGCCTGCCCAGAGTCTGCACCCAAGATGGCTGCCATCCCAGAGCCTGTTCACAAGATGGCCGCCGCTCCAGAATATGCTCACAAGATGGCCACCATTCCAGAGTCTGCTTACAAGATGGCCGCCATCCCAAAGCCTGTTCACAAGATGGCTGCTGCTCCAGAGTCTACACCTGTCATGGCTGCCCTTCCAGAGCCAGCTTACAAGATGGCCGCCACGCCAGAGTCCCCGGCCAAGATGGCCGCCACGCCAGAGTCCCCGGCCAAGATGGCCGCCACGCCAGAGTCACGCCATACCTCGCCTGATCTGCCAGAGCCACGCCAAGCCTCACCTTATCCTTCAGAGCCTCATCATGTCATGATTGCCAGTGTGATGGACCCACCACTGATGTCAGTAAGAGCTGCTGGCATTCCATTGGCACCTACACCCACTAGCCTGGTGGGCCTCCCTCTATCCACTGCGTTGCCTGTGATGGCCATTGCCATCTTAAGTGTGTGGGCTGCACACTGTTCTCCAGAGGCCTCATCTGCCTACGAGTCTGATCCGGAAGCCTCTTCTGTCCACAAACCCGCTGTGCCCATGCCTCTTACCGAGGCGGCGTCCATAGCGGAATTTCCTGCTCTGCCTGCACCGCCAAGGCTTCCTGCTCTGCCTGCACCGCCAAGGCTTCACGCTCTGCCTGCACCGCCAAGGCTTCACACTCTGCCTGCACCGCCATGGCTTCCTGCTCTGCCTGCACCGCCAAGGCCTCCTGCTCTGCCTGCTCCGCCAAGGCTTCATGCTCTGCCGGCTCCGCCAAGGCCTCCTGCTCTGCCTGCACCGCCTAGGCTTCCTGCTCTGCCGGCTCCGCCATGGCTTCCACTACCCCACAGTCTGCCACTGTTTCATGGCCCTGATCCTCCAGAGCTTCACTGTCTGCCATCACTCCACGGTCCAGATCCTCCATTGTTCCACTGTCTGCCATATCTCCATGGCCCACGTCCTCCAGAGCTTCTCTGTCTGTCATTGCTCCATGCCCCAGGCCCTCCACTGTTCCACAGTCTACCACTGCTTCATGGCCCAGGTCCTCCACTGTTCCACAGTCTACCACTGCTTCATGGCCCAGGTCCTCCACTGTTACATAGTCTGCCACTGCTCCACGGCCCAGGTCCTCAAGTGTTTCACCATCTGCCATTGCTCCACGGCCCAGGACCTCCATTGATCCACAGTCTGCCACTGCTCCACGGCCCAGGTCCTCCATTCTCCCATTGTGTAGACCTGCCCTTGCCCCAGGATCCAGGCCCACCACCTTTCCATGCTCCATGCCATGATCCCAGTCCTGTTCCCCTGCATGGGCCTGGCCCTCCATCCCTCCCCCATAAACTGTCTCTGCTCCACCACCCTCCTGGACTTTTTGGGTTTTTGTTTTGGGTGATATGTTAGGGCGTCCGGAGCCACCCTTAGAGGGGGGGGGGGGGGATATGTAACGTGGGGTTTTGTTTTGTCTTGGGGTTTTCATGTTCATGTTTTCATGTCTTTTATGTAATCATTTCATGCTGTTGTGTCTTGCTTCCCTTGCCCTTGTGTATTCCTGTCATTGGTTCCCTTGTTCGATGTGTCTTGTTCTGATTGGTTGTCTTCGTTGCTATGGTCTTGTTCCTTGTTTTTCATTGGTTCATTCTTGTCATGTGTCCCTCATTGTCTGTATAAATAGCCCTTGTGTTTGAATGGTCGTTGTCGTGTATTAATGTTGTAACCTGCTGTTTGGTGAGTGTTTATCAAGTCCGTTTCAAGTCAAGTTTATGTCAAGTCTGTATCAAGTCAAGCCTGTTCATGCCAAGTCAAGCCTTTGTCAAGTTCTCAAGTCAAGTCTCGTCATTGTTTGGATTACGTTTGTTGTTTGGATTTCATGTTTGGACTGTTTGTTTGGATTTTGCATCACTGTAAATAAACTGCACTTGGGTTCTACACATCTCGCCGTCTCAGTGGACTGTTCGTTACACACCCATTCACCCTCCTCTTGATATAATCAGCACCACAGGGGGTAATCTGGTCAGAAGTGATCGAAAGTGGACAAAAGAGACGGATTAAAACACCAGGTGTAAATTATCTCCGTTGTCCACTTGTGATCTGATCCACCAAAACGCATCTTATTACCAAGTGTAAACAGGGCCTCAGAGCAAGTGTTTATATCCTCATATATAGAGGCAGCAGAGGCTGAAAACACAGCGAGCATCACGCACGCTTTAGTATGTGTGTCATAAACCAAACCATATTTCTACGCCATTCATTTATACAGAGACTCGCAGAACATGCAGGATTTTCAGTTCATATCACATTTTGGTTTAAGTGTACTTACCTACTTTTTACCTAATTTATCCATTCAAAAATGTACAGTAAATTCCATATTTATGACCTATTTAATTCCGTGATTCTCTCTGCGTTTTCCGCATCGCAGAAATCATAAGGCCCTATAATTATCAGATTACTTGATTAATCAACAGAATAATCTACAGATTACTTATTACCAAAATAATTGTTAGTGACAGCTCTAGGTAAAACTTTAAGGCAGCGGCTATTTGCACTTAGTGTAAATACTAATAGAAACCATTTACACTAAGTGCAAATAGCTATAGATGCTATTTACACTAAGTGTAAATAGAAATTAGATATTATTTACTAGGGATGTGACGAGATCTCACAAGATCCGATGTGTCTTGCGAGATCTACCTGGTCTTGTGAGAACGTGACAATATCCTCGCGAAACATTTTGCAATGTTTAAATAGAGCTGCACCATTAATCCTTAAAAGATCGCGATCTTATTCCTGAATGATGATTCAGCTGTGTCTATTACAACTGTTTCACATCACGCTGCTTATGCTTCACTGACGCTTACGATTTGAAACAGGTGTTAAAGACATTCAGTCTCATGTCTCGTCCCGTGGGATAAGTGTCTCGTCACACCCCTACTATTTACACTGAGTGAAAAATACCATATTTTCTTAGCAATACATGCTATTTACACTAAGTACAAATAAAGATGGATGCTTTTTAATTTTACATACTTTCTAAGCAAATAAATCCCACAGGGGGAATAAGTTCCACACTGTGTGTGCCGCCTCTAGCAGCGAATCACAGCACTGAAATGGAGTAGTGCCAAATTGCAATCTTGTCCTCATCAGAATGGAATAAAGGTAGGGGAGGGCAGGGCACAAACTAACACAGGGTTAGTTGTAACATGTGTGGTTTAAATATTTCCACACATGCTAGCATAACCAAATTAACAGTATTTACTTGTTGGCATAGCAACACTATACAGAGAAGAAAAAAAAACATTAAACTGTGCTATTCTATGACATTAGCGATGTAATTTACACTATTTACTTGGATTTTTAATGAGAAACCACAAGAAACAGGTGAATAAAGGCGCACAATCGATGTTTAATGTTCAGAAATTATTATTTTAAGAAATGTAAAGCATTTTGGCTCGTTTATGTGTCTCGTGTTCTATGAGAACTTTGTGTGGAGAAAGGGAAGTGTCTCTAAGATAGATGAATTTGTTTAATCTTTTTTCCTAAATTGTTTTGAACTATACAGTATAGCTGTGTGTTGCGATCAGGGCCAGGGCATGGTTGAGATGTGTTAATTGTCAAATACCTTTATTTTATTAGAAAAGGTTAATAATTTTATTTTATTGACAAAATATTTTAGTTTGTCGTGTATATTTTTTCCATTCGATCAGATAACATTTTAAGCTGCCATATGGTCATGTTACAATGTGCCCCTAACATGTTACAATGTACCCCACCTGTAATGGAAATGTTGTCACATTTCACTTCCTTTCTTTTGAGGTAAATAACGAAAAACGTATACACTGTGATTATGAAACAAAGCGACATATTTGTACTAGACAAGTGTGAAATTAATGTGGATAAAAAATATATATACTCTAAACCCCATGTGGATTTACATAAACTGAGATATTCAGAAATTGTTAAGTTGTGCCCCATGCTCCCCTACCCTTTTAACAGACACGCTTTGTTCTGAGGTAATGCAGCAACAGACACAACTAAGTTCTGAGTTTCCAGCTTGCATGGCTGATATTAAGATATTAACATATCGACAAGTTCTGAGTCTCCCATCTGGTAAACCAATAGCAGATACACCATTCTGAGTCTCCATCCTGTAAGGGGAAAGACAGTAACAGATCCTAGATGTTAATGTGATACATATAATACTCTGAGTCTCAAGATTTTGAGGCAGCAGTAGATACGTCAACATTCTAAGCCTCAAGCCTGTTACACATCAACAGATACCGTATGATCAAAGTCTTTGTACAGCAAAACAACAACAGATGCAGCACATCCTGAGTCTCCATCTCAGAGAGACAAAAGTAGATTGACCAAGTTCTGAGTCTCTGGTCTAGAAAGGCAGAAGATGTACAGATATTTGTAACAAGGTTAAGCTCTAAAGAGCAAACCTTCACTTCAAAGTACCTTCTTCTGCATGTTCCAGATTGAGGATCTTCTGCACTCACTTTGGGGACTCATCTGCATGTTCCAAATTTTAGGACCTTTTAGTGCTACAGGAGATCAGCATTCCACAGTGCTTTGTGTTCAAGGCTGTTAAAATGGATTCTGGCTTTTTTCTTCACAGCACTGTTACCATTACAAATAGTGGATGAAGTCATCGCCCTTTGGACTGCTCATTCGACATCAGCAAACACAAATCTGACTTATCCAAACTGTATATTATCAGTATATAATTTTACAATTTACCATTAGATGTAATGTCAGATTATAACAAATAATCTTTATTCGTTACCTTATTAAGCTCAGATAAGCAACATCTTTCCATACTGTCTTTTGTTAATACAATTTATTTTATTATTTATTGTATTTTATTGTCTTCCTTGTGTTTATAATGAAGTAAGAAGCTGTACAACTTAGGGTTATCACATCAAACATTCACATAAATCAGCTGACCAAGTCTCTCCAGGTTCTATTCATTCTGAATCAGGGACAGGGAACTTCTCCTCCTGGAGGGCCACTGTCCTGCAGAGTTTAGCTCCATTCTTAATGAACCCTTATCACAGTCCGTGTGTCGTCACATCCGGCTTCAATTGGTAGCGTAAAGGAATTTCCGCCTGCATTATTGTCAATGAACAGATGCCAGTTTAGTGAAGAAAATTAAACTAATTTAGTTGGACTTTGCAGTAAAGGGCAATATGCAAAACTGACACCCTACTATGTATGTCATCCTTCATTTTAGTGTGTAACTTTATCTGATTGACGCAATTGTCAGCACTGCCACTGTTGCCTGTCATGAGATTAAATAAATAGCAGCAACCTGCTCAAATTACTCCCATAGAAATTATCGGAGTGACTCACGTTTATTTTTAATATTATTTTGTTATTTTTAATATTATCTTGCAGTATATTTATTATGATTTACCTCACGTTTTTTAAACTAATTCTCTAGTTGCTGGGTTCATCTTTCTTCACTTTAATTCACTGTAATTACTGCTAACAACACAACATTCAGATCACTTTCCTAAGCTGGTATAAATAATAAAAAGGCAAATAAAATTGTGCTTATCTGTGTCACAGTCCTGTCTGTTCATCTGGTCTCCCCCTGTCATTTTGTCTTAGTTGGTTGTGCCCTCGTTTGCACTCATCCCCGTCACCTGTGTGTAATTATTAGTCATCTGTGTCACCTGTGTTTTGCCAATTATCACCATTTATAAGTCTGTCTCTGTCTTTAGCACTCTGTCGGTCTTTATATTGTTTAGATGTGTTACGTGTGTGGATGTTCCTGCCTGTTCTGCTTGTCACACTTGAAGATTTACATTAAATATCACTTTTGTTTGTTATCTCGTGTCCCGTCTCGTCAGTCCAGCACGCAACCCTGACAGAAAGACCGACCCTAAACAGTTTCACGGCGTGTTTCCCTGCTTTATTTTCCGGTTTGTTCTGAGTTTAGTTTTTTTTTTCCCTTCATGGATATCCCTGCCGTCTACATCATCCTCCTGGAGCAGGGGAACCGCTCTCTCGAGGACCACACAAGAGACTTTGTGTTCCTCGCGCCACAGACGCATTACCCGGACAGCTGCCTGTGCACGTTCTACCGTGCAGGACTAAACATCGCCTACGAAAGGCGGGTCCTCGAGAGAGCTTCACCGATTACGTTGAGTGGGTGCTGGCATCCTGTGGATCGTCATGGACTGTGGACATCATCGAGAAGGACGTCAGCCCCACTCCAGACCCAGAGCCCAGCCAAACATCACCCCGACATGCAGAGTATGAGCCCGCATTCACCGCGGACGGAGAGCCTGAGCCCGGAGCGACCACAATATGGAGTGCCAATGAGCTCAAAACCTCCGACCAAGAGCGTGAGCCGACCTCTACATCTGCGACGGTGGAGTGCTGCGTGGAGCAAGAGAGGGCGGTAGAGAGCCCTGCCCACTGCACCACCACTGGGGGTGAGCATGAGCTACACTCTGGGGACTTAATAGACTTTTTCTCGGAGCCACGGGTCTGCCTGGAATTCCCACCCACCCGCCCTCTTCTGTGTGTCTCTGGATCTGTCTGGTCTCCGCTGGTTCCGTCCAGCCGTCCTGAATCTCCGCTGGTTCCGTCCAGCCATCCTGAATCTCCGCTGGTTCCGTCCAGCCAACCTGAGTCTCCGCTGGTACCGCCCAGCCATCCTGAATCTCCGCTGGTTCCGTCCAGCCATCCTGAATCTCCGCTGGTTCCGTCCAGCCATCCTGAATCTCCGCTGGTCCCGTCCAGCCGTCCTGAGTCTCCACTGGATCCGTCCAGCCATCCTGAATCTCCGCTGGTTCCATCCAGCCTTCCAGAAACCCCGCTGTCACCTGTCAGTGCCTCTGCTCACCCTCAGTCCTCCATCTGTGCAGTGGGCTCGCCGCAGGTCTGCCAGCTTCCATCGGCGTCTCGGCTGGAGGATCCCTCATCTCCACCTCCAGCCTCAGAGTCCAGAACTCCGCCTCGGCCCTCCGACCCTGCGGCTCCACCACGGCTCTCAGCTCCCTCATCTTCAGCGTCGCCCGTCGGCCCACCAGCTCCACCGGGCTTCTTCGTCCCTCCGGCTCCGCCTTGGTCGGTTGTCGTCCCGCCATCGCCTACGGACTCTACTCCTCTGGCTACGCCTCGTGGCTCCGTCCCATCGGCTCCGTTGGGCTCCTCCCTCCCCCCGGCTCCACCTCAGTCCTCTGTCGCTCCGGCTCCGCTGCGGCCCTCCGGATCTCCGCCTCCGCCTTGGTCGACAGAGCCTCTGGCTCCGCCTTGGCCCTCCGGATCCTCGGTGTCGCCCAGGATCTTCGGCTCTCCGTCTCCGCCTCGGGCTCATCCTCCACCTGCTTTGCCTCTGTTGGTCGGACCCCTGGAGTCGTCAGCCCGTCCTCCTCCATGGCTCCTCCCTCCGTCGGCTCCACCATGGATCTTCATGGCTGTGGCCTGGGTCTTGCTCTGTGCCTCCTGCTCCGGGTCCCTCCTGTTTCCTCCTTGGCTCCTCCCACCTTCTTTACCCCCTTGGACTTTGTTTGTTGTCCCCCTCCAGGGGTGCCGTCCTCCGCCAAAGCCTCCTCCCTTTTTTCGCCCCTCTTCTTTTTTTTTTGTTGTTCCCCACGGCGCGAGGACGTGCCTTTTCGGAGGGGGGTGTAATGTCACAGTCCTGTCTGTTCATCTGGTCTCCCCCTGTCATTTTGTCTTAGTTGGTTGTGCCCTCATTTGCCCTCATCCCCGTCACCTGTGTGTAATTATTAGTCATCTGTGTCACCTGTGTTTTGCCAATTATCACCATTTATAAGTCTGTCTCTGTCCTTAGCACTCTGTCGGTCTTTATATTGTTTAGATGTGTTACGTGTGTGGATGTTCCTGCCTGTTCTGCTTGTCACACTTGAAGATTTACATTATCACTTTTGTTTGTTATCTCGTGTCCCGTCTCGTCAGTCCAGCACGCAACCCTGACAATCTGTATACAAATCTTCATGGTTTTATGTCTTACTAAAATGCACTTCGCTAACTGGAGGAAAAAGTACAATAGTAAACTGTGTAAAAAAGAAAAAAACCTACATAACATCCTAATAATTTGATGTAAAATAATATATATACATACAATAAATACAATTATCTTCATAGATTACATTTATGAAGTTGTAGTAGCAAAAACATAATTAATCATACTACACAAGCCATATATGTTCTCAGTTTATTTACTTAAAACTTGTTTATATCGTGATGACACCCTTTCAAAAATATCACATGCATCTAAGACAGGTGTGGGTTTGTTAAAGCATAAGCCAAAAAAAAAAGACAACCACTTAGTATTAAAAAATAACGAGTCACATATTAAGACCATACATTACCAAGTGCAACACAAAACAAAATGGACGATATAACGATTAACATGAAGGACAGCAATGGTAAAGTTTTCACTTTTAATGGTTTCCAAGGATTCCACAGAAAGAATGAAAAATGGCAAGTAAACAGCACAACTGTGTAATAATTACGAGTTATTTTTGTGTGAGTGTTTTGAGTATTTCCCCAGAACAAAAGTTCCTCTCCTCTGTCATGACAGAAGTAACAGCCATTGAAACAAAACAAGGTACATGCTCGTGATTAACAAACACATACTGAACGGACTTATTAAGTGACATAAATTCACAGCCTTCTCACCAAACAGCTCCCATCAGTGGCCCAGCTAGTGCTGCACTGCTCTCCCAACCTAACCAATCATTTAAAAAAAAAAATAATAATAATATGAGTATCCACTTTATTGATGTAGGATGGAGGGTGCCCTGGAGGACCAGGCTCTGGAGGGCGCACTGCACTGGAGGGGTGGGCTCTGGAGGGCGTTCGTGAGGAGCGGGCACTAGAGGGTGCCCGGGAGGAGCGGGCACTGGAGGGCTGGACAGGACCATCGGAGAAGAAGGAGACTCAGGAGGGCTGGATGGGACCAGCAGAGACGTAGGAGAGAGGATAGGTGTAGAAAACTCCAGAGGGAGCGCCCTGTCCATAATGTTGATGAAGCCCGCGGAAAGGGACTCAGGCGAAACAGCTATCTTGACCGGGGACTCAGGCGAGACGGCCATCTTGGCCGGGGACTCGGGCGTTTGGCGGCTTGAGCGCTGGACAGAGGCTGGCAGTACTGAGCGGCAGCAATCATCAGGAGTCAGAACTCGGAACAAATCATCAGCTTTTAGTCCCATCTGGAAGCACGCATTGATCATTGGATCGCTCCGTCTCACCTGGTCGTACACGCTCAGGAACTCCTCCATATATTCCTCCAATGATCGTTCCCCTTGCTGAATGTCCAGGAGGAAGTCCTCAGGCTAGTTCACGTTATTGGTGGGATCTTCTGTCACGGTCGGATGTATGAAAAGAACGGAGACAAGAAGTAAACGAAAGTTCTTTAATAAAATCCACATGGGATAATCTAAACAGGGAAATCCAAACAGTATGGCAGGGGAAAACACAACCAACGCAACATTAATATCACACAAGAGCGACTAAACACAAACCAACTTATATAGACAGGCTTAAATGACACTAGACAGGTGTGGGTAATTTGCAATTGTAATTATAGTGCACCTGACAAGGACAGGAACAGGAAGGACCAAATAAGGGCAACAGAGGGAGAAACCAAATATAACAGTCCCACAGGGGGGGACAAAGGGCAAAACCAACACAGATAGTCCATAGGGGTGTGACAATTGAAGTGACTTTTAACAACTCTTGCCTTTTATTTGTTGCACTTTTTGTGTAAATCTTTAACTAGTAACTCTGATAATTACAGTATAAATTAGACAATTACTAGTTACTTTTGCAAACTTGATCTGAAACAACTGCATGTTGGTATTGTAACATGCAATCTATTGTATTTCAAAGTGACAGTTGTGAATTAAAATCTGCTTAAAGAACAAAGATACCGATTGTGCATTGTTTTTGAAGGCATCCAAGAGATGCCAATAGGTTTTCAGATTAGGAAATGAGGTTATGCCACATTGAATTCTGTACTGAAACCAGTGTTCAGTATTGATCTTTATGCATTGTTTAACTATTTCCATTCAATTTACTCCATACACCCAACTCCATCCCTCACTAACTCTAAATAAAAATCTATATAATAGTTGATCCCTTACTAACTCCAAGTCCAATTTCCTTTGTGTGGTAAAAGGCAAAGTCACCAAGTCTTGAAAAAACATCATTCTTATTTAATAAACAAAGTATAAAATTGAATTTGTCAAAACTTTTCAAAAAAGGTTAGCCAATGAAGCAGTGCATACTGATTAGTATTTGTCAAATATTTAATTGTCCTTATAAAAAAAAATACAATGTTTAGTCCAGAAAAATACTTTTTGTTTAAGTTAGATGTTGTTGCAAATCAGGTCTCTATAATGTCATGCATCAAGGTTGTGATATTGTGGGAGGTGTGGCTCATCATCAAAATGATCATCTACCTCAACATCTTGGTCACAGACCACTTTGCATGTGCAGGCATTGGAGCCTCCTGAACTTGCACTTGCATGTTCAATGACTACATGGGCAGAATTGAGCTTTCTGTTCAGGCGTCTTTGCCCAGCAGTCAAATGTCCATTGTCTCTGTAAGGCCTCATAAGTTGAGGCAACAGAGGATAGACAGAATCTCCAATTATATGCATTTCCTGTGGAACAAGGGAATGGGGATCATCTTCTAGCACACAGGCAACCTCTGGGAGGCGAAATGCTCTTGGATCATGCCAACTCCCAGGGTGACTGACACTGATGTGACAGAGACGTTACTGAAAAAAGTTAAAATTACTGAAAGAACAGTTTCCTATTCAGGTAAGCTAGGGGATTATCACTGTGGGGTCTCCTTATAGGAATGTGACACTCATCCACTGCACATACAGCATTCAACTTTGATATCTGCAGCCTTTGGCCTCTGGGCGAGGAGATGTGGTGGGTCATGTATGTATTATTTATAATTAATATATATTATTAGAACAAAACTCATAGAGATATTTGGCAATATTCTGAGATGTTGAATCTGTCTGCTAGCCCATGATATGACTCCTGATTAGGCAATGTCCAAAGGCAGGCAGGAACACTTTGAGAACGCCATCAGCGAAAACCATGCTCTGAAACACGTGTGTAAAGCCAATAGAAAAACGCAACATCACGGGAAGATGATGTATAGACCAGGAAGCTATAAAAACATGTGGTGCGCGGCAGCAGGGGCGCCGGAAGTATGCAGCCTCGTTCCCTAGGGGAACTAGGGTTACATACGTAACCTAGGTAGTTCCCCAGCAGGAGTTGGCTGCATTCGAAAACATATTGGGAACGATGTACCAACGCCACCAGACTTGCAAGCCCCTGCCTAGTGTGTCTGTAGCACAGCTAAGGCAAAAGCACCGCAGAGCTGGAAGCGGCCCGAAGGTCAAGTCCATAAAATCTCACGAAAGTGAGGGGCATGGACCATCCCGCAGCATTGCAGATGCCGCCATTCCTCTCGTGGAGTGAGCCATGATGCTCATAGGGATGGGGAGGTCAAAGGACTCATAAGCCAGGGAGATAGACTCAACTATCCACCGACTCAGGGTCCGCTTAGCGGTGGGAAGACCCTTTTACGGAGAAGATCTGTGGAACTTCTCCTGGTATGGCTCCTGAAAGGAAGGAGGACAGAAAGCCTCAACCATGGCAGGCTGTGGAGCAGAGGAGGGGACTCTAGGAGTTTAACTCACTCCAGGGTACAGAAAAGCTTTAACCATGCCAGGCGCAAAGTCCAAATGAGAAGGGGCCACGGAAAGGGTAATTGCCAAGAGGAAGACAGTCTTCAGTGTCAACACTCTCTTCGATAGGTTCGAAGGGAGGAAGAGACATAGCCTCCAGAACCACGGCCAGATCCCACATGGGGACGCGAGTGCCACATGCCTCAGCCTCAGTGCACCACGGAGGAAACAGACTACTTAGGGATGCCTTCTCACTGAACAATCCCTGATAGGGACGTGGTAAGCAGAAATTGTCGCCACGTATACCTTCAGGGTGGAGTGGGTCAACCCAGCAGTGAGCCGCTCTTGCAAAAACCCCAGCACTGTACCAACTGGGTAGTGGACTGGGTCGAGCTGGCTATTGCTGCACCATGAAGAGAACGCATTCCACCTCAGGGCGTAGAGTTTTCTCGTAGAGGGAGCTCTGGACTGGAGAATGGTCTCTACAACCTTGGTTGAGAGACCGGGCGCTATGAGTTGTGCCCCCTCAGGGGTCACACCCACAGCTTACACAACTCTGGGCGGGAGTGAAGGATCAAGCCGCCCGCTTGCGAGAGGAGGTCCTTCCTGACGGGAATCTCCCATGGAGAGCCGTCGAGGAGAGCAACCATACTCAGGCCGGCCAGAACAGGGCTACTAGTAAAAGATGGACCCCGTCCTGGCACACTCTCTCCAGAACTCCCGGGAGCAGAGCGATCGGGGGAAAGGCGTACAGACGAAGCCTTGGCCAAGTCTGTACCATAGCATCTCGGCCCCTGCATCGACAGGATGTCTGCTCCCACATTGAGATACCCCGGAATGTGAACCGTCCTCAGCGAACGGAACTTCCCCAGCCTGTAAAGGGGGGTGCAAACGCAGACCCTGTCTGGTGGTTGATGTAAGTGTCCACTGCTGTGCTGTCGGTGTGCACCAGCACATGGCGTTCTCTCAGGTCTGCGAGAAAGTACCTCAGAGCCTGGTCTACACCCAGCATCTCTAGGTGATTGATATGCCAAGTAAGATCCACAGGCTGAGCAGCCACTCATGAACGCTCCCCAACCGGTGAGGGATGCATCCATCGCTAGCGTTACGTGGCGACAAGGAGCTCCCAGCACCGGGCCCTGGGACAGGAACCAAGGTTTCCTCCACATGTCTAAAGCACAGAAGTATCACCGCATGACCATAGTTATAGTCGAGTCCCACACTACGCCTAGATAAGTGGTTCTCTGAACACTTTTCTTGGCATTCAGCCGTAACACTTTTATGTGGGCTAGCACAACATCTCGATGCTGTGCTGCCATGCACTCTGATTGAGCTAAAATCAACCAATCGTCGATATAGTTTAGAATGTGAATGCCACGCAGCCTCAGCGGCGCTAGAGCAACATCTATGCATTTGGTGAAAGTGCGGAGTAAGAGAGCCAGACCGAAAGGAAGAACCCGGTATTAAAAAACAATTAAACCATCGATTTTTCCCACAAAGAGTGTAAACACACCTGGATATCGAGTGAGATCCGCGCTGAGAAACTCCTTCAGGTGCTGCGGCGTCATGACGGGAGTCGGCATGTTTGCATTGTTTGTAAGCTCTTTCAATAGCTGTGCTCTACTAAAAGCCTCAAAGGCATCAGGGCTAACATGGAGAGAACACAGATCCTCCTATTCTTTTTTCCTCTTCGTATCGCTAGGAAAGCAGTGAAGACTTAAATCGCTTCTCTTGTTGATGCTGTTTTATTTTACTGCAACACAACTTGGAATACACAACTTGGAAAATAAAATACAGACACGATTCCAAGTTTTGCGGCTTTTGGTTGTAATTTTCAGTCAAAGGGCAACAAGAGATGTGATGTAGGTCTTTACTGCTTTCCTTTTAGTAGACACAGCTACTGAATGATTTTGACCACTGAATTCAGTGGACTACCGTTACAGAATACATGACGTACCATAGACCCAGCAGCTTTTGTACACCAAGCCAACATGAGTGCAGCAACCAAGTTAATACGTCAATTGAGAGTTACTCTCAATTGTATACCTTATGATATTTTTCTTAGGGGGGCTTTCTGAGACAATTTATTCTCTCATGCCGATTCCTGAGTCTAGTTGGACCTTAGAGCAATATATAGATTTGGCTTTATTACTGAATGGATCTGCATTTATGGTGGGGATTGCCAAAGAGGAACCCTGCCATCCTCTGGAACCCACCACACCAAAAATGCTTTTTTCCCCTCACCATCATGTCAGGATTTATGTACGCCATGCCTGCTGCTCCAAAGCCTGCTCACATCATGCCTGCTGCTACAAGGCCAACTCACATCATGCCTGCTGTTCCAGGGCCTGCTCACATCATGTCTGCTGCTCCAGGGCCTGCTCACGTCATGTATGCTGCTCCAGGCCCTGCTTACGTCATGTCTGCTGCTTCAGGGCTTGCTCATGTCATGTCTGCTGTTCCAGGGCCTGCTCACATCATGCCTGCTGCTCCAGGGCCTGCTCACGTCAAGCCTGCTGACTTCACGCCTGCCAAGTCAAAGCCTCCTGACATCATGTCTGCCAAGCAACAGCCTGCTGACCTCACATCTGCCAAGCCACAGCCTGGTCATGTCACGTCTGTCAAGCCACAGCCTGCACACGTCACGTCTGCCAAGCCAAAGCCTCCTTCTGCTCACGTCACAAAATGGCCACCATACCGGAGTCCCCAGCCGAGATGTGGTTCTCTGTTCTATTTGTTCATTGGTTGCTTTAGTCATGTGCTTTGTTTCCCATTTGTTGGTTCTTGTCATGTGACCCTGGTTGTTTGGTATAAGTAGCCCTCATGTTGCCATTGTTCCTGGTCGTATATTGAAGTAATTAAACCTGCTGTTGGTGAGTCTGTTCAAGTCTGCTTCTGCCAAGTCTGTTTCAAGTCTTTGTTTGTTTGGATTATGTTAGTATATTCAGTGGATTATAATAAAAGCTGCACTTGGGTTCTCACTATGCTCACCTTCAGAGGACTACCGTTACAGAATACACAACCTACAATAGACCCAGCAGCTTTTGAACACCAAGCCAACATGAGTGCAGCAACCAAGTTAATACGTCAAGTTAACACAGCCTGCAAACATCACGTCTGCCAAGCCAAAGCCCCCTCAAGTCATGCCTGCCACCCCAGGGCCTGCTCACGTCATGCCTGCCGCCCCAGGGCCTACTCACGTCATGCCTGCCACCCCAGGGCCTGCTCACGTCATGCATGCCAAGCCATGGCTTATTCACAAGATGACCACCATGCCTAAGCCTTGTCACACAGTGGCCACCATACCTGAGTCCCCAGCCGAGATGGCCAAGATGGCCGCCACGCCTGAGACTCATCGCAAAATGGCCCTCACGCCAGAGTCTTGCCCACTGCTTCATGGTCCAGGCTATGATCCTGATACTGTTCCCCTGCATGGGCCTGGCCCTCCATCCCTCCCCCCTTTCTGCTCTTGCTCCACCACCCTCCTGGACTTTTTGGATTTTGTTTCGGGTGGTTTCTTGTCATGTGTTTCCCTTGTTCCTCATGATTTCCTGCCTAGTATATGTGTCATGTTCTTATTGGTTTGTGTCTTGCCATTGGGTTCTCTGTTCTGTATGTTCATTGGTTGTTCTAGTCATGTGCCTTGTTTCCCATTTGTTGGTTCTTGTCATGTGACCCTGATTGTTTGGTATAAGTAGTCCTCATGTTGCCATTGATCCTGGTCGTGTATTGAAGTATGTAACCTGCTGTTGGTGAGTCTGTACAAGTCTGTTTCTGCCAAGTCAAGTCTGTTTCAAGTCAAGTCTTCGTTTGTTTAGAATTATGTTTGTATCTTCACTGTATCTTCAAAAGCTGCACATGGTTTCTCAGTATGCTCACCTTCAGTGGACTACCAGTGGACAGTGGACTGTCATGTTTATCAAAAGTTTAAGCAGAAACATATAGACCCCATTTTATTGATATGTAAATAGCACAATCTTATGTTGAACATCTTTCTTGTACACACAGGCACTGTAATAAGCGGTACATAAATTATTGAATTAAAAAGGCTTTGTTACCACATGTAAATGTCTAAAATGTTTGTTTATTTGAGAAATATATCTAACAAACTTTATCTAACTCAATAAAACAGCAAACGTCTGGGAGAGTCACGGGAGTCAGTGACTTAATTGCTGCATTTTCAAATTCTCCCTCGACTTCAAGCGGCAAATCTCGTCGATCGGTATTCAGTAAATTCGTTTGAGATGCCAGACGCTTCGCCTTGAATGAGGACGAGGGTAGACCGCGGCAGTCATCCTCTAACCATATTTGTGGCAGATGTACAAGTGTCTGGGCGAACTCAATGCTGGTAGCGATAGCGCTTTACTATGCTGGCAGAACGGATGTTGTGTGACGTCATGTGAAAAGGGTCTATTGTCTAGCGTTTAACGCTCTCCAAGTGTTAGCTACTTTACGGAGCCATTTCCAAGTTTCCTGATTCTAGTTAAGTCTTGTTTCTAGTCTAGTTATTCATGTCTTGAATCCCTGCCTGGTTTATCTTGTCCTGTCTGTTTCTCTGCCCGCCCTGGATCTCTCGCCTGTTTTGGATTACTCTTTGTCTTGCCCTTTCGGACTCTGTTTGGCCCTCATTTGGACTATTGTCTGTCTGTTTGGATTACCTAGAAGTCTTCTTAAGCTTCCTGCCTGTGCTGTGTGACAACAGGTCTTTGCAAACCCAATGTCGGGCAATAAAAAAAGGGTTCACACAAAGAAAAAAAAATCTCCATAGTCACCCTTGTTTGTTTCATGGTGATTCATTTATTTATTTTGTATTTGTGTATATGTTTGTATTTATTTGTTTTGTTTGTCAATCATTGTCTATACAAGGACCCTGTAGAATAATGTGTTACCAAATTATGAAATTTGATTAGTTTTAGTAATTAGTAAACTGTACTGGATAACTTTTGTAAGTAACTTTGAGTAGCACTGCAAAACGGAGTATAATGCCTAAAGTCGTGATGGGCATGAAGAGAGTGCACTGACCTCGAGTCTACTCCAATTTGCTCTTGTCACTCGTTGCATTCTCATTCAGACTCTGTCAATACACCGTTGAATAATAGACCCCAGGCTATTGATTATCCAAGGGTTGTTAAAGATTTTTCTCCACTGTTCCACCCACTGCCACAAGGATGACAGGTCCACACAAGGGACACAGAGCTGCTGGCATCCAGCAAATCTGCAACATAACTTACTGTGTTCCCAGTGAGACAGCATCGATTGAGCACAACCAATACATCAAGCCCAAGCTTGACTCTTTCACTATAGAAAAGACTGTGTTGTGAGCAGTCAGCAAAGAGGTCAAGGTTTGTCTAACAAGTGATTCAATAGTGCCTCAGTAATTATGCCTACATGTCAGTCTGCTGTGCAACATTAATAGTGAAAATCAGCTGTGTATGAATAGCGCATCTGATTAATAGATGTTGTTTGATTTTATTAGACAGATATATTTAAAAAGTTTACTTTAAATTACAAGTGAGGGACGTGGAATCAAAATACAGTGTAGAACCTTCACTATTTGTAAGATCACTTCTCTTAGAAGTCAAGGAGTCGTGTTTGGGTGGGGGGGGGATACAATATTGTTTATTGCTAATTTCTTATGTCTTTCAAACTGACACTAAATGTGTCAGTGTCATTATTTTTCACAGTGAATAGGCTAAAACGTGGGAGCTGAGGCCTGAGCAATACATGCAAAAAGAGAGGGAAATATGTTCTGAAAGCTTGATAGATGCTGTCTGTTCAGCAAGACATAATTAGCAACCTTCTCCAAAGAATTACTCTGTGAAACACTTCATCAAGGCTGACAGCCGCAGGAGGACCCATCTGCCATAATATGCCACCACTTTTTCCTAGTGACAAAGCCAGGCAGACATACCTATACTAAACTATTATCTGTAACAGGTTTCTAGAATAGAAATGAAATAATTAACATAGCATTCAACAGATTTTTGGCTAGAAGATTGTGAGTTCATTGTGAGTATTTTTATTTTTTTTTACTGTTGCTGCATAGTGGCTTTAGAAAAGTCATAAGAATGCA
>NC_133366.1:31308432-31336199 GCF_049309525.1 Garra rufa | reverse complement strand
TGATTACTTTTTGCCTGTAAAGCACTAAAACTGCATTAACATGTTTGGAAAAGTGTTACATAAATAAACATTAGCTTGCTTCCTTTGCTTAACATGTCAATAACTTTACACAGATGTGCGTATGTATGTATATGCCACAAAACGTACATGTGACAAAACACACCCACTAAGCAGTTAACTTGAAAAAAAAATCATCATATACATATATATCAACTGTAGTAACAATAAACTCAAACTTATTTGTATAATTACTCACCCATAAAATGGAATTGTGTGTCAGCCGTGATCTTGATGCAAGGAAAGAAGATGGTTGTCGATCAGAAAATTCTCAACCCGAACCTTGAAGTCAGTGGTCACGTGGTTTTCACAGAATGTATAATTTTTTATTTGATTTGAAGCAAATTGTTTAAATTATTTGAATCCAGTTTACTAAATAGTTTACTTTAGCTCAATGACAAGACAGAAAAAAAGTAAAATAAGAGAAGTAAATTAAGTTGGATCAAGTATAAGCTCCTGCTAGGGATACCCTTGTCAGACAGATCAAAGGGTAGAGACCAGACTAAGAGTGATCACTGGCCCTCCAGGTTGCGGATTGGACACTGGACTAACGACCCAGTACTGTAAAAAGATAGATGTTATGGAAACAGCAACAGAAGAATCTAGAACTACTGGATGTAATGGGCTTTCAGAATCATCACCAGGAAACCGATGAATGTGGAGAAAGCTCGAAGTAACTGCCAAGATGGTGGAAGTCCTGAACACCAAGACCAAAATAGGATTTTGGAATGTGAGGACAATGTATGACACAGGCAAGCTGTCTAACATCAGAAATGAGACGCTACAATTTAAATATCCTGGGAGTCATTGAGAACAGACGGACTGGTTCAGGAGAACCAGTACTGGAGAAACAGTGTTATACTCAGGAAGAGATGACAATCAGCACTTTAAGGGAGTAGCCATTATCCTTAAAAAGGGTATAGAGAAATGTTTGATAGAGTGGAAACCTGTCAATAAAAGGCTCATTAAGATCAGACAGAGAGGGAAACAAATTAACACGACTAAATTAAACGACTTTGATGAAGATGTAAAATACAAATTTTAAAAGCAGATACGAGCTGTGTTCATTGCTATTTAATAGCAATCTTTCCTTCAAAAGCCATATTTCTAGCATTTGCAAAACCGCATTTTTCCATCTCAAATATATATTAAAATTACGACCTATGCTCTCAATGTCAAATATCCATATTAGCCTAGTTCTGTCAACACTGCACTGGCTCCCTACTAAACATCATATAGATTTTAAAATCTTGCTAATTACTTATAAAGCCCTCAATGGTTTAGCTCCTCATTACTTGAGCAAGCTCTTATCACATTATAGCCCCTCACATCCGTTGCATTCTCAAAACTCTGGCAATTTGATAATACCTAGAATATCAAAATCAACTGCGGGCGGTAGATCATTCTCTTATTTAGCGCCCAAACTCTGCAACAATTTACCTAACACTGTTCGGGAGGCAGACACACTCAGTCAGTTTAAATCTAGATTAAAGGCCCATCTCTTTAACCTGGCTTACACATAACACACTAACACATTTCTATAATTCAAATCCATTAAAGGATTGTTAGCCTGCATTAATTAGGTCAACCAGAATCAGGAACACTTCCCACCCATAACATCTGATGTACTTGTTGTATTGTAAGAAGAATGGCATCTACGCTAAAATTAGTCTGTTTCATTCTTATTTAGAGGTCACCATAGCCACCAGATCCAGTCTGTATCCAGATCAGATGGTCACAGCAGTCCCCCGGATCCAGCCCGTATCCAGCTCAGATGGTGGATCAGCACCTAGAGATGACCTCTACAGCCCTGAATGTCAGCTAGATGAGCTGCAGAGATGGATCATCAGTAAGGACCTCATCACCTAGACGGCCATCGGTGCAAGACCACGGGAACCTGTTGCGTCCTCTGCAATCTGACTTTGCAGCAACATGGAACAAACTGCTGGTTTCGTCTGGCTAGAGGAGAACTGGCCCCCGAATGAGCCTGGTTCTCCCAAGGTTATTTAATCCATTTCTGTCACCTGTGGAGTTTTGGTTCCTTGCCGCTGTTGCATCTGGCTTGCTTAGTTGGGGACACTTAATTTCCAGCAGTGGACTGAACTGACATCACTGAATTCAATGATGAACTGCTTTAAAACTGAAAATTAATTGTTTATAATACTGCATTTTTGACACAGCCTGTATTGTTAAAAGCGCTATATAAATAAAGGTGACTTGACTTGTGCTGGAGAAAAAGGTTGTGATGGGAGACATGAATGCAAAACTTGGAAATAACAACAAAAACTATAAAAGAGCCATGGGAAAAGAAAGGGCTGTGCTACCATAAATGAAAATGGAGAGAGACTGGTAGAACTCTGTACCACCTATGATCTCATTGTTGGAGGGACACTCTTTCCTCACAGAGAGATGCATAAGACGACCTGGTACTCTCCTATTGGAAGGGACAAAAATCAGATAGACTTTTTGTAATATTAATGGTACCTGGCGATGGTCACTCCTGGATGTCAGCGTTAAATGGTTGTAGCAACAGTGAAAGTAAAGCTGAGGAAGACAGGGTGAAAAAGACCTGGAAGACAACAATTAGATGTGGAGAAACTAAACCCCCCCCCCACAATTTAAAATACTTTTGTTCTTCAGCTGACAAACAAATACCAAGCCCTTACAGGTATGGAAGACCACACACAGCCTGAACAACAACGTTAACACCAGGTGGGAACATATCAAAGAAACATATCTCCGGACCAGCAAAGTATGCTTGGGTACAAAAGAAAAGAAAAGAAAAGAAAAGAAAAGAATAGAAAAGAAAAGAAAAGAAAAGAAAAGAAAAGAAAAGAAAAGAATGGATCGCAACAGACACCTTACAGGACATTAGTATCAGGAGAAAATTGAAGCAGCAGCTTTTGGATGCTAAATCAGAGAGACATAAGCTGAACTACCAACAAGCGGATAGAGAAGTGAAGATATTGGCAATATGCACTGCCAGAGAAGGAAGAAATCATTGCAGTCATAGTTTTCCTTAAAAACAAGACAGCCCCTGGACAGGACAACCTGAGTGCAGAACTGTTCAAGGCTGACCCAGAGCTGGCAGCCAAGATGCTTCTCCTGCTCTTTATAGCAATATGGAAAGAAAAAGAGATACCAACAGACTGGTCAGAAGACATCATTGTAAGGATCAGTAACTTAATTAGTAACAGATTAGTAACTGCAGTAACTGGCGTGGAATAACTGTTTTGTCCATACCAAGCAAGATCCTTGCGAAAATAATAATATAACGACTATCGAATGCAGTGGACTAACATCTTAGAAAAGAACTGGCAGGGTTCCGGAAAGGAAGAGGCTGTACAGATCGGATTTTTGTACTGCGAAACATCATTGAACAGTGCACAGAATGGCAGAGGCAACTACGCATCAACTTTGTAGATTTTAAGAAAGCTTTTGACAGCATCCACAGAGACAACCTTTGGCGCATCCTACGTTCATATGGAATACCACAAGACAGAGTTTATGACACTCAATATCCCAAATCCCCAACGAGTGCAGGTAAATGGAGAAAATCTTCCAATGACCAAAGAATTCACCTAATTGGGCAGCATAGTCAAACATGATGGAGGAGTGTACAGTGACATAAGTGAATCATCTTAGCAAGGCCAGAAAATGCATTTAGAATGCTGAATAGTGTCTGGAGGTACCAGCAGTATTGCACAAAGACCAAACTGATGTTGTACCAGAGCTGTGTGCTTTCCACCATGTTGTAAGGTTCAGAGTGCTGGAGGATGACAGACAGTGATCTGAATAAGCTCTCCATTTTCCACACAAAGAACTTGATTAGTATCATGAGAATTTTCTGGCCAAACACCACATCAAATAAGCAATTGCTCGCTCTTTGTAAACAGGGCAGCATTGGAACCATCATCATGAGAAGAAGATGGAGGTGGATTGGGAACTTGCTAAGGAGAGAACCTGAAAATATTACTGAAAATATCTGAACCATACTTGGAGTAACATCCAGAGGCTGGCCCAAAACAGGCAGGAGTGGAAGTCTTTTGTTGCTGCCTTACATGCCAAAAGCATAAAGGGTAGTAAGTAAGTATAAAATGTTCTTGTCATGACTCTGGGCTGTGGGTTCCCTCAGCCACCTGAGGTCGCTGTTCCCCTTGCACTGCACTCCCCTGATTGTTCACATCTGTCTTGTCATTAGCACTGATTACACTCACATCTGTTCACTATCTGGACTATAAGAACTCTCACTTCTCACTCCTGCTTCATGTCTGCATTGTCTTTAGTCTTGTTTTGTATTCTGTGTTCCCAGATCCTTGGCCTTTGATTCAGTTCTTGATTTTGTTTATTTAGTGTTTCAGTTTATGTTTAGTGTTGCCGTGTTTGGCCCTTTTGTTTGTTTAGTTTGTTTTCATTTAATTAAAAATACTTACCTGCATTTGGACCCAGACCTCCTCTATTCAACGTGACAGTTCTTTAGAGTAACAACGAGGCATATGCACTTTTTTCAGTGTAGGCAGAGCTGAAAACTGGAAGGCCCGAGGCGGATTAGAGTGCCCTGATTGCGCTGACTGAGGGTGAGCTGAGGGACTGACAGGAACCAGTGGAGACAGGGCTGAGGAACAGGCTGGCATTAGGAGAGGAGGCGGGAGAGAGGGGCAACTTTTGCAACTTTTTCTTAATTATTTAGACCAAGACAAAACCTCCTTCAATTGGAGGCAGGAGCTAACAACTAGAATTTGCTTTAATCAAGACTTAGACATGGAGAGTTTACACCTTTTAAGGACAGATGGTAATTTGCATAAAAGACACTGGGTAAGGGCACACGCTCTACAGTAAGCAAAATTAACTCTAAACTTGTACAATCTTTATTTCATTTTAGTTTATTTCTTGGCTGACAGGAACCAGCAGAGACAGGGCTGAGGAACAGGCTTGCATTTGGAGAGGAGGTGGAAAAAGAAGCTGGGAGGGAACTTGAGTCATAAGGAGCTCTGGGGAGATGCGAGAGAGCTGGACATATCCAGTGGAGACTCAGGAGACAAAGAAGAGTCCATATCAGTACCCTTAATCTCGACAAGGATTCCCATGATGACACTCCTTGTTGCCGATTCACACACCTGGTCAGACATATGTTGTGGCTGGGGTTAAATATAGTCACGTGGGCTTGGGAGTACTTCGGCGAACCATGGCACATTCCATTGCTGCATCAAATTGCATAAATGCAACTGTAATCTCTGTTACGCAAAGAAATACTGCTGAGTTTTTAGGGCCCAAGCTCATCTCAGATAGTATGAAAGACAGAATGTGTGCCATGATCAAATGAGTCCACACTTCAGCTTGTTTTGGGGAAAAAGAGGCATTGAGTTCCCCAAAAGTGTGTCGCCTTCTTCGCCGCCATCGTTTCTAATCTGCAGGCAGGCAGGCGCCAGAATATTTTCTCTACCGGGGCTAATGGGGGGCTAGACTAATATGTGGGGGTGCTAAGAAAATAATCGATATTCATGACTGCGTATTGTAAGATGTTTGCAATGCAAGTGATCGCTCTCTTCTTTCTCAGCTGCTTAGGGGCCTAAACCGGGGCTATTCAAAATTCTAACGGGGCTATAGCCCCCTAGCCCCTGTGTAGCGCCGTCCCTGTCTGCAGGTGAGTGGCACGTCATTCGTGTAAATCACTAGCACATGCGCACTCTGGTCAAAGCAGCAATACTGCGATTAAGGTGTTTACATGCCTGTATATTTCGATTAAAATCGGTGTGTGCCACCTATGTTAATACGATTATGCTTGCTGCGATTATGAGCTTAATCACATTATTATAATCGAAGTATTGCGTTTACATTTACAGTTTAATTGCAATATTGCCAAAATCTCATTATAATCGCATTAAGAGTGTCCATGTAAACGCACTCAATGACGACCACAGACTGTTGAGGAACCGAAGTCTTGTGAGAAACTTGGGGTTGCAATAAACATCTTTATTAGTCTTAATCTTATTACATTAGTAATTAGTAAATTTACTTAATTTTTATTTGGCAAATGTTTGCACGCACATTTTTAAAGAAAAAATTAGGTATGGAATTAAGTAAAATCTACTTAACTAATTTAAGTAAAATTAGCAAAGGATATAAGTAAATTTAACGTGCAGTTAGAGTTTGATGAGTAATTTCTACTTAATTATTTTAAGTATACTCTGCAGTCCTCACGTACAATTCACTAAGCCATGGTTTGTAAACTTTACTCAAACATCATAGCACTGAAAAAATTCCATTAAAGCATGTGGTTCACTTACAAACATGTATGTAAGCAAATAGATGGCTTCTTATGGGGCGTTCACACCTGACGCGACTTGCGCGAATAAATCGTGCTATTCGCGCGTAGTTGGACGCTTGAACATTTAAGTTTACTCGCTTCATTCGCGCGTGAAATTCGCGTCATTTGTGCGTGACATTAGGTGCGTTCGACTTCATGCAGCACTGCACAGACCGATCGGCGGCTGACTTGAAGTAGTGCACGCCGGTTAGAAATTTTGTCCGACTTGAACCGACGCCACGTGACGTTCACGTGTGGCATCAAAGTAACGCGAGAGCGTTTCGAGAACAGCTGGCTTGCTCAGCCAGCGCAGCATTTCAGAAGGGACTGCGCCAGGCTGTGATGACGTCACAGCTTCTCATGATTGGCCACATTCACCACATTACGATGAACACACGTGTTTCGTGCATAACAAATCAATTTGCATGCCATTTCGTAAATAGTTTACGATCTTTTAACTGCAGTACATTTTATTCTCTTAAATTCTTTATATTGGATTTGTGCATAAGTTTATTATTGTACTTTTTTCATACAGACCACTTATAGTATTCAGCTGCATATTTAAGTAATATTTTTTATGGAATAACTAAAATGTCACAGACATTTAATGTAATGTGGTCAACACTGATTGATGCTGAAATCTGTAGTTGCTGCTTCACTTTGCATGTGCTGCATTTCTTCCAACAAAAAAGGTATTTCTATAGCTTCCAATTCATTTGCAATAAAGTAGGCAAACGCCACGTGATCTGCCATGTTTGAGGGAGCAACGAGATCTCCAACTTGTCCGACTTGACGGCTCCGTTTTCAGCTCCTCCCCGACTGCTTTCGGCTAATCTCGCCGATTGGTCTGCGCAGCGCAGCATGAGCTCGAACACACCTATTTACTTAAACATTTACTTAAATCTTTGTAAAAATAACAAACAATTCCAAGTAAAATATACTTTTAAGTTCTAATTTAAAAATCTACAAGCTTAAATTGAGTCCTTTTTTTTATTCTTGCCTGAACTCAATTATTGAATGTAGAAATGACATTTGTTTTTCTGTATTATTTACTTAACCACAAAATCATTTTTATCAGTGTACTTTTATGACTAACAAAAAGTACCATGGTATTACTATGGTATTTATTTATTAGACATTGAGCTTTCAATAGGGACCATCCAGATTTGTACTAACAGCAGGTGCAAAAGCCAACATTCACCATCATATTGCGTTACATCAAATGTATACTGCAATGTATACTTAATACCATGTTTAGATGGTAAAATCATGTAATTCTCTGAAGTGCCTTGGAGTGCAGTGTAAAGGCAAAACTGTGGTAATCACTGATCCCTTTTGAAAAAGAAGTGTGCTTAATAGTTCTGAATGTTCTGAAAAAAAAAAAATGAAATAGAAGACCACATTAGTATACTTCCTTGACTGTTTCTTAAATTGGACAACAGATGCAAAATTCACTGTTAAATAGAGTTTAAACTTAAATGTGCCTTGCCATTGTGTGTACACAATAACCCTATAATGATAAAAATCCACACAAGCATGCTAAAATAGTGTAAATAGCCTCTGCCAACAAGGCAATCTATTTGCACTTAGTGTAAATAGATACTCCGTTATAGGGCATCTAATAGTTTTTTTTTTTTCTCCTTAATTTTTGCTGTCACACCATAGGACAAATTGATACTACAGTTCAGCAAAAATTTAAAAATTGAATTGACGAAGTTAGTGACCCTTTATATGTTCACAAAGATCAGACTTTAAACTACACTGCACTATGTGTGTGTGTAAGTGTAAAACACTCATACAAGCAACTTTCAAGATAATGTGTAGCACCACTGTGATAAAAAAAAAAAAAAAAGGCCTCTATATCTTTTATATTGGACATTTGGATCTTTGGGCAGCTAATTTGGTAAGCATGCTCTTTCTTTTCTTTTCTTTTCTTTTCTTTTCTTTTCTTTTCTTTTCTTTTCTTTTCTTTTCTTTTCTTTTCTTTTCTTTTCTTTTTTTTCTCACCATCTCTCTCTCTTTTTGATGCTACACCCCTGTGTTCTGTGCTGCTTTGAAAGCTTTATGACTTTGGGAGACTTTCTGTGCCAATTGATTCCAGATGTTTTCTTCGTGGGAATGAGGGGTAAAAATGGAAAAGAAGGAAGAATAATAGACAGAAATTGAAGGCAGTGAATAGGCATTATCAGGTGTGCCCAATTATAGTGACTAACAGCTTCTTTTCTCAATAATACATACACATATGGAGGGTCAATGTCACCATTATATGGCGTATATGGCTAGACTAACATTTGCTTTTAAATCCAGTATCCAGTGAATCCAGCAGTGCTCTGTATCAGCAGCTTGTTACAGGAGTCTCATTGGTGATCTCTGAAAACACTGACTCCCCAAACAAACTGCAGGAAAACGCTCCGATTACTAGCTTAACTCTGTTACTGAAGCCTGATTTGTTCACATTTGTGTAGCTGCAGAAACCAATGGCACTTTAACCTGCCAGAATAGGAGAAGCTATAAAACGTCTCAGGTTACGTATGTAACCCTGGTTCCCTGAGGGAACGAGACACTGCGTCATCAATGCTTTGGGGAACGCCATTGGCGAGCCGCACTCTGAACATGTCTGCAACCAATGAAATGACGGGAGTGACGTCACCGGCGTGGTGACGTAAGCGACCAGGAAGTATAAAGCACGTGCGTTTGATGCGTCAGCTCTTTAGGAATGAAGCGAGCGCCGTAGGGATGCGGGAATTATGGTCCGAGACGCAGTGTCTCGTTCCCTCAGGGAACCAGGGTTACATACGTAACCTGAGACGTTCCCTTCCGGGAACTCGCACTGCATCATCAACGCTTTGGGGAACGAGATACCCACGCCCCCATGATTCCAAGTCCCTGCGCAGTGTCTGCTGCTAGGCCAAGGGAAAGGAACGCGTTGAGTCTCTGGTGCATCACTCCAGAGAAGTAATACCCTCTGTCTGGAGAACCCTTGGGTTGCCAGAGCAAGAGGGAAAGACAGTGTCTGGAATACTTACCTGCCAAGACACTGGGAAGTCTGGGGAAATTTCCAGGACGCGAGTGGTAGTACACCTCTGTCTGGGAACCACACGTGCCAGAACAAGAGGGAGAATGATCCTTGGTCTGGTCATAACAGAACCAGAGGGAGAATAATCCTTGGTCTAGTATTGTACTAGAACCAGAGGGAGAATATTCCTCGGCCCTCGGGCACACGAGGCGAACATTGGTCCTCTACCAGAGTCTCTCTAGTCCGGATCCTCAACCCGAGTCAGAGGGAGAGATACTCCTTGGCCCTCAGGCCCACGAGGAGAAATATAACTCCTTGGTCTAGTCATCTACTACTCCTTTGTCTGGTGTCCTGCCAGAACAAGAAGGAGAGAATAAGCCTTGGTCTGGTCATGTACCAGAACCAGAGGGAGCATCTTCCTCGGCCCTCGGGTGCACGAGGAGAAGGTAATCCTTTGTCTGGACTCTATCCAGAACAAGAGGGACATAAGTAGAGCCTGGTGTACCTGCCAGTACACTGGAATGTCTCCGCCTGGGAAATCTGCCAGGACGCGAGTGGTATTACACCTCTGTCTGGGAACCCACGTGCCAGAACGAGAGGGAGAATGATCCTTGGTCTGGTCATACCAGAACCAGAGGGAGAATAAACCTTGGTCTAGTACTGTACTAGAACCAGAGGGAGGATATTCCTCGGCCCTCAGGCGCTCGAGGAGAACAGCATATTCCTTGGTCTGGTCATCTACCAGAACCAGAAAGAAATAAATAATCCTTGAACTAGTATCTACTAGAATCAGAAGGAGAGTATTCCTCGGCCCTCGGGCACACGAGGAAACGATCCGTCTCCTGTCTGGGAAACTACCAGACTAGGAGGGATGAGACTCTGGGCCTAGCCTAGTTGCTAGGGCGTGAGGACAAAGGAGCCAGGAGTAGCTCTAAGATCGAGTTCGTAGAATCTGACGAACGTTAGACGTGAGGACCAACCCGCCGCACTGCAGATGTCCTGGATCGGGACACCTGCCATCAGAGCTTTAGAGGCCGATAGACCTCTAGTAGAATGAGCCTTGACTGCCATAGGAGATGGGAGACCAGAAGACTCGTAAGCAGTAGAAATGGCATCTATGATCCATCTACTGATAGTAGGTTTTGAAGCTGGGCATCCCCTCCTTGGGGGGCCGTAACAAACAAACAATTGCTCTGATTTACGCCACAAGGCAGCTTTGTGGACGTATGCGTCGAGTGCTCTTACTGGACACATAGAGTTATACTTCCGATGGTCGGGCTCCACGAATGGAGGAGGATAAAACGCTTGCAGCGTTATAGGCTGTGGTGTAGAAGACGGGACCTTCGGGACATACCCAGCTCTTGGGTACAGAAACGCTTTGGCCAATCCGGGCGCAAAGTCGATATAAGAGGGGGCCACTGAAAGGGCCTGCAGGTCCCCGACTCTCCTCAGAGAAGTCAGAGCAAGCAGCAGCACTGTCTTGATAGTAAGCATGTGATCAGAGATCTCCTCTATAGGTTCAAAAGTAGGCTTACATAAGGCTTCTAACACCACAGCCAGGTCCCACGTGGGGACTCGCGGTTTGACTCTAGGCCTCAACCTAAGTACACCGCGGAGGAAACGTGTGACCAGGGGGTCTCTACCCACTGAGAGGCCACCATGAGGGGCGTGGTAGGCCGATATTGCCGCCACGTAGACCTTCAAGGTGGAGTGGGTTAGCCCCGCGGAAAAACGAGTTTGCAAAAACTCCAGTACTGTACCAACTGGGCAGTTAACTGGGTCTATACGGCGTTCATGACAACATGAAGCAAACAGGTTCCACTTAAGGCCGTAAAGTTTCCTCGTAGAGGGAGCTCTGGATTGGAGAATGGTCTCAACAACCTCAGTTGGGAGACCAGCCTCTATGAGTTGTTCCCCCTCAGGGGCCACGCCCATAATTTCCACATCTCCGGGTGGGGGTGGCAAATGCGCCCCCGGCCTGGGATAGGAGGTCTCTCCTGACGGGAATCTCCCACGGAGAGCCGTCTAGGAGGGCGATTATGTCCGAGAACCATACTCGGGCCGGCCAGTATGGGGCTACTAGCAGCAGCCGTACTCTAAACCGGCGTACTCTTTCCAGAACTCCCGGGAGCAGAGCGATCAGGGGAAAGGCGTACAGACGAAGCCTCGGCCACGTCTGTACCATGGTGACCAGTCCAAGAGGAGCTGGAGGCACTAGAGAGTACCAGAGGGGACATTGCGATGTCTCTTGAGTCGCAAAGAGGTCCACTTGAGCCTGGCCAAACACTCTCCAAATCTGCTTCACTACTTGAGGGTGAAGCATCCATACCCCGGGCCTCGGCCCCTGCCTCGACAGGACGTCTGCTCCCATATTGAGACATCCAGGAATATGGACTGCTCTCAGAGATAGAAGCTTTCCTTGAGACCACAGGAGGATCTGGTATGCCAACTTGTACAAGGGGCGTGATCGCAGACCGCCCTGGTGGTTGATATAATTGACTACCGCGGTGTTGTCTGTCTGGACCAACACATGACGGTTTCTTAGGTCTGGAAGGAAAAACTTCAGGGCCCGAAACACGGCCAGCATCTCTAGGCAGTTTATGTGCCAAGAGAGATGGTGGTCGCTCCATAGGCCGTGGGCTGAGCGGCCACTCATGACCGCTCCCCACCCGGTGAGGGATGCATCTGTCGCTAGCATGACACGGCGACAAGGAGCTCCCAGCACCGGGCCTTGAGAGAGAAACCAGGGTTTCTTCCACAGGTTTAAAGCACGTAGGCATCGCCGCGTTACCTTGATCCTGCGGAACGGGTTGCCCCTCGGGGGAAAACCCTCTGGTTTTGAGCCACCACTGTAGTGGTCTCATGTGCAGCAGTCCAAAAGGTATCACGTTGGATGCAGCTGCCATAAGACCTAACAGTACTTGGAACTGTTTGACAGTGAGTGACAGGCCTAGCTTGACCGCATTTACTGCAGTAAGGATCGACTCGATCCGAGCAGGTGACATCCGTGCCTGCATCGTGGTCGAATCCCATATGACATCTAGATAAGTGGTTCTCTGTAATGGAGACAGCACACTTTTCTTGGCATTGAGTCTCAACCCCAGCTTTTGCATGTGAGCGAGAACAGCACTTCGATGCTGAACCGCCAACTGCTCTGAACTGGCTAGGATCAGCCAGTCGTCTATGTAGTTGAGTATGCGGATGCCCTGGAGTCACAAGGGAGCCAGCGCAGCATCCACACACTTCGTGAAAGTGCGGGGTGAGAGTGCTAGGCCGAAAGGAATAACTCTGTATTGGTAAGCTTCGCCCCTGAAAGCAAACCTCAGGAACTTCCTGTGCTGAGGAAGGATGGAGACGTGAAAATAAGCGTCTTTTAGATCTATCGTGACAAACCAGTCCTCGGACCTGATTTGAGACACGAAGTGTTTGATAGTCAGCATCTTGAACTTCAGTTTCTTGACTGAGCGGTTCAAGTGTCTGAGATCTAAAATGGGCCGTAGACCGCCATCCTTCTTCGGAACAATGAAGTACCGGCTGTAGAACCCGGATTCCCTGTTCTGAGGAGGGACCACCTCGATGGCCTCCTTCCTCAAAAGGGAGTTTACTTCCTGTTCCATTACCAGAGCCTGCTCGGGGCCCACCTCGGTGGGAAATATCCCGCTGAAAGGCGGCGGCGGAGCGCCGAATTGGATAGAATAGCCTTTCTCTACAGTACGCAGGACCCATGCAGATACATTCGGCAGTAGTTTCCACGCTGCCAGAAAATCTACTAAGGGAACCAGCCTCTCGAGACTGGTCTCTGGATTTATTTGAACAACTGATTCGGTGGCCTGTAACAGCGAACTGGCAGGAAACACCTAAATCGTTGTTCTGAGAGCCCCCGTGGGGGCGGCGAACACTCTAGCTCCGCTACGTTTCCAGGTGGGAAGGCTAGAGAAGAATATTCGCGGGAGACTGCCGCGCCCTGTAACACCGGCAGGGTTAGCTGACGAATCTCCTGAGGGCCCCGAGGAGGGGCGGCCACCATGAACTGTGGTGAACCACCAGCCTCCTCGAGAGGGGCTGCCCTCACGGGCCCTGTGCCACAGCAGTCAGGGCCGCTTAGTCGAGGACCTCTTGGATTGGCCCAGAGGCCGCCGACTTGGAGTGTTGCTTACCCCGCCCTCTAGGTCTCGCCGGAGGGGTACGGGTTGTAACACTCCTTTTTTGAGCCTCTCTGTACGAGGAGCTAGCACACGGCTGGGGCTGCTCCCGTTCAGCCCCAGAGGAGTAAACGCGGCGAGGAAGGAACCGCTGGAACGCCGCCGCCTGCTTGCGGGCCTCCTGGTGTCTGCTGACAACCGTGTCAACAGAACCACCAAAGAGGCCAGATGGATGCAGGGGGGCGTCCAGAAGGGTGACCCTGTCTTTCTCCCTCATCTCAGACAGGGTCAACCACAGATGCCTCTCCGCGGCCACCAGGGCTGCCATAGACCGACCCACAGCGCGAGCGGTCTCCTTGGTGGCCCGGAGAGCAAGATCTGCGGTGCGTCGCATCTCTGTGATGATCACTTCCTCGGCGTCATTAAACTCCTTCAGCAGGTCGGCTTGGTAGGCTTGAAGGACTGCCATGGTGTGAAGGCAAGCCCCAGCCTGACCTGCTGCCATGTATGCCTTGCCCATCAAGCTCGATGTAACTTTAAGTGGCTTGGTGGGCAAGGATGGAGCCTTCAAAGATGATGCCTGCCCAGGTGACAGATAGCCCGCGAGCATCTGTTCAACCTGCGGCATCATCTTATAGCCATGCTCGCTCAACCCCGCCACATTACCGTAGTGATCTGCAGCGGGGGAGAACAAGTGGGCTGAATATGGTTTCTCCCAGGATTTCGAGATCTCTTTATGGAGATCCGGGAAAAATGGAAGGCTCCGTCTAGGAGGTGCTGACTTTGTCCGCAGGAAGCGTTCGTCAAGTCTGCGGCTCATGACTTTGTTCTGCGGGCCACTCGATGTTCTATTTGGCGACCACATTAGTCAGCACCTCTACTAGCTCCTCGTAATGAGATGATCGGGGGGGGGGCGGTTGAATAGGATCAAGGCTTTCCACATCAACCTCCTCGGAGGAAGATAAGAGAAGCCTTGATTTGTCCTCCTCCTGGAGGGAAGGAACCGCAGTGCGGGCTTCCACATCCAGAAGGAGGTCACTAGATCCGCCAGGTGAGGAAGGAGATAGGGCAGTATGCAGAGACAGACACACACAGAGCGCTCTCGCTGAATGACAAAAGCTGACGCCGGCATCAAACGCACGTGCTTTATACTTCCTGGTCACTTACGTCACCACGCCGGTGACGTCACTCCCGTCATTTCATTGGTTGCAGACATGTTCAGAGTGCGGCTCGCCAATGGCGTTCCCCAAAGCATTGATGACGCAGTTCCCGGAAGGGAACATGCAAGTCTCTTTTTTTTCAGTTTGTAATGCATTAAACACCCCTTTTTCTTTTGTTTATTTTTTTATTTTTTTAATTTGTTGTCATTGTCTATTATTTATTATGGTTGTATTACTGTTTGTATACTGTTTGTAAACTACTGAAATGTGGAAAAAAAAGTTCAGTGAATGTCTAGCTCCTGATTGGTTAACTTCAGATAAATCGACAAATCAGCGGTTTAACCGCACACACCTCACGAATGCAAGCCGACAGCTTCCAAAGTTTTTTTTTTTTTTTTTTTTTTTTTTAATACATTTTTGCTTTATTTGTGTCATTTTAGGTCAGACATAAATTAAATATAATGTAAATACAGCAATATACTATAAATAACAGATATACACATACTGTATCTACATATAGCATACAACCATACATTAATTCAAATAAAGAAAGAAACGAAAAAGACAAAAACAAACAAACAGGCAATTGTGCTTATACATTCACATAAAGAAAGAAGTAAAGTGGAAAAAAAATTAAAAAAATAATAATAAAGGGAAAAAAAATAAATAAAAAGGATTAAGATATAGTTGTCTCCTTAAAATATTCCAGAAAAGGGCTCCAGACTCTCAAAAAAAGTTTAGGCTTTTGCTTTGTTGCGAACCGAATTTTTTCCATCTTGAGAGCATGTAAAAAGTCAAAAACCCACTGACGGTAAGGAGGTGTAGCTGCTGACTTCCAATTCATAAGAATAAGTCGCCTAGCCAGTAGAGTTGCGAAGGCTACACTATCAGCCTGTAATGTATTTAATTTAACAGATTCTGGCAAAATGCCAAACAGTGCTGTTAAGGGGTTGGGGTCTATTGGTATAGAAAAAATAACAGAAAAACACCTAAAAACTTTCCTCCAAAAGTCAGACAGTTTCGGGCAAGACCAGAAAGAATGCAGTAATGTAGCTGGTTCAATTGAGCATCGAAGGCAGGTTGGGTCGAAATCTGGGAATATTTTGTTTAATTTAGTTCTAGACCAATGGACTCTGTGCACCACCTTAAACTGAATAAGAACGTGTCTAGCATTTATAGATGATGAGTGTATACGAGTAAGAATTAGATCCCAGATATTCTCCTCAAACGTCAAATTCAATTCCTCCTCCCAAAGTGCCTTCAATGGACGCATTGAGGGGGACTGTTTTGTGTTGATTATAGAATATATTTTAGAAATGACCCCTTTCAAAGATGTATGTAGGCCTAGGATATCATCAAGTATACTTTTAGATGGTAAAAATGGAAAATTAGAAAACTGCTTACTAATAAAGTTCCGAATCTGGAAGTATCTAAATAAATGTGAGCTGGGTAAATCAAACTTTTCTCGAAGTTGAGTAAAGGATGCAAAATTATTGTCAATGTATAGCTGATTAACTGTAGCTAAACCATGTTCCCTCCATATATTAAAGGCCCTATCCATCAGTGAGGGTGGAAATGAAATATTGCAAAAAACTGGTGCCATAGTACAAGAGTCTTTAAGGTCTAACGCTAAACGGAATTGAGACCAAATCCTTAATGAATGTTTAACAACTGTTTTTTTTTTTTATTAAAGTAGTGTACTTAAAGGGAACTGGTACACTTAGTAAGGATGTTAAAGTTGCTGGAGAACAGGAGGCAGCTTCCATCAGTACCCACTCAGACTTCTTTAATTGTAAATCCTGCTGCACCCAATATAACAGATTCCTAATGTTTGCTGCCCAATAATAGGTTTGAAAATTTGGCAGAGCCAGGCCACCCAAACACTTTGGTTTCATAAGATGACTTTGATTAATTCGTTTGGACTTACTCCATATAAAAGAAGAAATAGTTCGAAAAAAGATTTTGGAATAAAAATAGGAAGGCACTGGAAAAAATATAAAAATTTAGGAAGTACATTCATTTTGATAACATTCACCCTCCCTATCAAAGATAGAGGGAGACATTTCCAGGACACAAAGAGAGACTTAACATGATTATACAGGGGACTAACGTTGGCACTAAAAAGGTCAGAGTATTTACGGGTCACCTGAATCCCCAAATATTTAAAACGATTTCTGACCATCTTGAACTGAAAATCTGAATATGAAATTTGAAGGGATGATGAGTTCAATGGGAACAGTTCACTTTTACAGAAATTTAGTTTGTATCCTGAGAAACTGCTAAAGGTATCTAAAATAGAAAGAACATAGAAGATAGAAGATTAGATAAGAAAAGAAGAAGGTCATCTGCATATAAAGAGACCTTATGCACTATACCTGCACGGGTGATACCACAAACCTATGCATTGGAACGTAGGGCAATTGCAAGGGGCTCAATAGCTACGGCAAATAACAATGGGGAAAGGGGACAACCCTGTCTTGTGCCCCGATGTAGTTTGAAATACTCTGAAAAGACATTATTAGTGCGTACAGAAGCTTTGGGAGCTGCATATAAAATTTTAATCCAAGAAATAAATACGGGGCCAAATCCAAATTTTCCTAAGACTTTTAAAAGATAGTTCCATTCGACGCGATCAAACGCCTTTTCCACGTCAAGTGACAGTATCACCTCTGGATCATCTGAATGGGAAGAATATACTATATTAAAAAGGCGTCTAATGTTAGAAAAAGAATATCTGTCCCGAATAAAGCCAGTTTGATCAGGTGAAATTATTTGACCCATAGAATTTTCTAAACGGATAGATAGAAGTTTGGCTAAGATTTTATAGTCACAATTTAACAAGGAAATAGGACGATATGAACCACATTCTAATGGGTTCTTGTCTTTCTTTAGGAGCAGCGAAATTGTTGCTTGATAGAAACTCGCAGGCAAGCCACCATTCTGAAGACTTTCTTTGAAAACTAAATGTAGAATTGGGCTTAGCAAATTAGAAAAGACTTTATAAAATTCAGACGGAAATCCGTCAGGCCCTGGGGCCTTACCAGATTTCAAAGACGCTATAGATTCCTTAATTTCTTCAATTTGAATGTTTTCTTCTAATGAGTCACGAGACAACTTATTAATAGTAGAAAATTCAATCCCATTAAGAAAGGAGTTCATTGCGAAAGCATCTGGCGGAGATTCCGAGGAATATAAATTAACATAAAATTGCTTAAATTCTGAATTTATTTCTTTATAGTTTACAGTGATGGCTCCTGATTGTGATCTTAGCTTGGGAATCATTCGTGATGCTTCAGCCTCCCGAATCTGCCGGGCAAGCAATTTCCCTGTCCTATCACTGTATTCATAAACCCTATGCTGGGCACGCAGAAACAATTTTTCAGCTTCATCGGTTGATATTATGTCATATTCTGCCTGTAAGAGCTGGCGTTCTTCAAAAAGTTCAGGGGAGGGGTTAGAAGCATACTGGCTATCAATAAGCGCTATGGAGTTAGATATTTCTTTAAATCGTCTTTTCTTCTCTTGATTTTTATGGGATGAATAAGAAATTATTAGACCACGTAAATAACATTTCAGGCATTCCCAAATAGTAGAGTATGACATGCCTGGCGTAGTATTGACTTCTATGAAATTTGATACACTGGAAGAGATAAATTCAATAAAATCCTTGTCAGATAATAGACCTGGATTAAGACGCCACTGAAAGCATTTAGGTGGCTGATGTGGAATTTGAAGTTCTAATATAATTGGTGCATGATCAGAAATTACAATGCTTTGGTAAGAGCAATCCTGTAAGTATGGAAGAAATTTATGGTCCAAGAAGAAATAATCAATGCGGGAATACGTCTGGTGAACATGAGAAAAGAATGAGTACTTCCTTTCGGAGGGATGCAAGTGCCGGAATGCATCACATATACCGTACTTTTGCATAAATGTGTGGATAACTGAGGCACATTTTGATAAAGCTATGATCTTTTTGGAAGATCTATCAAGAACAGGAGACATGACGCAATTAAAATCCCCAGCCAAAATAAGTGGGTGTGTATGTATGTTAGGGATACAAGATAGAAAAGAAGAAATAAAAGTAGGATCATCATAATTCGGAGCATAAACATTTGCAAGAGTCAAAGGGGTCGAGAAAAGTGTTCCTGATACAATAATGTATCTTCCTTTATGATCTACAATAGTATCAGAGGCTACAAATGGGACAGATTTATGCACTAAAATAGCACAGCCTCTAGATTTAGAGTGAAATATTGAATGGAAAACCTGTCCTACCCAATCCCTTTTCAATCTAAAGTGATCAACAGAACGCAACAGATGCGTTTCTTGCAAAAAAACAAAGTCGGCCTTTAAGTTCTTCAGATGGTTTAAGACTCGGTTACGTTTAACAGGATTATTGACAGCCTTACAGTTCCAGCTAATGTATCTCAATGTATTTGCCATATGAGAGTGTAAACTGAAAGAGACATAATATTTAAGGGAAGAATTAAAAAAAAATAAAACAAACAAACAAAATACATAAAAAACAAAAAAAGCCCAAACGGAAGCATAAAGTACACATCAATGCATCCATGTGTAAAAGACAGCCTAAAATTAACACCATGAAAAACGAATGAACTTAGAATTGAACTCAGCTTTGAAGCTAAATCCCAAACCTTCCCTCCTTGCCCACCCTTACTTCCCTTACCCACTCTCCACCGATGAACCAAGCTAACACTACCCTTTACGGAGTGTACGCCTCCCTGGGTTAACACCCAACAATACGTGCAAGTCACTTTTAATCGAAACTCGAACGCGACTCTGCAAACCACTAAATAACGTTACAACCAAAAAATTGAAACTGAAATTGTAAAGATTGTTATAACATTTTTTAAAATAATAATAAATAAAAATAAAGGAGGGGAAAGCAAAACGGAGTTTTAAACTCTAACGTTACATTACTTTCAACTATTCATTATTACTACTGCACCACAGCGAGAAGATTAATTTACTTTAACTTAACAAAGCAGGTAGTAGCCTATATAAGGACTTCTATAACAGGCTTGTAACGAATAAGTTAGTAAGAACACAGTCTTTTTCTTCAGTTATAGATGTTTGGAAGTCAAACAGCCATTTAAATCAGCTGAACTTTGTTACCTCAACCAGACAGCTTTTGTCCAGTTTTTCTTAAGGGGACGTTATATGCCGTTTTACATAGTCCATCGCCTCAGCTGGTGTATCGAATTTGTGCTCAATGCTGTCATGTGTAATTCGAAAGCCAGTTAGACCTCTCAGCCCGTATTTCACATCTGATCTGGACCTCAACACTCGTTTCACGTCGTAATACGCTGCTCTCTTTTTTGCGATCTCGGGGGGGAAATCAGGAAATATGTAGACAGTTCTGTCTTTGAATTTGAGCTGTTTGGCTTGAATGGCCCTCCGAAGGATATCCTCCTTAACGTCAAATCGGTGAAAGCATATGACAAACGCCCGCGGCCGCTGACCCTCCACGGGTCGTGCCGCCAGCGTACGATGGGCTCGGGCAAGAAGTGGGGGTTCACGGAGGCCGAATATTTCTTGCAATGCATCTGCAATGAACTTCGTGGGCTGTGTGCCCTCCGTACCCTCAGGTATACCCACAAGACGCAAATTGCTTCTGCGAGAGCGACACTCTAGATCTGTGCATTTAGCCTGAAGAGCCGTAATCTCGTTCTTTAAGGAGGCCACAGTCGGTTCGAGTACTTGCAGACTAGTAGTCCACTCTGACGTCGCATTTTCCAGGCTGGTTAGTCTCTCCTCGTGTGCTTTCACTTCAGAAGTTACCACCGCTAGCGAATTGTGCACTTCTTCTCGTAGGGATGATATTTCTTTTCGGAACTCGGCTGCATGCGCGTCAAACTTTTTGTGAATTCCAGCTTCCAAGGATTTAATAGCTGCCATTATTGTAGCGCCATCAGTTACGGTAGTTTCATTTTTGGCTAACTCCGCAGATCCGTTAGGGCTCGCTGAGTCAGTCTTTTTTTGTCGCGGAGCCTTCGACATTGAGGCGCAAAGTTCGAAAATATCCTTCAGAACAGTTAAACAGCTGTGACGAGTAAGTTAAAATGCGTTGTAACTTATGTAGAAAGTAAATATGGCAATTCGTTTGCAGAGCTCCCGACCTTGCGACTTCACATGGCAGACGCTAAACCGGAAGTCTCCTCAGCTTCCAAAGTTTTTTGACATGTTTAAAAATGGTCAGGAGCTCGTAAGACTCGTAAATTCCTCTCACACAATGTGAGCCATGACCATTCGAGCATTACCGATTTCTTCCTATGGGAAATAAATCACGTATGAGCTCATATGACATCAAAAATCGCACTGTGTAAGGGCATAAAGCCGTCTTGTAGAGATGACTCTAGCCAATGTTATTGACACTCGCGGAGAGCTGGACAAGCTCACTTCGAGGAGCCAAACATTAGGGCTCCACAGCTCCAGAGCATTTCGCTGTTTCAGGAAATAAAGTGGGCAGTGAGAGTTACTCCTTTACCCTCCCGAAGACATACAAAATAATTTTAACCGCCTGAGAATGTAGTCTACATTGCTTCTGGACAGCATATCCGCTCCTTGGTTCAAATGTGTCCGGCACATAAACGGCTCTTAGTGAGAGGAGTTTGGCCTGTCCCCATAAGAAGAGGCGCCGAGCCATCCTGTAAAGGGAGCGTGACCTGAGACCACCTTAAAGAATTACCTCTACCATTGTACACTACCATTATTATGTTGTCCAAGCAGACCAGAACGTGGTGCCCCTTTAAGACTAGCATGAAGGTTTTAAGGGCTACGACTGCCATCATCTCGAGGCAGTTGATGTTTAGGCGTCGCTCCAGGCTTGACCAGGAGCAGAACAGGAGTCCAAATTGGAGGCATCTGTTGTAACTACCCAACTGGATCTCTGATGGATGTGTTAGAGTGTGTGGGGCCAGAGACAGTCCGAAGGCCTTTGCAGGCTGCTGAGTGGATGGGGTCTTCTGGCAACTTAAAGCAGCTGCAGCACTGGAGTGCTCAGGCAAGAAACGTGTCATAGAGCCTACAAAGTCTTCTGTGCCTCGTTGAAGCGCTTAGCAAACCCGTCCACAACAGGGCCGAAAAGTCCCTTGGGCAAGAATGGTGAGTCGAGGAAAGTGATCTTCTCAGCTTCCCTGATCTCTGTAAGATTTAGCCAAATTGGCCATGGCCTTGCTGATTGCCTGCACCATTGCCTTGGTCAAGCACAGAGCCAGGTCAGTCACTGTGCACAGCTCCTTGGGCGGGCTCTCTTTATTTCTTTATCATCTGCATGTCTTTCACATGCTATGCATATTTTTAGTATCATAATTTGGTATTGCTGAAAACAATTTAAATGGTGTAATGTGAGGGAGCCTAGAATATTCGGAAATGAACATATATCCATGCATCCAACCTCTCCAAATCCCTTATCCCCTGTTGGGTTACAGGAGGGCTGGAACTTTTCCCAGCAACCCAGGCCACAGGCAGGAGAAACACTCTGCACAGATGGCCAGTCTAGAGGGCTAGTCTATCACAGGGCACCTATACTGCATGTCGTTTTTGGATGGTGGGGGAAACTGCAGCACCTGGAGAAAACCCAGCACATACAGGAAATTAACAGGTTTGTTTGTTTGGTTTAAACTTCCCCACCAGAACACAGAGGCCATCACACTGACAGACCTCCTATTTATGTCAACCTGTCCAGGGTCGAATTTATGCATAGGCATTCTAGGCACAAGCCTATGCTTGTGGGTGGTGGGGGGCAATTACAATCAGGTGAAATAATTATTATTATATATTTTTTTGTTCACACATACAGGTCCTTCTCAAAAAATTTGCATATTGTGATAAAGTTCATTATTTTCTGTAATGTACTGATAAACATTAGACTTTCATATATTTTAGATTCATTACACACAACTGAAGTAGTTCAAGCCTTTTATTGTTTTAATATTGATGATTTTGGCATACAGCTCATGAAAACCCAAAATTCCTATCTCAAAAAAATAGCATATCATGAAAAGGTTCTCTAAACAAGCTATTAACCTAATCATCTGAATCAACTAATTAACTCTAAACACCTGCAAAAGATTCCTGAGGCTTTTAAAAACTCCCAGCCTGGTTCATTACTCAAAACCGCAATCATGGGTAAGACTGCCGACCTGACTGCTGTCCAGAAGGCCATCATTGACACCCTCAAGCAAGAGGGTAAGACACAGAAAGAAATTTCTGAACGAATAGGCTGTTCCCAGAGTGCTGTATCAAGGCACCTCAGTGGGAAGTCTGTGGGAAGGAAAAAGTGTGGCAGAAAACGCTGCACAACGAGAAGAGGTGACCGGACCCTGAGGAAGATTGTGGAGAAGGACCTACAGATGCCGCATTCCCCAGGTCAGGCCACTTTTGAACCAGAAACAGCGGCAGAAGCGCCTGACCTGGGCTACAGAGAAGCAGCACTGGACTGTTGCTCAGTGGTCCAAAGTACTTTTTTCGGATGAAAGCAAATTTTGCATGTCATTCGGAAATCAAGGTGCCAGAGTCTGGAGGAAGACTGGGGAGAGGGAAATGCCAAAATGCCTGAAGTCCATTGTCAAGTACCCACAGTCAGTGATGGTCTGGGGTGCCATGTCAGCTGCTGGTGTTGGTCCACTGTGTTTTATCAAGGGCAGGGTCAATGCAGCTAGCTATGAGGAGATTTTGGAGCACTTCATGCTTCCATCTGCTGAAAAGCTTTATGGAGATGAAGATTTCATTTTTCAGCACGACCTGGCACCTGCTCACAGTGCCAAAACCACTGGTAAATGGTTTACTGACCATGGTATTACTGTGCTCAATTGGCCTGCCAACTCTCCTGACCTGAACCCCATAGAGAATCTGTGGGATATTGTGAAGAGAAAGTTGAGAGACGGAAGACCCAACACTCTGGATGAGCTTAAGGCCGCTATCGAAGCATCCTGGGCCTCCATAACACCTCAGCAGTGCCACAGGCTGATTGCCTCCATGCCACGCCGCATTGAAGCAGTCATTTCTGCAAAAGGATTCCCGACCAAGTATTGAGTGCATAACTGAACATAATTATTTGAAGGTTGACTTTTTTTGTATTAAAAACACTTTTCTTTTATTGGTCGGATGAAATATGCTAATTTTTTGAGATAGGAATTTTGGGTTTTCATGAGCTGTATGCCAAAATCATCAATATTAAAACAATAAAAGGCTTGAACTACTTCAGTTGTGTGTAATGAATCTAAAATATATGAAAGTCTAATGTTTATTAGTACATTACAGAAAATAATGAACTTCATCACAATATGCTAATTTTTTGAGAAGGACCTGTACAGTACAGACTTGTTTTGCTTTTGGAAGAAGTTAAATGTGCATATTCGCTATTACCAAACACTGTTGAGAGACGCACAGACTCTCTCTCTCTCTCTCTCTCTCTCTCTCTCTCTCTCTCTCTCTCTCTCTCTCTCTCTCTCTCTCTCTCGTGTAACTGCATTAGTGTGCATATTGAAGGCTCCAGCCTCCATTACTAGCTCTAAAATAAAATTATGTTTTTTAATCAGCAACAGAATTCTGCAATAGAGGACACTGTAACATTTTTCTTATTGATTAAGATTAATTTTGTTTGCTGTTTTGGGGTGGTAATATGATATATTCATAGGGTGGGGTGATTTATTTATTTATTTATTTATTGGCCTATGTCACAATAAGAGGTAAATCCAGCCCTGAGTCTGACATATGTATATATGAACATAAGCAGACAAGAGTCTTGGCCAAATCTCAAGTTAATTTACAAAGATACAGAATTTTTCCTTATCTCCGGCTTTAAAGCTTCCAAGGTTGATTAACAACACCCTTTCCTGTTTATCAGTTTGTGCTGGGTACAGAAAATAAGAGTGATAAGTTTATAGACTATTAAACCATTAAACAGTCTATTTCCCCTAATATTTGTCGACAACCATCTGCTTAACTGATCTCCCTCCACTTTAATTAAAAGGAATTCCCGTCTGGTTGAGGTCATTATAGTGCAGGCAGTGGATCCAGGAGAAGGGTTTGTTATGATTTCTGCTTTTCTTCTGTCTCTAGGCGGCAACCTCCCACCCCTGTCTCTACATTCCCACCCCTTCATTCTCACCTCTGCTACACTATCCTTTTCACCACCCAGGATTCTCTCTGCTAAAGTATCTGTTATTGTGTTAGGAAAGGAATAGCCATACATCTGATTTCCTAGTAATGCTTTAGACTTTGTAAATATGTGCACCAGCACATGTCAAGCAAGCACCTCAGACCTGCTATCCTGTGGTCATACACAATGGTTTGATTGGCTGAAGTATGATCAATACAGCTGTTTACAGTCTCTCTCTCTCTCTCTCTCTCTCTCTCTCTCTCTCTCTCTCTCTCTCTCTCTCTCTCTCTCTCTCTCTCACTTTTTCTCTCTCTGCCTCCCCTTGCTTTTGTCTTCCCACTAATTTAGGGTTCCCAAACCATAGACACAGCCCTTAGTGTGTCTGCTGTGCTTGCATCTTGGCCCTGATCTCTGCTCTCCATCACTGTCCATTGATGTTTTTTTTCTTACTCTCTTCCCTCCTGTCTCTTCTCTCTGTTCGCTAGGAGATGCCGCATGCCTCCACAATTTTATACAAGACTGATGGCTCGTCAATAGCATTATCCAGCATTGCTGGCCTCACTGGTGTAGAACAGAATCAATACCATTCACTTAAAAGTCTAATATGTTGACATGCCCATCATTGGCTAAGCTTGTGTTACCAAAAATGAGTTTGTACAAAGAATGAGGGGTAATAGGCTCCTTTAGTATGAGTTTAAGTCTTGGTTTAGATGTGTTATGCCTCTTTCTTGAACTGATATTCAAACTGAAGAAAAAAAAAAAAACAGTGAAATCTATTGTAAAAATATGACAGCTTTGGTTACCATAACTTTACAGTGAAATGCAATAGAAACAGAAAATATTTTAACACACTTAAAACCTGTACATCATCGTATATTTTGTAGTTGACTGTTGACAAATATGATGCAGGGCAACAACTCCATTAATCTATCACAAGCTTAAGTTTGATTTTATACAACAGTTAAGTAAATAAGAAGTTGATTTTGTGTTATATTTTAAACACAATATTATGTGTTTTTGCACAATTTTGCAGAGAACATATTACCTTTGCAGTCATAGCAGAGTTTTTACGCATCTCAGAGCAACACAGCACTGTTTTAGTTCTGAATGAATCCACCTTTTGAACGAAGCTGTCTTGGTTACCAGTGACTTTCATTGTATGAACAGAAAATACTGAGATGCTTCTCAAATTATCTTGTTTTATGTTCCATAGTTTACATTAGGCCGTTGCTGTCACATGTCTCCTTATGTTTCCTGTCTTTTGCCTTTGTTTTGCACTGTTGTGATTTGGTTTCTCCCTCAGTCTTCCCCCGTCTGTTTGTATTCATTTGGTTTAGTCCTTGTTAAGTCATTATCGTTTTCACCTGTGTGTCTTGATTAGTTTGCTTTATAAGTCAGTCTTTGAGTTCAGTCCTTTGTCGGTCATTTGATGTTGATGTTGATGTGTTACGTGTTTGGCAATCTCCTGTTTATCCTTTTTGAACTTCACAATTAAAAGTATCTATTATTTGAATACGACTCCCGTCTTGTCGAACCAGCACTGGCCGTTACAGAATGACCGACCAATTAAAGATGTCTGAAGCTGAGGACAGGCTATGGGGGCTACGGCAGAGTGGGCGGACATTGGAGAGGTATGTGGAGGAATTCCTTGAGCTCTCCCATCGGGTGAGCTGGCCCGACGTCTCTCTTGCTGTTGTGTTTCGGTTGGGACTGGATGGGGAAACAATCCGATGCAACTCCCCCATATGTGATTTCTCCTTGATTGAACTAATCAACCTCACTCTTTATATAAATGGCTCTAGTATCGAGGTTAAAGAAATAAAGAGTGATGGTAAGTTTCCACATCCAGCCCCCTCCGAAACCCAGCACGTCTCACCGGCTCACTCCTCGCCTGGACCCCCCACATACCTCACCAATGGCTCCGACCACCTGCCAACCCCGAGGTACCTCGAGATGACCGCATTACCTGATTTCCCGGCCAGGAGGGCCGAAGTTCCTGATTTCCTGTTCAAAGAGACCATAGTTCCTGATTTCCTGGCCGAGATGGCCACAACTCCTGATTTCCCGGCCGAGATGGCCGTAATTCCTGATTTCCCGGCCGAGATGGCCGATGTTCCTGTTATTCCTGTCAAGATGGCCGCAGTTCCTGATTCCCCGGCCAAGATGGCCGCAGTTCCTGATTCCCTGGCCAAGATGGCCGCAGTTCCTGATTCCCCGGCCAAGATGGCCGCAGTTCCTGATTCCCCGGCCAAGATGGCCACAGTTCCTGATTCCCCGGCCAAGATGGCCGCAGTTCCTGATTTCCCGGCCAGGATGGCCGATGTTCCTGTTATTCCTGTCAAGATGGCCACAGTTCCTGATTCCCCGGCCAAGATGGCCGCAGTTCCTGATTCCCCGGCCAAGATGGCCGCAGCTCCTGATTTCCCGGCCAGGATGGCCGATGTTCCTGATATTCCTGTCAAGATGGCCACAGTTCCTGATTTCGCTGTCAAGACGGCCACAGTTCCTGATTTCCCGGCCGAGATGGCCGATGTTCCTGATGTTCCGGCCAAGATGGCCGATGTTCCTGTCTTCCCGGCCAGGATGGCCGATGTTCCTGTTATTCCTGTCAAGGTGGCCACAATTCCTGAGTTCCCGGCCAAGAAGGCCGTCAAGCCTGAATCCCTGGCCAAGATGGCCGTTGTTCCTGAGTCCCTGGCCAAGATGGCCGCCAAGCCTGAGTCCCTGGCCAAGATGGCCGCCAAGCCTGAGTCCCAGGCCAAGATGGCCGATGTTCTTGAGTTCCCGGCCAGGATTGCCGATGTTCCTGTTTTCCCGGCCAAGATGGCCGATGTTCCTGTTTTCCCGGCCAAGATGGCCGATGTTCCTGAGTCTCCAGCCAAGAGGGGTGAAATTGACATTATGGATATGGCTCTCCCTATGGAGTTCACGGCCCCAATCCTCTCTTCTGAATCTC
>NC_133366.1:31251976-31307932 GCF_049309525.1 Garra rufa | reverse complement strand
ATAAGCGGGGGGCTCCAGCGGGAGTGGGCATTGCTGCGCATAAGGAGAATAAGCGGGGATCTCCAGCGGGAGCGGGCATTGCTGCGGCATAAGGGGAATAAGCGGGGAGCTCCAGCGGGAGCGGGCATTGCTGCGCATAAGGGGAATAAGCGGGGGGCTCCAGCAGGAGCGGGCATTGCTGCGCATAAGGGGAATAAGCGGGGGGCTCCAGCGGGAGCAAACACTGTTGCTGCAGTGTGGGAAGGCGGCTAAGGGCTCCTGCGGGAGCTGGCACTGCGGTGCGGGTAAGAGGGCTAAAGACTTCTGCGGAAGCAGGCTCTGCTGCGGCAGAGGGAGGTTATAAATGGAGGCTATGGCGGGAGCAAACACTGTTGCTGCAGTGTGGGAAGAAGGCTAGGGGCTCCTGCGGGAGCTGGCACTGCGGTGTGGGGAAGAGGACTAGAGGCTTCTGCAGAAGCAGGCTCTGCTGCGGCAGAGGGAAGATATAAATAGAGGCTACGGTGGGAGCAAACACTGTTGCTGTAGTGTGGGAAGAAGGCTAGGAGCTCCTGCAGGAGCTGGCTCTGCGGTGCGGGGAAGAGGGCTAGAGGCTTCTGCGGAAGCGGGCTCTGCTGCGGTGTGGGAAGAAGGCTAGAGACTCCTGCGGCAGCAGGTTGTGCTGAATTAGCGGGGAATTTATAGATTGCGGATGCTGCGGTGGCTGTAGGAAAATGATAGAGGCTCCAGCCGGAGCGGACGTTGTTGTGGCGGGATACGAAGGAAAGGTAGAGGACCGAACTGAAAGGGAATGCTTGGTGGGATTGCTGGCGAGGGGCTGCGTGGATGGTACGGGTGGATGGGGATGGACTGGGATAATTGCTTTACGTGATTAAAGTCTGGAGATCTTCTTTGATGTGGGAGCTGTCTGATTGAATATAGCTTTTGAAGGCTTCTGACGACCAGCGACCGAGTGTTTGGATTTGCTGCTGGGAGAGGCCTTTTTGGGCTGCTGTTGTTGCTGCGCCAATTCGAAAAGAATGGCTGGAGAAATTATCAGCTGGGGTGCCGGATAGGAGTAGGACGGACTTGAGGTGCTTCTGAAACCAGAAACAGGTGAGGGGACGTCCGTAAAAAAGGGGGTCGGATGTTTTTTTGTTTGTTTGTTTTTTTTTTGGATTGTGATTTCCTGAGCTGGAGGAAGGCTAGGAGGGTTTGAAATGGCTGGATGGGCGACTGGAGGTTGAAGATGTAAACAAAATGGCCTCTCTTTGACTGGTCTGTTTTGCTTTGTTTAATAAAATAGGAAATGGCTTCTTTGCCTAACGCTGCTAGATCGGAGATGGTTGGGTGGTGGCTGGGTTAAAGCTAGATGTGATGGCGAGCTCAGAGCATCTGAGGAAGCCAAAGAAAGCCAGGATAAACATGGCATCTAGCGTATGGGCGGTGTGGATGGGTTGGTAGCCTTTGCGGAGGGTGGGGATGCGTTTGCATAATATATTTTTAGCGTTATAGGTTGGCGGGTGTCTGGGCGGGTGGGGTAGGTTTTTTGTATACCTTTAATGAGTAGGGTAGTCTGGGAATTGGTAATTTGGGTAATTTAAAAAAAAAATTTTTTTTTTTTAAAGGTGCTGAGATAGGAGATGAAGGAGGTAATGGCTAGCAAGGAGAAGTCGGGAAACAATAGCTTGTAAGCTATGTGAAATGTTTTAATACATTTCCATGCTGTTAAGTAAGACTGGAGGGTTCTGGGGGAAACAACTTGGAGAATGGAATTGAGGGAAGAGGTCTCAGGGGGTGGTTCATGGGAATATCAGTTCTGAATAGGAAGGTACTGGGGTCGGTAGCGGGTCCGCCTCTGGCGCCAAGGATCTGAATTTCTGGAAGGAAAAAGGAGAATGAGAGTCAGCTATTTGATTTTTGGACCCAGGAATGTGTTTTGCAGTGATAATAAATTAGAGTGGGGGAATGGGAGCGGCCTTTGTTGACGCAGTGCACGGTAGCTTCGTTGTCGCAATGGACAAGGGATTCTAGTGGCGGACCATTCTTTACCCCATAGTAAAGCTGCAACGACTAAAGGATATAGCTCAAATAGCACTGAGGATGATAGCTGATGCGGAAGATCTGCCAGCTCGGGGGAGGGGGGGGGCATGTGGATGCGAACCAGCGGCCTTGGAAAACGCCTCCGAAACTGACCGAGGGGGTGGCGTCTGTAAACAGTTGGATATCAATTGGGGAAGAAATCAGGTTGTTATAGATGGATAATCCATTCCGTTGTTTAAGGAAGGATATCCATAGACTGAGTTCATTGCGGCAGGGTCAGTTAGGGATATTTGGTCCTCTAGGACGTGGGCGGAGGATGTGAGCGAGAAGATGGGAGATGAAGGGGCAGCCTCGGGGGATGATGCGCATTGCGAATTTAAATGGCCTAAAACGGATAAAAGCTTGCGCTTGGAACAGTAGAGAGGCCTGGAATTTTTGGGAATCCTAGTTGATGCCCAAAAATTAGATAGAAGTGCTGGGGCCTAGGGTTTTGTCTTGGGCGAGGGGAATCCCGAGCTCTGCAAAAATTTTTTGGATAGTCAAAAGATGTGCGGCTGGGAAGGAGTCGGGGGGCGAGATGATTAGAAAGTCGTGGAGATAAACCAGAAACGGGTGGTGAGGTGAGGCGGCAAAGTAATATTTGTTCTGCCAGCGGACGCCAAATAGGTGCCAAAAATCTGGGTGGACGGGCATGACTTAAAGGCAGAGGTGATGTCGACTTTGGCCAGCCAAGCACCGCGACCTGATTTTTTTAATCAGGGTAATGGCTTAGTTGATGTCGTGGTAGTGAAGAGAAAATTCATCGAGCGGGATGAGGCTGTTAATGCTTGGAAACGGGGAATTATGCGGGGACGACAGATCGATTATTAACTTTTTTTTTTTTTTTTAAATACCTGAAAATTTTCTGGTAGCTAAGCCAATGGGGCTGACCCGAAAAAAGGCTGAAGGGAGGAATGGAGAAGGGGCCAGTCATGAAGTTCGCCTCTAATTCTTTTTTTTTTTTTTTTTTTTTAATTAGGAGGTTGACTGATTCAGGTTCAGCAAAAGCAGACTGGAGTTTGGGGCAGATAAGGCTTCGAAAGGAAGACTTAGAGACCTGTTAGAATATAATCTGTAAACTGAAAATCAGTTTGTATAAGTAGAACATGTGTTATGGAAATAACACGTAGCTTTTTAATTATATTTTGGTAAAATCACCGAAATTAACGAAATGACTCGAAAAAAGATTCGTTCATTTTGCTGAATGAGACTCAAAGATCCTTGCGCAATTAGTGGAGGGATGTTCGCGTTGGGATTGGATGGCGGCGCTGCCGGCCATGGGAAGGAAAGGGGAGTGTGGTGAGGCACGGGCTGTGAATGGGATTTTGCCGCCTGGGTTATAAGCTCGCGCTAACGCGGCGGCTTGAAGGAGCTGCTGGGTTGTGATCGAAACCATGAGCGGCGGGCTGGCGTTTGCTTTGGTAGCTCGGTGCGGGATGTTGGCGCTGGCGAGCGCTTGCTGCAGTCCTGCCACGGTCCGTTTCCCTGTGGCTGGGGCGGATGAGAGGGCTGAGGCGTAGGAATATGCTGGGAAATGTGGCTGACACCTGGAAGGTGCCGGTGATGGTGCGGCTTGACGTCGGCGGGTATGAGCGGTGGCAGCGCGAGAAGGCCTGCGGCCCCGTGGTGCAGCCGCGGGCTCGGTTGGAGGATCCTGCAGGGCTATGGGGCCTAAGTTGCGGCTAGGGATGCTGCAGGATCTGATGCCGCTTCAAAGGCGTTATCCTCTGGATAAAAAGCGATCTCGGACATGTTCGCGGTGGTTGGATGTGCCAAAGCGTTGACAAGACAAGAGATGATGAAGGTAGGATTGTGTTATTTATAGGGATTTTTCCTGTGCTGATTGGTTAGGGAGAGTGATTGCTAAGGGTGAATTGGCCGTGTTAATTATCTGTGCGAGCTCCTCCCGTAACTTGTTAATGAAACATCACGATAAGAGCTCACTCAAGTACTGAGGAGCTAAACCGTTTAAGGCTTTATAAATAATTAGCAAGATTTTAAAATCTATACGATGTTTAATAGCGAGCCAGTGCAGTGTTGACTGAACCAGGCTAATATGCTCTGTAAGATTGTAACAGGGATTAATTACACATATAATTTATCATTTAGCTCAAAGGGAATCGAATATGGTTCAATAGGGAATTTGAACAGAATCGCTGTTTTACGGCTGTTTCAGAGTCGACCCGCGATTCTTTCACAAGCCGTTTAACAGGAACTCTGCAATGGATATTACTATCCAGAATATAGTGAAAACACTATATATTAGCACAGTAGCAAAATCAGCAGTTTAAGGCAATAACTTGTAAGCACGAAACACAAGATACTTATCTTTTCTAATAAAAATATGATTTTAATGGATAAACCTAACACATACAAACTAAACTAACATAAAACACACGCATTCACACAGGTTGCAGAAAGAGAAAGTGAGGAAAGAATGAGTTTAAAGGAATGAAAATCTGAAATCCCAAGTTATAGCAATGTGCAATTGCTTAGACCTGAACAACCATCAATCACTTAATTAACCCTCGTATTGAGTCTCTCAAAGAGGTTATTAAACTTTATCAAATGCACCAGTTCAGTTAGAACCTGGAAGTTACTTGCGTTGCCTTTGTCTGTGAAGGGAATTCCTTTCGTCGCTCGTTCCAGAAAGGGTTTTCCCGAGGTTGCTGATTGGTTGGTGGTCGGTCAATGTGATGTCTTCTTGGGCGTTGGCTGGATATGAGAGATGTGCGTGCGCTGTTAAAGTTCAGGTCCGCGAAGACGTTTAAGTCGGTCGCGGCTTGCACAAACTTAACTAGACACGAAACTCTCAACGGAAAGAAATAAAAAGTATTAAAGTAAAAGATAGAAGTGTGGTGATCTCCTCATGTTTCCTTTAGATGAGGAGGCTGGCATTCAGGCCAGGCGGCGTCGAGACGCGGCGGCGCGAAGCACGTGAAGAGCGTTGTAAGGAGTAAGAAAAGTTGCAAGAGATAAGAGAGAGATTTGAGGGTGTCCTTGAGTTTTTAAACTCAGCCTTTGGACACCTCCCAAAATGATGTCTTGACCAATTAGAACATTGGCTGAACTCCGGTGGGCTGCTGGTTCCACCTTCCAAACCATAAATCACAATGTTATCTTATTAGTCCCGTGATCCCAAATTCCCGCTCTTTGCAGAGATAGATTTGGACATGATTTCTATAACAAGACCATAATACATTTCGCAAAGAATTGAATTACAGGAACATTTTGAGAATGCGATTTCCAACTCAGACATATCAAACATCAATATAAACCATTAAACTATTCAATAGTTATCAAAAGGGACATACACAATGAGTGATTAAAACATAATAGGCAAATGTATGGGTTACATATATGATAGGAAGTTATACATAGAAATGAGGAGTTGCTCCTTAGTTCTTTAGCACATTTTAGGCGCATATGTACATCAATAGACAGTTTTCTGTGCCCTTCTGTGAGGGTCTGTTCTCTAAGCTGGGAGGTCAAAAGTTTAGGGAAGGAATTTCCGTTGTGTCCTGTGTGTGGGGGAAAACCAACCATATCGCTAATGACTTTAATCATGTGATGTTCAAAATGTGCATCTCTTTGACCATTAATCTTGGTTACTTGCTCCAAATTTGCCAATCTCCTTACTCGAAGGATTTGATTATGAAGAAGTGTCTTTGTGTTAATTTTGCGAGTTCTTGGTTAGTTAGGTCTGCTTCAGGCTGGCGTTCTGGCGCCAGGCTATGAAACGTCAGATTTATGATGGGCCTCTTGTGGAATGTACGTCTGTAGAAGTGTTCTAACTTCTAATAGACTCTCTTAAATTGTCTGATTCGCGCTGAAATCCTACACATCCCCCTTTCAATCGGTGATGTGTTGTTGGCAGAAGACATCGACGAGCGCTGGAGAGACAAAGGCAGAAGAAGCAGGCAGAAACACAGCAAACAACAAGACAACACTTCCAGGACAGTTACTGTACCGGTGCATGGCATTACGTTATTCGGGTACATGTAGTACCTGGAAAATGGTCGAATTCACATAGAAATTGTTGTTCAAATTTGTTCTCGTATAATGATGCTTTGATCAAATTTTGTGATTAAATTTGTTTGTTTATTTAAGGTTTTAAATTTAGAGACGTTCTGGTGACATCTGTGGTAAAATGATTTGACCTATCTTGCATGGAGCTCTCTGGCTCCCATTCAGTTTAGAATGGTTTGCGGATATTAGGTGTGGCAAGTCAATCCTAATATCAGACCTTTGACCCTTGTAGGGTGGCTAGGAGTTTCACCTGCTAAAGTAAGAGAGGAAGGGAAGCGATAGGCAAGAGGAAAAACAAAACAAAACAAAGAAAATTAGCTGCGGGTTTTCCTAGTCAGGGTTGCGAGTACTATTGAGCTAGGATGGCAGGTGCAGCTGATGTGTCATGTACCTTAACATAGTGTCAGGTGTTCTATCTGGGGTGAGAATAGTTGCATATTCCTTCCTGGTGGATGTAAAACTATGTTAAGCTGAGATTTGAATATTCTACTCGTGGGAAGAATATGTTTGTCAAAGGTGTTATCAGTAGGTGTGGTTACCTCTGGGTTGTGAATGTTAATTGTGCAGTGTATGTATGGTCAGATCTGTTTCAGTCTGTTTTGGCTCCCCCTTTTCTTGTAGGTCGGTGAAGATGCTCTCTGCATCGTTGGCTTGGGTGAGGGTGTGTTCAGATGGGCGTCAGTCCAGCAAGGCAGGAAGTTCTTTAGCAGACAGTCGGAAGTAGTTTGGCATGGCTGTGTGAAGCTGGGGTGCAAAACTTTGTCTCCTATGTTGCATTTCACTTGTGATGCCTTCTGGTTGTGGCAGACTTTCTGACCTTCTGTGCTTTAGTGGTTGCTGTTGCACAGACATGAATGTGGTTCATGGAGTTGAAGTTCATTCGACAGTTTCTTTGGAAGTGATGGGTGACTGAGGTGATGTTCTTTGGTACCTCAGAGTTTTCATCAGCGGTTGGCTGTGAGAGACTTGTTTGTTCTGGGTGGTTGTTGAACAGGTGCTTGTCATCTCTGATGCGGTGGTGTACCAGGTGATTGTCGGCCTTCCGTTCTGTCGCTGGTCACAGCGAGCATGACTTCTGTTTCTAGTCATTTGTGTCTAGCTGGTTTTCAAGGGACTCTTTCAGTTGTTTCATGACTTGTTCCATGTCTTCTGAGGGTGAACAGTCTTGTTCTTGTGTAGACTTAGCACTGTGGGTGTCTAAGTGGTGCTGATGTGGGTTCTGTCTTTGCTTACCCACTCTAGTTGTTGTTGGACAAGCCGGTCGTTTGGCTTTGCACGTCCAGTTAGGTTTCCAGCTGATCCCTTCTTTTGGGTTTCTTGAGAAGTGTGGCTGGTCCCATGGCTTTTCCCAGCAGTTGGGCTGATAGCTGTTGCGGACATGGGGCTCACGATCTCTTTGCTCTTGATGGAAGACTCGGGTGTTGTGATGCCACTGGGTGTCGTCCAGTGCAAGGCTTGAGTCTTCGGTTACAGAGTTCAAGAGTGTGGAGGTTTTGTTACCTTTCTTTGAGGTCAACTTTTGCTTGGTGTAGACCTTCTGTGTTAGATCGCGCAACTGTTGGATGGTCATGGAGCGCGGACAGGCCATGACGCCGAGGTGACGACTGACTCCAGGGTGCAGATTTTTCAGAAAAAGGCTTTTGAAGCTCACCTCTTCTTCATGGTCAGGTTTGTTGTGTGCACCGAAGTAAGCTTTTCGGAGTCGGTTGTAGTAGGTTTGTGGCGTCTCTTGTCGACCTTGTTTGGTCTCCAAGGCAGTTAACAGTCCATATTCAGACTCAGGGTCTGTAAACTCTTTGATCAGGACCTCACAAAGTAGCTGGTAGTTTGACTTTGTGTGACTGAGTTGTCGATCTATGAAGTTTCGTACCTCGACACTTGACGTTGCTCTTAGGAGGTACAACCTGTCTCTGTCAGTCACATGAGGTCTCATTTCTAAATGAAAATTAATATCTTGCAGGTGGGCCTGGATGTCGTGGCCCTCTTTGGAGTTCGGGTCAAACTGTCTGATGCTTTTAGACAGCTTGTTGAGGTCTTTGATGGTCAACCCAGGTGCAGTTCCAAGGTCTGCTTGGATGGGGTTTCTGCTTTCAGTGGCAGGAAAGAGCTGTGTGGCGAAGGCTAGTGATGTTTCGGGAAGTGGTTTTTCACTTCCTTCGTTGGATGTCAGTTCTTGGATGTGAGACTTAGCTCTGCTCAGCAGTGGTGAGGCTGAGATATGCTTCGCTCTTCTTGGCTCTTGTTCCAGTTCATAAGCATATTTTAACTCTTTTCTGACCACGTAGAGCTCATTGTTGGCATTATCTAGATGTTGGGTCAGATTGTCTATTTCAGTGCTGTACCTTTCAAGGTGGTTTTCTAAGGCACTGATTTCAGCATTCTTGTTGCTGATGTCGTTCTTGGCTTTCTCTAGTAGCTGTTCGGCATACTGGAGTCTGTTTACCAGGTCTCCCTGGGCAGCCTTTGCTTGTTGCTGGTCAAGTTGAGCTGTTGCCAGGGCTGCTTGGAGCTTTTTAACTTGTTCCGTTGTTTCCTGCTCCCTCTCGTTGGGTGCTTTGAGTTGATCTTGAACTTTCACTTCCAGCTTGTCTATGCGGCGTTGAGCACGTGACAGCTCCTCTAGGAGATGGGTGATGTTCTTGTCGCTCAGTTTCAGCTGGGTTGTGAAGGCATCGCTTAGGGAGCTGGTGATTTTGACTAGCTCCTCGTGGTTGTTGTTCTGGCTTGAATCTTGTGTCAGGAACCTTCTCATTAAGAATAATAACAGTTCAAAGGTCTTGGGGGTGAGGCTGTCCGTCATGCCTCTCAGCCAAGTGTTCACATCTTCCCCATGGGCAAGGGGGTCTGCAGTCTGTGGCATGTTTGCACGCTGAGGAGAAGGGAGACTGACACAGATCTGTGTGAAGTAGAAGCCTATGTGTGGTGGGACAACTAAGTGTTGTGTCAGTGATTGACCTAAGTGACCTAATGAAATGTGGTGATGATAGTGTTGGTCTCAGGGTGTCTAGGTAGACTAGTGATGTGAAGACTTCGTCACTCTAATGAGGAAGAGGAAAAAAGAGAAAAAGGTGAAAACAAGTCAGTGAAATAAAACAATTCCCTTTTCCAATGGGAGGAATTTTACTTGGATTTTGTAAAAAGGTAAACAATATTATTATATCTCTGTTCGAGACGTGAATATAATAATAATGCTGGTATCTCTTTTCTTAGTCTGACAGGATTGACACCGAACACCTTACAGTTGGACCGCTTACCAAGGAGGCTTCGAAAGCAACGGGTGTTCAACACTTATCTCTAATAATTGATCTCAGTATGGGATGAGATGCAAAAATTTGGAATGCGTTTTCAAATTCAGGGAGGTTAGGAAGAACAAAGGAGGGTTTGATTACAATCAAATTCATAAGGATGATTACTGTTCTTTGGCAAGATTTTGCATTTCATTCACTTAGAATCGATTGATGGTTCTTACAGGTCCCTGCAAATGTGAGGAGTAAAGAAGCAAGAAAGCAGGAGAGACTTGGGTAGAAGGGAAGGGAAGGAGACTCAGCAAATTGAGTGGATCGGGTCCACTCACAGGCTGCGTGGCTGTTATACCCGACTACGAGTAGCGTGTTGTTTATAGTTGCTGCACAACTAATGAAACACCAATAAAATTAGAGTGAAAGAGAGTTGTCTTTCTAATTTATTTGAACTCGTAGCGAGGGATAACAATGTCTCCTATTAAAGCTCAGGTGTGTCGTTCCCAAGCTAGGATACAAGGAGGTAAAGGAGAAAGGTAAAGTAGAATGAAATTAAAAGTAATAAATGGCAAAATAATCAAAATGAAATTAAGTGCATGAGGAAAAACACAAAATAAAATAAACAAATAAAATAAAATAAAAATGGAGGTTAATTGTATAACCAAGAAAGGAAGCAAATAGGGGTAAAAACGCAATTAAAGAAATGAGTAAGTGTGATTCTGAATAGAATCTGTTGATAGGGGTAACAAATCAATTAGGTAAAATAAGTTACCCTTAACTTTCAAAGTTCAAGGCTTATTAGTACCTAAAATGATTGACCTAAAAGAGAGAATACTAGAAATAATGATCATATGTGTCACAAAGGCGGATGACTGAGAGTGAGGATCCAAATGCAAGGCTTTATTAAGCAGATAGTAGTCAGACAGACAGGGTCGAAAACACCAGCAAACAACAACAGCAAAGATAATCCAAGAGCGTAATCCAGTAAACAGGCGTGGGGTCAAAATCCAGGAGGGCAGTCCAAAGTAAACAAATGAAATGAAAACAAGAAACTAGAAAACTATAGCTAAGACTGAGAAAACAAAAACAGAACTATGGCTAGGGAACAACAAGGAGACTAGGAAACCTGAGAGCAATGGAAAACGCTTGGTAGAGTCCGCTGGAGCAAAACAATACTTCGCGATGTGTGTGTGTGCTGAGCTGGCTTTTATTGCAGACAAACAGGAAGTAACCAGTGAAGCAGCAGAGGGAGCAGCAACAGTCTGTGAGGGGCAAGGCTCCCTCTGCTGGCCTGGTGTGACATAGCCCCCCCCCAAGGAGCGGCTTCCAGACGCTCCAAAAAACAACAGGAAAAAACAGTCCAGGGGAGCGGTGGGGGGGCCAGGAGACTGAGGCAGAACAGGTTGGGCAAAGGCCCTCCAGAGCAGAGCTGGAGGCAGAGCAGTCCTCTGAGGTGGAGCAAGAGGCTTAGGAGCCCTCCAGGGCGGAGCAGGAGGTGGAGCGGCCCTCCGGGGCGGAGCAGGAGGCTTAACGACCCTCCGGGGCAGAGCAGGAGGCGTAGAAGCCCTCCAGGGCGGAGCTGGAGGCAGAGCAAGAGGCTTAACAGCCCTCCAAGGCGGAGCAGGAGGCGTAACAGCCCTCCAGGGCGGAACAGGAGGCGCAGGAGCCCTCCAGGGCGGAGCAGGCACCCTCCAGGGCGGAGCAGGAGGCGCAGGAGCCCTCCAGGGCGGAACAGGAGGCGCAGGAGCCCTCCAGGGCGGAGCAGGCGCCCTCCAGGGCGGAACAGGAGGCGCAGGAGCCCTCCAGGGCGGAACAGGAGGCGCAGGAGCCCTCCAGGGCGGAGCAGGCGCCCTCCAGGGTGGAGCAGGAGGCGCAGGAGCCCTCCAGGGCGGAACAGGAGGCGCAGGAGCCCTCCAGGGCGGAACAGGAGGCGCAGGAGCCCTCCAGGGCGGAACAGGAGGCCGCATCATGGACTGGGACCTGGGGAGAGCAGAGACAGAGGAGGCAGACAGAGCAAGGAGAGAGGTAGAGAGTTCATGGGGGAAGGTGGCCTCCATAGTCGTGACTAGGCAGACGAGAACTTCAGGAATGGCTTTCGTGGTCGTGTCAGAGACGACAGTGAGTCTAGGCGGTGCAGGCACAGTGTGAAGCCCTGGCGGAGCAGACAGAGCAGGGAATCTTGGTGGAGCAGGTAGAGCAGGGAACCCTGGTGGTGCTGGCAGGGCAGGGAGCATTAGCGGTGCAGGCAGAGCTTGAAGCCTTGGCGGTGCAGGCAGAGCGTGAAGCCTTGGCGGTGCAGGCAGGGCGTGAAGCCTTGGCGGTGCAGGCAGAGCGTGAAGCCTTGGCGGTGCAGGCAGAGCGTGAAGCCTGGGCGGTGCAGGCAGAGCGTGAAGCCTGGGCGGTGCAGGCAGAGCGTGAAGCCTGGGCGGTGCAGGCAGAGCGGGGAATTCCGCCATGAACGCCACCTCCAAAAGAGGTATAGGCGCGGTGGACAGGTGGGCAGACTCATGGGCAGAAGAGGCCTCTGGGGCGCAGTGTGCAGCCCACACACTCAAAATGGCGATAGCCATAACAGGTAACGCAGTGGGCAATAGAATGCCTACCGGGTCAGTGGGTGTGCGGCTTTGGAGCGTTGGCTCTGCGGGACTTGGGAGCATTGGCTCTGCATGGCTTGGGAGCGTTGGCTCTGTATGGCTTGGGAGCGTTGGCTCTGCATGGCTTGGCTCTGAAGGAACGAGTGCTGCGACATGACTTGACCTGACAGGAACAGCAGCTGTATCTTGACCTGACTTGACAGGAACAGTGACTGTGACGTGACTTGTCTTGGCAGGAACAGCGACTGTGACGTGGCTTGACTTGGCAGGAACGGCGGCTGGTACAAGTTCAAGGGAAGCAGACACGGCATTAACAGGCGATGGTTTGGTTGACGTGGCGTTTGCAGTTGCTGGTTTGGTTGGCGTGGTATTGGCAGATGCTGGCTTGGCTGACGTGGCGTTGGCAGGGGCTGGCTTGGCTGACGTGGCGTTGGCAAGGGCTGGCCTGGCTGACGTGGCGTTAACAGGTGCTGGCTTGGCTGGTGCTGATAGTAAGGGTCCAATTGCATGAGCTGACAGCAGTGGTGGGTCCTCCAAGCTTGATATGAGTCTCTGATAAGTCCTGGAGTGGTGAAAGTTTGATGCCGTAGCCACCCTGTTGATAGCAGACTCAATTATGGCGACCATCTTACGTGCAGGTTCAGGCGTGGGGGCCATTTTGTGTGCAAGCTTGGGAGTGGCGGTCCTCCTGGGTGCTGGTTCTGGCATGGCGACCATCCTTGCAGCGGGCTCTGGCGTGGCGGCCATCTTTGCAGCAGGCTCTTGCGTGGCGGCCATCTTTGCAGCAGGCTCTGTCGTGGCAGCCATCTTTGCAGCAGGCTCTGTCGTGGCAGCCATCTTTGCAGCAGGCTCTGGCGTGGCAGCCATCTTTGCAGCAGGCTCTGGCGTGGCAGCCATCTTTGCAGCAGGCTCTGGCGTAGCGGCCATCTTAGCAGCAGGCTCTGGCGTGGCGGCCATCTTGACTAGGAACTCAGGAACGGGAGCCATCTTGTGAACGGGCTTTGGGACGGTGGCCATCTTGTGATCAGACTCGGGAAGGGCGGCCATCTTGGGAATTGTCTCAGGAACAGCAGCCATCTTGTGATCAGGTTCGGGGGTGGCGGCCATCTTGTGATCGGGCCTTGGGGTGGCAGCCATCTTGGGGGCAGACTCTGGAGTGGCGGCAGCCATCCTGGGTGCAGATTCTGGAATGGCGGCCATCTTGTGAACTGGCTCAGGAACAGCAGCCATCTTGTGATCAGGTTCGGGAATGGCGGCCATCTTGTGAACAGGCTTGGGGCTGGCAGCCATCTTGTGAACAGGTTTGGGGGTGGCAGCCATCTTGTGAACAGGTTTGGGGATGGCGGCCATCTTGTGAGAGAACTTAGACACGGTAGATTTCTTGTGAGCTGGGTCCAATTGGGTGACCATCTTGAACGCAGACTCGGGAAGAATCGTCATCCCATGAGCAGATTCTGGAAAGGCAGCCATCTTGTGAATAGATGCAGGAAAGGTAGCCATCTTGTGAAGGGGCTCTTGAAGGACAGCTGTCTTGTGAGCAGGCCTTGAAATGGCGGCCATCTTGTGAACGGGCTTTGGGATGGCAGCCATTTTGTGCTGAGACTCTAGGCTAGCAGATATCCTGTGCTGAGGCCCTACTAGTACTCCCACAGTGTATGGAGATCCACAGTGCAACAACACAAAGTCCATAAACTGTGTGAGGCTCCAACTAGGGTCCTCATCAGGTAAAATGTCACTGATATCTGCGTCCAACCCACTCCAGAAACATTCCTTCAACATAACATCGTCACAAGGTGCCAGGTGACTGTAAGTAATGAATTCCTCAACATACCATTCGATGGGACGGCCATCTTGAGAAATGGAGCAGAGGAAACTTACGGGGTCTGATAACCTTCCTGCGGAATCCATCCTGAAGGGTAGTTCTGCTGGTGGATAAAGCCGCTGGATCCGGGTGTGGCGAAGTATTCTGTCACAAAGGCGGACGACTGAGAGTGAGGATCCAAATGCAAGGCTTTATTAAGCAGATAGTAGTCAGACAGACAGGGTCGAAAACACCAGCAAACAACAACAGCAAAGATAATCCAAGAGCGTAATCCAGTAAACAGGCGTGGGGTCAAAATCCAGGAGGGCAGTCCAAAGTAAACAAATGAAATGAAAACAAGAAACTAGAAAACTATAGCTAAGACTGAGAAAACAAAAACAGAACTATGGCTAGGGAACAACAAGGAGACTAGGAAACCTGAGAGCAATGGAAAACGCTTGGTAGAGTCCGCTGGAGCAAAACAATACTTCGCGATGTGTGTGTGCTGAGCTGGCTTTTATTGCAGACAAACAGGAAGTAACCAGTGAAGCAGCAGAGGGAGCAGCAACAGTCTGTGAGGGGCAAGGCTCCCTCTGCTGGCCTGGTGTGACAATATGAAATGACCAGATGAGGAAATTCAAATGAGTCCAAATAAATTTAATGTTTGAATTAAATTTGAATTTGTCACAATTAATAATTGTGAAGTAATATTCCCCTTTCTAGTAAAATGCATATAAAGTGGTAAAGTTAGAAAATTGAGAAATAGGACAGAAAAATAGCCCAACAGGTGTATTAGTTCAGAGGTTTAAAGGGTTAAATCACTTTAGCTTTGCCCACACACACTTTATTCAACCACTGGATGTTAATGCTAACTGCTAACCTTTGAGGCTAATCTTTAGCATAGACTTCAATGTAAAAGCAACAGTTTCGTTAGCTTAGCAATAGCAACACAGTAGAGTTTGTTTATAGTATGACGTCAATGTGCTGCGCGTGCGCAGTTCAGAGTTGCTCCGGAAGTAGGTTAAGACTTCCGAGTCACCATCGTAGCTACGGCAACCAAAACAAACTATAGTGAGCTAAGCACATGAAGCATTACATTGCAAGTTCAGTTAAGAATGTTACATGAAATGGCAGCGCATTTCAACACTGTACACATAACAAGACCACTTCTAGTTGGTTTTGCGATGTGGCGCTTTAAACTCTTAGTTCGTTCAGAGTTGGATTTAAACTTTATTTAAGTGGCAGCTTGGCGCTGCAAATGAGGAAACAAAATAATAAATGATCTCGGCGGATCATAAATCTCCGTGCCAGTTTCTCTGAGCACGTAGACACAACCGATTTTATTCGCTGTTGTTTAGAGTTAAACTTTACTTGATCAAGATTTAAAACACTCCCGTTTAAATCGCACTGTTTCACTTAGTGAACAGACACAAACAGGCAAGCATTATTTCTAATGTTTAACCAGGGGAGTCAAATTACATAGTTGCTTTGACAATGGAACACGCATTGACAATTAAACTATGAATAATAAGGCCTTTAACCCTTTGAGCAGTACGGTCCCACATATGGGATTCTAATTTCTGTGCCCCTGGGAGTACGGTCCCACATATGGGATTTGGAACGTTCGGTGACGTCACGCAGCTGACAAATTCAAACTGCGCTTTGGCGCGATGGCTGGCGCTGAGCCAGAGACGGACGAGCTCTGCACTTGTCATACAATCACAACTATGCAGTGTTTTTAACCACATAACGCTTATTTTAGGTTTCAGACATTTAAATACACATAAGTACTAGTAAAAGGAGACATTTAGAGTTTGTAAAATACACACATAGGTCTATGGAAGCAGCAAATAACCATCTATTCAAATATAATTTGCCGATGTGTTTTATTTCTATCACATACACATAGGCAAAGTAACTAAAAGGTTCACTCTATTCCTCCAGCCACTTACTTGCATGTATTTCGGGAGAAACAGATGAATGTATGTGATGTAAACACGGCTGACAGGACTCTGTGAACCGCAGCGCGAACAAACATGGCCGCGCCCATCTCACGTTACAAATCACGATCCAGATCATTTACATAGGGTTTTAAACGACGAATCATACTAATTCACACATATTTGTGAATCGGAATATTAGATAGTTCAAGGCATGGTAAGCAAGTGTGTGAGTATTCTGGATAAAAAAGGAAAAACGAAATTAAAGCGATCCATCTGTCATACAGTGTTATTGTGACTGTGTTGTGTCACGTGACAAGCATGACGCGTCGCCATGGAAACAAAAGGGACGAACGTTCTAAAATAACGGTCGCTTAAAAAAAACTCACTCTCGGGGGTCCACTAGAATATTTTAAACTCACCACTGAAAGGGTTAAATAGATTGAGGGACACGCTCAAACTATCCTTTATTCGTCGATTTATTTTCCCTTTTAATTACTGCAGTTTAGTTCCGTTCAGCTAACGGTGACTGAGATATAGCAATTGAATGGCACTGGAACACGCAATGACATTAATTCAACTATAAATAAGGCATTACAGAAAATGAGGGACACGCTCAATTTCGACCTTATTGTACGATCTCAGACCTTAACTTTAAACTCACTTACTACAGTTTAAAAAGTAGAGAGACGTTCTCGAGTTACCGTCCTCTGCATTCACTCTAGGTTTCATTCATTCAAGCGGGCGGCCGCGCTGCTTACGTCACACACACACGCACATACAGTCTAGACTCAGACGCTCTCATCCACAGAAATAGAAAATATTAAATAACTTGGTTGTGCTTACAATTTAGATTAAACTGCCCGCATTCTCTCCACCAATATAGGTAAGATTGTAACAGGGATTAATTACACATATAATTTATCATTTAGCTCAAAGGGAATCGAATATGGTTCAATAGGGAATTTGAACAGAATCGCTGTTTTACGGCTGTTTCAGAGTCGACCCGCGATTCTTTCACAAGCCGTTTAACAGGAACTCTGCAATGGATATTACTATCCAGAATATAGTGAAAACACTATATATTAGCACAGTAGCAAAATCAGCAGTTTAAGGCAATAACTTGTAAGCACGAAACACAAGATACTTATCTTTTCTAATAAAAATATGATTTTAATGGATAAACCTAACACATACAAACTAAACTAACATAAAACACACGCATTCACACAGGTTGCAGAAAGAGAAAGTGAGGAAAGAATGAGTTTAAAGGAATGAAAATCTGAAATCCCAAGTTATAGCAATGTGCAATTGCTTAGACCTGAACAACCATCAATCACTTAATTAACCCTCGTATTGAGTCTCTCAAAGAGGTTATTAAACTTTATCAAATGCACCAGTTCAGTTAGAACCTGGAAGTTACTTGCGTTGCCTTTGTCTGTGAAGGGAATTCCTTTCGTCGCTCATTCCAGAAAGGGAGGTTGGGAGGGAGGCTCATTTTCCCGAGGTTGCTGATTGGTTGGTGGTCGGTCAATGTGATGTCTTCTTGGGCGTTGGCTGGATATGAGAGATGTGCGTGCGCTGTTAAAGTTCAGGTCCGCGAAGACGTTTAAGTCGGTCGCGGCTTGCACAAACTTAACTAGACACGAAACTCTCAACGGAAAGAAATAAAAAGTATTAAAGTAAAAGATAGAAGTGTGGTGATCTCCTCATGTTTCCTTTAGATGAGGAGGCTGGCATTCAGGCCAGGCGGCGTCGAGACGCGGCGGCGCGAAGCACGTGAAGAGCGTTGTAAGGAGTAAGAAAAGTTGCAAGAGATAAGAGAGAGATTTGAGGGTGTCCTTGAGTTTTTAAACTCAGCCTTTGGACACCTCCCAAAATGATGTCTTGACCAATTAGAACATTGGCTGAACTCCGGTGGGCTGCTGGTTCCACCTTCCAAACCATAAATCACAATGTTATCTTATTAGTCCCGTGATCCCAAATTCCCGCTCTTTGCAGAGATAGATTTGGACATGATTTCTATAACAAGACTATAATACATTTCGCAAAGAATTGAATTACAGGAACATTTTGAGAATGCGATTTCCAACTCAGACATATCAAACATCAATATAAACCATTAAACTATTCAATAGTTATCAAAAGGGACATACACAATGAGTGATTAAAACATAATAGGCAAATGTATGGGTTACATATATGATAGGAAGTTATACATAGAAATGAGGAGTTGCTCCTTAGTTCTTTAGCACATTTTAGGCGCATATGTACATCAATAGACAGTTTTCTGTGCCCTTCTGTGAGGGTCTGTTCTCTAAGCTGGGAGGTCAAAAGTTTAGGGAAGGAATTTCCGTTGTGTCCTGTGTGTGGGGGAAAACCAACCATATCGCTAATGACTTTAATCATGTGATGTTCAAAATGTGCATCTCTTTGACCATTAATCTTGGTTACTTGCTCCAAATTTGCCAATCTCCTTACTCGAAGGATTTGATTATGAAGAAGTGTCTTCGTGTTAATTTTGCGAGTTCTTGGTTAGTTAGGTCTGCTTCAGGCTGGCGTTCTGGCGCCAGGCTATGAAACGTCAGATTTATGACGGGCCTCTTGTGGAATGTACGTCTGTAGAAGTGTTCTAACGTCTAATAGACTCTCTTAAATTGTCTGATTCGCGCTGAAATCCTACAGCTCATACTTTCTGGTTCTAGTAAAAACTCTAGCTGATGCATTTTGGACCAGCTGGAGTTTGTTTACTAAGCATGCAAAACAACTGCCCAATAAAGCATTACAATAATCTATCCTTGAGGTCATGAACGCATGGATTAACGTTTCTGCATTTGAGAGCATAGGTCGTAATTTCGATATATTCTTTAGATGAAAAAATGTGGTTTTGCAAATGCTAGAAATGTGGCTTTCGAAGGAAAGATTGCCATCGAATAGGACACCTAGGTTCCTGACTGATGATGAAGAATTGACAGAGCAGTCATCGAGTATTAGACAGTGTTTTAGGTTATTACATGCGGAGGTTTTAGGTCCAATAATTAACACCTCTGTTTTTTTCAGAATTTAGCAGTAAGAAATTCCAATCCAATCCGTCATCCAATTTTTTATATCAACTATGCATTCTGTTAGCTTTTCAAATTGGTATGTTTGGCTGGACCGTGAAGAAATATAGAGCTGCATATCATCAGCATAACAGTGAAAGTTAACACCATGTTTCCTGATGATATCTCCCAAGGGTAATATATAAAGCGTAAAAAGTAATGGCCAACTGCACTTGTGATTGATATGATACCTCATCATTCAGTGCTACGAATCGATGCCGGTCAGATAAGTACGTTTCGAACCACGCCAGTGCACTACCACTAATACCACTAATGTTTTGGGGCCCTGAAGAAGTTTTGACATGCCCTGGCATTTGAGCTTTTTTCAGTATCTTAAAAACATATGAATGGCCTAAATCAGATTACACTGTAATCAGCACAAATTGGGCTACAATAATATGTAAGCAACATGAATGTAACTGTTTGTGTTTTTGAGAAAACAACGTTTATGCGTGCTTAGTGAAAAACAAAATTTTTGAAGTCACTGAAATAAGATCATGAAACACATACAAAATATTTGTTCACAAGACTTTTGAGAACTGGATGTGGTAGGCTAGAGTTTTTTCTACCAAATGATGTGAAAATCATCTAGTTCACTTGTTTACACAAAACAGTATATTGATTTAAATTTTTTGAAGACACTTTTTGTTTAGAATGGCTGTATGCGAGGAGGCGTGAATGATCATGCATAATGCTGTGATTTACACCTGAGAAGACAAAGACCTGCATAATGAGCCGCATAATGAGCCATTCAGTCAAATGTGTGACTTAGAGGGACCTAAAGAAAGAATGAAGGAGGAATGTAAGGACAAAATATGTTTGTAGCTTATTTTGAATAGATTTATTTATCACGCAAAATAACTTGAGATTCACTTGTGAATATTGACCACAACATTCTTTTAAATAGACTTGCACTGGCATGGTTCAAATCGTACTTATCAGACCGTCATCAGTTTGTGGCAATAAATGAAGAGGTATCATTTAAATCGCAAGTGCAGTATGGAGTACCTCAAGGCTCAGTACTAGGGCCATTACTTTTTACGCTTTACATGTTACCCTTGGGAGATATCATCAGGAAACATGGTGTTAGCTTTCATTGTTATGCTGATGATACTCAGCTCTATATTTCTTCACAGCCCGGCAAAACATATCAATTCGAAAAACTAACAGAATGCATAGCTGATATTAAAAACTGGATGGCGAATAACTTCTTACTGTTAAATTCTGAAAAAAAAACTGTGTTAATTATTGGACCTAAAACCTCCACAAGTAATAACCTAAAACACAGTCTAATACTAGATGGCTGCTCTGTAAATTCGTCGTCATCAGTTAGGAACCTAGGCGTCCTATTCGATAGCAATCTCTCCTTTGAGCCACATTTCTAGCATTTGCAAAACCGCATTTTTCCATCTTAAAAATATATCAAAATTACGACATATGCTATCAATGTCAAATGCTGAAACATTAATTCATGCGTTCATGACCTCAAGGGTAGATTATTGTAATGCTTTATTGGGTGGTTGTTCTGCACGCTTGATAAATAAACTCCAGCTGGTCCAAAATGCTGCAGCTAGAGTTCTTACTAGAACTAGAAAGTATGACCACATTAGCCCGGTTCTGTCAGCACTGCATTGGCTCCCTATAAAACATTGTATAGATTTTAAAATCTTACTAATTACTTATAAAGCCCTCAATGGTTTAGCTCCTCAGTACTTGAGCAAGCTTCTATCACATTATAGTCCCTCACGTCTGCTGCGTTCTCAAAATTCTGGCAATTTGATAATACCTAGAATATCAAAATCAACTGCGGGCGGCAGATCATTTTCTTATCTAGCGCCTAAACTCTGGAACAATCTACCTAACACTGTTCGGGAGGCAGACACAATCTGTCAGTTTAAATCTAGATTAAAGACACATCTCTTTAACCTGGCTTACACATAAAACATTAACACATTCCTATAACTCAAATCCGTTAAAGGATTGTTAGGCTGCATTAATTAGGTCAACCGGAACCAAAAACACCTCCCATAACATCTGATGCACTCGTTGCATCGTAAAAAGAATGGCATCTACAGTACGCTTATATTAGTCTGTTTCATTCTTATTCCGAGGTCACCGTAGTCACTAGATCCAGCCTGTATCCAGATCAGATGGTCACTGCAGTCTCCCGGATCCAGTCTGTACCCAGCTTAGATCATGGATCACCACCTGGAGATGACTTCAATAGCCATGGATGTCAACCAGATGAGCTCCAGAGACGGATCATCAATGAAGACCTCGCCAATCTAGACGGTCATCGGTGCCACACCGCGGGATCCTGACGAGTTCTCTACAATCAGACATTGGTACAAACTGCTGGTTTGGTCTGGCCAGAGGAGAACTGATCCCCCGACTGAGCCTGGTTTCTCCCAAGGTTTTTTTCTCCATTTCTGTCACCTGTGGAGTTTTGGTTCCTTGCCGCTGTCGCCTCTGGCTTGCTTAGTTGGGGACACTTTCCAGCGATATCGTATTCTATTTGAACTGAACTGGATGATATCACTGAATTCATTGATGAACTGCCTTTAACTGAAAATTGATTATTTACAATAATGCGTTACTTACACACTATTGTGCTGTTTAAATACTGTGCAGTTGCTTTGACACAATCTGTATTGTTAAAAGTGCTATATAAATAAAGGTGACTTGACCAACATAGTTTTCAAGTCTATTTAAAAGAATATTGTGGTCCATAGTATCAAACGCAGCACTAAGATCCAGTAGCAACCCCCCGGTCCTCGGACCCATCGCCTCTACCTTGGCTCCTGCGTTTTCACCATGGCTTGTCATCTCACTCCACCGGGCTCTCTCATCCCTCCAGCTCCACCTTGGTCAGTAGTTGACCATCAGCTTCTAAATAAATAAAAATAACAGCCTCTTGTGCTCCAGCACCTCATAGAGGAGTGGGTGGGAAAGAAAGATTTTTCTTTTCATTTCTTTTCTTGACTTTTCTTTGTGATAACATATCTGAGATCCTTCTTCTCTTACTCCTTGATGCCTGAGAAGTTCAGCCACAGATCACTTTGTAGCCACTGTAAGCCTGGAAGAACCTCAGACACTTTGATCTTCTCAGATATGCACAATACAAACACAGTGTATAAGCATAAAGGCATTTATTTCCACATTTCACTGAGAGGTGATGTGGGAAAGTTTCTTTCTCAACTATCCTTCCTTCACATTTGTTTCAAGTGATATTTACAGTCAAATTTGATATCATTTGAAATGTCTCAGTGCAACTGGTACAATGGTCTTGATCCTACAAGAAATAAACTAAAAGAAAATAAAGATTGTAAAGGTTAGAGTTAATTTTGCCTACTGTAGAGGGTGTGCCCTTTTCCAGTGTATTTTATGCAAATTATCATCTGTCCTCAAAAGGTGTAAACTGCCCATGTTTGGTATTGGTCTGAGTACTTAAGAAAAAAATGCCCATAGATCATAGATTAGGCGTTAAATGCGATCATTTTCTTTTTTAATGCCCAAACTCTGGAACAATCTACCTAGCACTTTTGTGTCCAGAAATCAGCATCAGGAGCAATAGACAGGTCTGATTTCCATTTAGCTTTGGTAAACTAAATGTTTTGTCTGATTTTATTATAATTCTGTATATTTTGGAGAGTAGTTTGAGGAAAATATATTAATTAACTCTGATTATTACTATGAAAGATGTGTTGAAGTTGTGTGATGCCCTTTTCTGCTTGTGTGTAAGTTCAGCGTCTTCTTATTAACTGTTAAATCTGGGTTATTCCAAATGAGCTAGTATTTAGATGGTGTAAGAGGAACGTTTGTGATATGGTGAAATTTCCACCAGGCTGTCAAAGTTGCTGCTATTGTTTTTGATTGTCTGACTATAGAATGGTAAATCTGAAATTTGAATATCCTTACAAATTGTTTACTCAGTATCTAGCCATATGTTTGGGTGAACCTATTTGAAGCTGATTGGCCATTGGTAGAAATGTGGTGCGTCCAGTCCTCTTTTTGTGTTTGGTTTCTGTAGAGTAGTTAATTTAATTCTTGGGGTCTTATTTTTTCAGTAAAATTTGGTAATGATTGAGTATAAAGATTTAAACCAGGTGAGGGTGGGTTGTGTTGGAAACACTGAGAATCATCCAAACTATTGGGATGTAATTAAAGAATAGAAGATTTACTCTATATTAAATATTTAATATTTAGTATTAATATTTAATATTTAGAAATATTGCAGAATGAATCAATAAGTTGAACTGTTTCTTGTAATGATGATCTTGGGTCTTGTAAATACAGTAATAAGTCATTTGCATAAAGACTGATTTTGTGCTGTATTTAATGTTTGAACTACTTTAATGTAGCTGTTTTGGCAGATTACTGCTGCTAACGGTTCAATAAAAAATGGTGAATAATGAGGGGGGGGGGGGGGTAGGCATCCTTGTCTAGTTCCCTGGTGCAGAGTAAAGCTACGTGATGTTAGTCTATTGGTGATGACACTGGCTTAATATGATGTACACAGAATTTTATTCCAATTAATGAATGACTCCCCAAAACCAAACCTCTCTAATGTGGAAAACAGGAATTTCCAGTTGACCCTATATCAAAAGCTATAATTGTGTAATGCTATAATGGTTTTTGCTTTTTGAATTAAAAATAATACATTATGGATGTTAGTCTACCTTTAATGAAACCGCTTTGATTTGAATGTATTATAGATGTTGTGACCTTTTCTATTCTGTGGACTAATACATTGGCAATGGTTTTAATGTCAGCACTGATCAGAGGAATGGGACAATAGCTTGATGGTAATGTTGTATCTTTATTGGGTTTGAGACAAAGTGAAATTATGGCTATATTCATATTGGTTGGGAGTTTTAAATGTGTTGTGACTCACTTAAAATTCTGATGAAGTGGACCAAAAGTGTTTATAGAACTCAGTGGGGAATCTATCAGAAACTGTTGCTTTATTATTCGGCATGAGTTGCAGTGCTGTAGTAGAAGTAGTTTTGTCACAATCATCAGCTGGAGTGCCCGGCAGCCCCACTAGAGGGCACTCCAGTGTTTACCGTTTATGTTATGTGTTGTCTCAACCCACCATGCTTCACCCTTGTCTGTGTCATGTTTTCATTGGTTCCCCTGATCCATGTGTCCGTTCCCCATTGGTTGTTTCTGTCATGTGACCCCTAGTGTTTGGTATAAAGCCTTCCCTTCCCCCTCTGTCTGTACTGATCGTTGTTTAGTGTTTAAACCTTCCTAGTTCCTGTATTTTGTGTTTTTCGACCCTGGACTGTTTTCTTGTTTTTTGAATCTTGTCGCCCGCCCTGACCTTCACGCTTGTTTACTGGATTACTCTTTCGGATTTCCCTTGTTGTTCTTGTTTGCTGGTGTTCGACCCCTGCCTGTCTTGACTTCGTCTTAATAAAGCTTTGCATATGGATCCACACGTCAGTCTCCAGACCTCCACTGTTACAAGTTTAAGTCTTTGGTTCTTATATTTGTGATGATTTGGCTCACATTTAACAAAACCCACCAATTCACTATCTCAACAAATTAGAATATTTCATAACACCCAATAAAAAAAACAAAATAAAAAAAAAAACATTTTTAGTGAATTGTTGGCCTTCTGGAAAGTATGTTAATTTACTGAATATGTACTCAATACTTAATAGGGGCTCCTTTTGCTTTAATTGTTGACTCAATTCGGCGTGGCATAGAGGTGATCAGTCTGTGGCACTGCTAAGGTAGTATGGAAGCCCAGGTTTCTTTGACAGTGGCCTTCAGCTCATCTGCATTTTTTGGTTTCCTGTGTTTCACTTTCCTCTTTTCTTCTCTATGGGGTTCAGTCTGGTGAGTTTGCTGGCCAGTCAAGAAACACCAGCAGATGACATTGCACCCCAAATCATCAAAGACTGTGGAAGCTTAACACTGGACTTTAAGCAACTTAGGCTATGAGCTTCTCCACTCTTCCTCCAGACTCTACAACCTTGGTTTCCAAATGAAATACAAAACTTGCTCTCATCGGAAAAGAGGACTTTGGACCACTGGGTAACAGTCCATTTCTTTTTCTCCTAAGCCCAAGTAAGACGCCTCGGATGTTGTCTATGGTTCAGGAGTGGCTTAACAAGAGGAATATGACAACTGTAACCAAATTCCTTGAAATGTCTGTGTGTGGTGGCTGTTGATGCCTTGACCCCAGCCTCAGTCCATTCCTTGTGAAGTTCACCCAAATTCTTGAATCGATTTTGCTTGACAAGCCTCTTAAGGCTGCGGTTTTCTCTTAGTTGGTTGTGCATCTTTTTTTTCTCCACACTTTTTATTTCCACTCAACTTTCTGTTAACATGTTTGGATACAGCACTCTGTGAACAGCCAGCTTCTTTGGCAAGGAATGTTTGTGGCTTACCCTCCTTGTGAAGGGTGTCAATTATTGTCTTCTGGACAACTGTCAGATCAGCAGTCTTCCCCATGAATGTGTAGCCTAGTGAACCAAACTGAGGCTCCATCCACACGAAGCCGGTGCGTGCCCTATCCGATCTTTTTTTTTCCCTCGTCCTAAAAAAAAGTTCCGTACACACGAAACCACTGAAAACGGTGTAGTATATATGCCAGACCAGTATGGGGTGCTGTAATTCTGCCATAGATATACACTATACACGGAGAAGAAGACTTTGAGCATGCGCATAACCTTGCTCGCTGTATTCGTACTAAGAAGAACACGAAGATGTGAACAGTATCGCTTGTTGCTCATAACAGTTGCATAGAAGCAATAGATTTTGCTGTAATAAAGCTAGCAGGCTTAGTAGCAACACGAACACAGTCATGTAGTCCCCCAATATTGTTGTTGCTGTTACGTGTGACGAAGCCGACATGTGATGTGATGACATCATCGTTTCAGAAAATATACGGATTGGCTGTACACACGAAACCGCGAGGGTGTCGTTTTCAGATTTATCCACTTTGGGACCCGGTTTCAAAAAATAGCGGATTCAGTCTCCTAAAACGCCGGATCCGTGTGGATGACACGCCAATACGATAAAAAATGTATGCGTATACAGCGAAACGCGTCTCCGTGTGGACAGGCCCTGAGAGACCATTTTGAAGGCTCAGGAAACCTTTGCAGGTGTTTTAAATTAATTAGCCAATTGGCTTGTCACCATATTCTAATTTGTTGAGATAGTGAATTGATGGGTTTTTGTTAAATGTGAGCCAAATCATCACAATTAAAAGAACCAAAGACTTAAACTACTTCAGTCTGTGTGCACTGAATTTATTTAATACACGAGTTTCACAATTTGAGTTGAATTACTGAAATAAATGAACTCTTCCACGACATTCTAATTTATTGAGATACACCTGTATATATATATATATATATATATAGAGAGAGAGAGAGAGAGAGAGAGAGAGAGAGAGAGAGAGAGAGAGAGAGAGAGAGAGAGAGAGAGAGAGTTTAATGGCTTAATTGTGTAAAAAATTGTAAAAAGACAATTTGTTTCCTACTATAAAAATAAGCTGTGTTATTTTAAAAATCCTATAACTCAAAAACATTACATTATATATTGACATTATCACGTTTAAGATGCCAGTAAACTGTTTTAGATGCAATTCTTATAAAGTCCTGGATCTTCAGAAAAGCTTGTATTTGTAAAGTACTGCAATTTCTGGGGGGTTGAACAATTTTGATTGCAACTGTATGTTATTTACAAATGCAAGGAAATGTAAATAAGTATGTGTGTTAAATAAATAAATGTAAACATATTGTTTATTGTCAAATGTTCATAAGATGGATTGCCTGAGCAAAGAAACTGTTCTTGTGCCTGGCCGTTCTGGTGCTCAGTGCTCTGTAGCGCCGACCAAACAACAACAGTGAGTGGGGTGAGTGCAGTATCACAGTAAAAAACTGTTGCCAACATTGATAACTCTAAAATTAGAATGGTTTCTGAAGGATCATGTGACACTTATGACTGGAGTAATGTCTGATGAAAATTCAGCTTTGCATCACAAGAATAAATTATATTTTAAAGTATATTAAAATAGAAATCATTATTTTACATTTCACAATATCAGTTTTTGTTTTTTTGTTTGTTTTTGATCAAATGAATGCAGCCTTGATGAGCATAAGAGACTTCTTTAAAAAACATAAATCTAACTGATCCTAAACTTTTGAACGGCAGTGAATGTTACTGCAAAATATGTGTCCAATGTTAGTGCAGAGCAGTTCAGACACACCCCACAAACAAAAGACTTCCTTGACGTAGGTGCCTATCATTTTTCATCACGTTACTGCCACATGACTATTGTATTGGGATGTTTACACATATTGACTCATGCAGAAGGTGTTCCCATAGCATTATTATCAACACTGGATAAAAGTTCCACACATGACTCAGTGAAATAGTTGGCAAATCAGAGGTAATATTGTAGTTCCTTCCCTGAGGTTGAGGCATACTTTACCCTGGTCCTGGTCCTGACTCCAACCTAAGGATGTGGCCAAGAAACTATGTGGATGGTTGGTTGAATTCACATTTCTCAGCTTTCAGGCAGAATCAGTGTTCTTGCACATTACATAGTGAAGATGTATGGTCAGGTTAAAGGAGTAGTGTCACGAGCCGGGTTTGACTCTCGCCATCTAGTTTTTTCTCTCTATGACATTTCTCTCTCTCCCTCTTCCCCAGCTGTTTGCTATCTTAATCTGGGCTTGCGCTGATTGCTACGGCACCTGATCCCCTTTAGCTCTGATTGTCCTCTCTATTTCTACCTGTCTGTTTCTGGGCTTTATTGCTGATTATTACTCTTCATGTCTGAACGTCTTCTCTTGAAGCTCTTCTACCACGTCAAGTTAATTTCATGTCTTGTCGAAGTCTAGTCCTGTCGAGTTAGCTGTTCTGTCCTGACATATTGCCGGTAACTGTCTAGAGTCTCTGTCTCTGCCCAGCGTACCTGTTTCACGCCTTCGGCGACTCTCCCAATCCTGGATGCTCTCCGCTGGCTTGTCTGCACCTGCTGAGGAATTCCCCCTAGCCGCACTGTCGGGGTTTGCGCTCTCCTGCTGATCAAGAGACTTTTCGTTCCTGTTTTTTCAACTTCGTTTTCCTGTACTGCTCTACCGAAGAGGAGGTGGTCGGCAGACAGCCTGTGTTACATTTTTTGACTTTGCTGAGAACGAATAAATTCTTCTGTTGCTTTTCCAGCCTTCGCCTCTGGGTCCTTCTCTCAGCACCCTAACAGAGTAGATTGAGATGTTGTCTATGTAGATGTTTAAAGCAGTGGAGGCACTTCTGGAACACCTTGTTTATGAAGCTCTGTTAAACAGAAGTGATGTTGCCCAGTTTTTATAATCCCCTGTAGATGTGATGAAGGCGGTCTTCCATTTATCTTCCTTCCATATCCAAACTGATTGTAAGCACTTTGCAGGTCTAGCTTTGAGAACACTTACATCGTGTCTACACCGACGCGACAAATGACATTAGAACCTATTATGCTGTCTACACTGGATGCGGTGCAGTGCGGTGCGGTGCGACACGGTAAATCCCCGACAGTAATCTGCTGCCGCGTTCTATTTATGACGTGCTCACACAAAGTTTAAATGATTTGCAACAGTCGCTTTGTCGCGTCCAGTGTAGACAGACTTCAGCTGTTGCGGCGCGGCACGGCGCGGCACGGCGCGACGCGGCGCGACAACTGTCGCGTTCGGTGTAGACACGGTGATAGGCTCCACATAGTTGTTCCAGTGCAGCAGTGACCAGGGAAAGAGGGTACCAGAACATCATGACAATGTTATTAAGGCAATTGGGGACTGAAGACATCAAGGGAGAGATGCTATTTGACTGGGACGCCTACCTGGCTCCCAAAGTGGGTGCTATATATATATATATATTATATTAAAAATTCATAATTGCTGTAAAAGCAAAATTAGTTGTTCACATACTAACCATACATAGTCTATTATCCAGTTGCCCCTGACCCTGCTGATCTCTGTTAATTATTATGCGTTGGTTCACTATAGTCCTCAATTCCAAACAAAACAATATAAAAAGAAACAAATGAGATTGGAAAATTGGATATTTTTTACACAGATTCTCAAGTAGTTATATATAATAGTTATTTATAGAAAATACTGAATTAAAATAATTTATGTCAGGTCGTAGGTTTGATCTGCCACTTTTCCTGCATGTTTTTGTTTCACTTTTTTGCGTGTCGGCCACAGACAGCTAATTGATTTTTGCAATCAGCGCGGCTGTGCACACGCTTACAGCTGATTCTATTTTTTTTTTCTCTCTATTTATACTGCTCATTTTCGTTTTTTCATTGCTAGTGTGTTTTGTCGCTTTGACTTTACATTTTTTCAGTTGTCCAGTTTGATTGTTATGTTTTGTTTTTTCTTTTGTTTATCCAGTTACTCCTTTTGATGACTTCTCTGCAATTTTTGGCCTGTGGCTTATGGATTTTGTGCTCACTCGTTCCTGTGTGAGAGATTCTTTAACCTGTGTGAAGAGACTGTTTACATGGAATCTTATTGTTGCCTGTTCTGGAGGACTGTTCTTCAAAAGAATCGGCTTCAGGCTCGGATTTCGACTTTCGATTGTTCCTGTCTGTGTGAGTCGCTCTGTATGGTGTGGTCACCTGTCTGGACTTTGGTTTTTGCTGGGACTCTGATCTTCTGAATATACTGAATAAATCAGTTTTGAGTCACATTTCTGCATTTGAGTCCCTTATTCCTGGGAACCCTGACATTTTATCTATCTATTTCAAAGTGAATTAAGTAAGAAACTCTTTCTAAATTCCTTTCATTTCATAAAAAACAGTCTTATCTTGCTAAACTGTTTTTGCTACCATGGTAACCAGAAGTCTGGTTCTGTTTGGGTGTTAGTTGCAGTTCTAGTTCACAGAACTCTAACACATAGTTTGCTTGTGGGGTGAGGGGTATTGTGGATATTTGTATTTATTTTTTAAATATAAAAAAATATCAAATCTCTGAACCATCTCAGTTGTTACAGATATATGCAATATGGAAAATTGAAAATGACATTTCAGTGCTATATGTTAGCTTCTCAGGTCAGTTCAGTTCAATCAAAATATTTTTTTTTTCACCTTCAGTTGCTCTGGATAAGATTTATCAAATAAATACATGTATACACATGAAACCAAAGTTGTTTTATGTTTTGTAAAAAGAAGACCTTCTCTGTCACAAGTGTATTCCTCGCCTGTTACCAAAAGATTGCTGTAATATTTCCCATGTTGCCACATATGTTTAAAACACAGAGTGCAGCCAGTTACCACAGAGAGGAGAGAGATCAGAGAAGGTGTGCTGAAAAAGAGGGGAGGAATCACAGTAATCCCTGAGGGCTGGCTCTGGCGGAGGAACTGAGAGGTGTTTGGCTTGTGTTGCATTCTGGGGGAGTGCAGTGTCTCCCAGAAGGAGGCTATAAAAAGACAAAAGAGGCAGCAGGCCATGTGGAGTGACTGTTGAAAGTGAGTGAACACCCACTCCAAATCCCCTGCTACCAGAGACACACACTTAAATACAACACACAATTTACAGTGGACACACATAGAAAGCTGGAACAGTAGAGTCATTAGCGCCCTCTTACTTACATAAGGGATGTAAATAGAGATCAGTGCTCAGCTTTCAGAACATCAGTGGGGAATATGAGACTCAATCATAAGGTCTCACTGCACTTAGCTCTCTCCCTCTCTCTCTCTCCCTCACACACACACACACACACACACACACACACACACACACACACACACACACACACACACATGTTGGGTTTACATGTTTTATGGGGACATTCCATAGGCGTAATGGTTTTTATACTGTACAAACTGTATTTTCTATGGCCCTACACCTACCCTACACCTAAACCTAGCCCTCACAGGAGATTGTGCAGACTTTTACTTTCTCAAAAAAACTAATTGTACATGATTTATAAGCCTGTTTCCTCATGGGGACCTGAGAAATGTCCCCACAAGGTCAAAATCTACTGGTATTCCTATCCTTGTGGGGACATTTGGTCCCCACAACGTGATGAATACCAGGTACACACACACACACACACACACACACACACACACACACACACACACACACACACACACACACACGTTGGGTTTACATGTTTTATGGGGACATTCCATAGGCGTAATGGTTTTCATACTGTACAAACCGTATTTTCTATGGTCCTACACCTAACCTACACCTAAACCTAGCCCTCACAGGAGATTGTGCACACTTTTACTTCCTCAAAAAATTTCATTGTGCATGATTTATAAGCCTGTTTCCTCATGGGGACCTAAGAAATGTCCCCACAAGGTCAAAATCTACTGGTATTCCTATCCTTGTGGGGACATTTGGTCCCCACAACGTGATGAATACCAGGTACACACACACACACACACACACACACACACACACGTTGGGTTTACATGTTTTATGGGGACATTCCATAGGCGTAATGGTTTTCATACTGTACAAACCGTATTTTCTATGGTCCTACACCTAACCTACACCTAAACCTAGCCCTCACAGGAGATTGTGCACACTTTTACTTCCTCAAAAAATTTCATTGTGCATGATTTATAAGCCTGTTTCCTCATGGGGACCTAAGAAATGTCCCCACAAGGTCAAAATTTACTGGTATTACTATCCTTGTGGGGACATTTTGTCCCCATAACGTGATGAATACCAGGTACACACACACACACACACACACACACACACACACACACACACACACACCCACCAACTGTCTTTCTTGTACATTTAAGTACAAACTTACAGTTACATCCAGTAAAGCACATGTTGCCTTAGTAGAGGTGTTATGTCCTGGAGATTTTCCATGCTTAAAACTTTGAAAATGAGCAAAGTTTTTATGACCTGGCATTGTTCTTCTTTAGGCTCTCTTATGTGCACCCAAGAATATTTACAAACCAGTTAAAATCTGTCCTTTTATAATCAAAAGTTCCAATTTTTAGAAACAACACAGAGGACAATTAAATAAAATACACTAAATCATTCATATTAATTTGTACAAAAAGTACAAAACAGTAATGAATTGCTCAAATTTTATGTATTTACTTATTTACTCTGTATCTGTTAGTCTGAGACATCATTGCCGACGCATTGCTAGTGGTTTCATTAAATGGTAAATGGTATATCAATATGCATTACATAAATAACAATAAAGTAGAAACTACTTAGAATTAATTTTCCTTTTTTATTATTTGTGTAGTGCTTTTAGCAATACAGATTGTGTCAAAGCAGCAACACTGTAAAATCATGAAATTATTGAACCATGTGCTTTTTAAATAATTTTCATAGGTTTAAAGTTATGTTATGTAAATATGTTTATTTCACTAGAAACACTGAAGACTGGAAATGTAAAGTATCATTCAGGGTGAGACTTCCATGTTCAGGGAAAAAGGTAAATATTGTTTTGTACATGTTGTCAAAGTAATTATTAAAGTCAATTGAATTTTGTTTTATTGACCACAATATTATTGTTGAAAACTGTTGAGAGGGGCACATTTGAAGGGGCTAAATCCACCAGAGCAACCCCCTTTGTACCCATCTGTTTATAACAGTAGTACCATATTCGTAATTGTGACCACTTTGTCTGTTTACAACAGCGGTCGGGACTGCCTATGGCTCGATGACAGAAAAAGAAAAAAAAAAAACATTAAAACACTTTTTCATCAATAATCAGAGGTAGTGTTTTGATTCAAATAAAAATCCACATATTAAAATATTATATAATCATTGATGTCCATTTGTCATGTACCAACCAACAACAAGCTCAAATTTAATTTCAGAGTGAGCAGTTTCAAGTGGAATGGTAGTCCATATACATTATATAAACTGCGAAATGGCTAAATAAAACAAAACAACAAAAAAAGATGAGTATTGTTCTTTAAACACACATTTATATGTGTTGCATTAGCAATATCACATGAGTTGGAGTGTGAAATGGCTCTATAGGCCACAGGCCAAGTGTGGCATGTGGAACTACTTCCTTCCACCACAGATTAAAATCTCAAATTGAGTTTAATTCCTAATTTGAACATGTCACTTCAGTAACGAAGGAACACCCAGTTGCTTCACTGAATTTAAAATCGTATTGTATTATGGAGAGTGGGGTATTATGACAAAGACATGAGACTTTATAATTACCTGCATCTCATATAGCATTTATTATTCAAGTCAATATTCATATTCATAATAAAATGTTGGTTGGAATGACTGCTGAGGTTATACTGCTTTGTTATAGTATCCTTTCAATGGTTTAGGTGTTTTAAAATTAAAAATATTTTTTTCAACCTTGTTTTGGTCCCTTTCAATATAAAAGTCTTTACTACTGAGTCACTCTTAAAGACAGTTATTTGTAGCCATCTGTCATGATCCCAGCCTGTCTTTTGTTTATAACTCTTGTTTAGTAATGTTCCTATAAGGGGTGGAACGGTTCACAAACTCCTCAGTCCGGTTTGTATCATAGCTCTGTGGTCTTTGTTTTTGGGTAAATTCGGTATACATTGTTAATGTTTTTTTGTTTTGTTTTGTTTTGTTTTCCTTTTTAACACTTTAGAAATACCATACATCAGTTCCAAACACAGTATAATACTAGAGACCTAGGACCTAGGGATTTAAGCATGACCGGCAGAGCAGGGAGCCAGGGCGGAGCCGGTACGACAGGGAGAGCTGAGGACCACCACAGCAGGGCAGACGGGACCGAAGATCCCCACAGCAGAGCAGAAGACCACCAGAGCAGGACAGAAGACCACCAGGGCACAGAAGATGGAGCAGGAGCCTACTAGGGCAGAGCAGACAGAGTAGGAGCCCACCAGGGCAGAGAAGACAGAGCAGGAGCCCACCAGGGCGGAGCAGACGAAGCAGAAGCCCACCAGGGCGGTGAAAATGGAGCAGGAGCCCAAGGCGAGAGTTCATAAGGGGCCTCCTTGGCTGGTTCAGAAAAGGACAAGGGTTTATGGGCTGGGAGTGTGTTGCTGGGCACTACCACCGTGCAGGGAGGAGAAGCACACATCCCCATTTTGTGCGGCTCTGCAGCATAAGCCGCCACCTCTGGGGAAACTACGGCAGGCATCATTGCCTCTGAAGACACTGTAGCAGATGATGCTGCCTCCAGAGGTTCTGCAGCATAAGCCGCCAACCCTGGAGACTTGGCGATGGTGTATGTGGCCCAGTGTCTCATTCAAAGTTAAGTGGTCAATTTATTTATATGTATTTATATTGTCTGTGGAAGGCGTAGGACCATAAAATGTTCGTCCAATCAAAATGTTTGGTCCAAACATTACAATAGACTGTCCTGCCTGCAGCCCATGTCCACCTGCAAAGAGCCATTCACCAGCAAAACCGTTGACGTCAACCTATCCCATACTCTGGCTTGGGCAGAGGGTTTGGCTCTCCCCTGCAAGAAACTTAACCGCAGGTAGGTTGGCCCATTTAAAGTTCTAAGACGAATTAACCAAGTGACTTATAAGGTCATACTGCCCACTCTGCTGAAACCTGTTAGGCCTGGGGACCCGAGAACTCACCCCCTCAACTTCCTCTGTAGGTTGATGACCAGACAGCCTATCGGGTCTATGCCCTCCTTTATTTCAACAAAGGTACTACCTGGTGGACTTGTAGGGCTACGGGGTGGAGGAATAGTTGGTTGACATCTTGCTGCTGATGACATCTTGGACCCAACTTTAATCACAAAGTCTCATGCCAATCATCTGGATCAACCTTAAAATAGAACCAGGGGAAGGCCCCGAACTAACGCTTCCACACACCACTGGGAGGGGCCTAAAAAGGGGAGTAATGCCATATACATACCTGAACTTGCTTCTCCATCCACCCACCACATGAGGGAGCCCTCTGCTGAATTCTGATTTCTGGCACCCTTGAAGCTTATCCTCCATCATTTCACACTATAAATAGACTCTTTAGTTCTTTCATTCCTTGCAAAGTCTAGTCAGTATTTCTATTGCAATTCTGAGCAGTTTCTCTTTTTGGATTTTCATCAAGAATCTGACTAATACAGTGGCATTCGGACATTTAGGAAAATTGTCTCAGATGATCTTTGGGCTGAGTCGCACAGAAATGACAATAGTTATGGTGTTGCAAACTCAACAATGTTGACCCAAAATTGGTTCAGAGGCGGTATCTTGATCATTTGAAACTAAACATGGTACACTTCATCAGCACCATGATCTGAGGTTCCATGCCAAAGTTGAGAACAGCACCACATATGGGTCATGAAATAACAAAAATTGACATTTTTTCTTATAACTTTTGAAAAGTTTGTTATAAAATCATTATCACAGTGTCTATGGTCGTGGGTTCGAGTCTTGGTAGGGAGTGAATTGACCAGCACTCTCTTCCACCTTCAGTACCAGGACTGAGGTGAGACCCTTGAGCAAGGCACCGAACCCCCAACTGCTTCCCAGGTGCCACAGCAAAAATGGCTTCCCACTGCTTGGGGTGTGTGTGTGTGTGTGTGTGTGTGTGTGTACTGGTATTCATCACGTTGTGGGGACAAAATGTCCCCACAAGGATAGGAATACCAGTCAATTTTGACCTTGTTGGGACATTTCTCAGGTCCCCATGAAGAAACAGGCTTATAAATCATACACAATGACTTTTTTTGAGGAAGTAAAAGTATGCACAATCTCCTGTGAGGGCTAGGTTTAGGTGTAGGCTTGGTGTAGGGCGATAGAAAGTACGGTTTGTACAGTATAAAAACCATTACGCCTATGGAATGTCCCCATAAAACATGTAAACCAGTGTGTGTGTGTGTGTGTGTGTGTGTGTGTGTGTGTGTCTGTGTGTTCACTATTTACTGCTGTGTATGTGCACTTGGATAGGTAAATGCAGTCTGATGATATCTCAATTTTAATTTCCCAACATTTTGTTTTTCCACTACTCTTCATACAAATACTGTCCATTTTTGTATAAAATCTAAACAGATGATCTTTGGACAGAGCCGCATTGAAATGACAAAACAGATTTTTGATCAGGGCTCTGAACCAGTTCAAGGAACGAAAACCAAAAACAAACTAAATTCTGTCAGGACCACTATCATTAAAGATGCCTGACAATTAGCATACATTTTGCATAGGCGGTATGGTTCTGTTTTTGGCAAGAACTCCCTGCGCATCCATGCAGCCTAGCATAGATAACATCAAGAAGAGCAGCAATAATCCCCCAGGGTAAACAGAGCAGAACAACATGAATGTATTGCAGATATCCGTCACACACTGGTCAAGGAGACAGACAGGGAATCTTCAAGAACTTGGTATTTATTTTCACACAACAGAAAAGAGTTTCCAAACATAGGATCTTCAAATGAGAGTGCATAAACGGAAGCTGGATAAACAGTCTTATCTGAACTTAATTCCTCTTTCTCTTTCTCTTTGCAGACAGGTTGGATATTCGGATTCAGCCGGCAGAGACAAGTATACCAGCACAGAGAAGCTTGCAACCTTGAGACCAGCCAACGAGTGACTGAGGTGAGTGTGCTTATATGCGGTCTAGAATTTAAAATGGCCATTAACCGGTTAATAACATTATTTTATTGTTCCATTTAATATTTGAATTTTGCAGTCAAACAATCACAATTTCAAGTAGTACTGCCTAAACAATTGCCTGTGCGCAGGTAAATTCATCAAATCTGCTGATATAGTCTATGTGAAGGATAATGTTTTACGTAGATAATGCGAGTGAAATGCAAAGCCTATTGTTTACATAGGCTAATAAACAATATTTTGGCAACCAGATTTGTCGCAAATATGTAAACATTTAGATTCATGCAGAATGAGAGAGGTATGCTTCAGTTAATCTTTTAAATTAATTTGTTTTGGCTTGATGTTTAGTCTAAATACTTTAAAAGGATTTGTTGTGGAGTGAAGGGAACGTCTCAGATTACGTATGTATCCATGGTTCCCTGAGAAGGGAACAAGACACTGTGTCCTTTAGAGGTTGCTATTGGGGACACCTTTGGTTTGACCAGTGTCTGAAGCATACATCTAAAAATGACAATAACATTGGCTGGTGACAGCCTCTGTTTTGACCAGCATGACCACAGTATAAAGGGGCGCCTAGAAAATATGTCATCTGCTTCTTCGTAGGAAGCTTGCGTCCGAAGCATGGCGAAAAGAGAGGATGCAGAGTCTTGTTCCCTTTTCAGGGTACCATGGTTACATACATAACCTGATCTGTTCCCTTCCGAGAGAACGGTATACCCACGCTGCCATGCTGAGGGGAGTGTATGCCAAGCAACCAGGCAAACACTAAGTACCAACTTTACCATGGTCATGGGAGTTGTCAGTGACACTGTCCCCTTCGGCCAAAGGCCTGAGGTGCATACCCCGAATGGGCTCGTAGGAAGCTTGAACCCAGGGCAAAGCTCTAAGATTTGGAATCAGAAGCAATGAGATTTCCTTAAGGGGATATGGCCGAGTATCTAGGTTGCCATATAACCAGACCCTGGCCTGTCACCTAGTTGGCTACCCCTCTCTCTCCCATGAGCTGCTTGTAAGATCTCATAAGAGATTATCAGGTTGTTGCAAACCCCCTGCCTAAAGAAGTAACACCAAGGATACATAAGTAGAGTGGGACCCAAGGTGAGAACCGGGGCCTGAGCCAATGCAGAGAAAGGCAATGAAGCTAGCACAGTGTCACTCTTACCATAAAAGATTTTAGAAAAATGTGCAAGGAGCTTAGCGTGCACACTTACCATGAACATGGATTTTAGAAAGTGCACAGAGTACTTGCATGTGTACTTACCATAAATATGGATTTTAGAAAAGTGTGCAAGACACTTATTGTGCTAGATTATCATCAACATAGATTTTAGAGAAGCAAAGCACTCAGTTTGGCGCATGTGGTTCCAGAAGTGGTGTACCTCATAGAAAAACCCTCTAGTTGAGGGGAGCTTCGCCGACTCTAGATCATTATACCTACAAATGAGAGCATAAACACTTGACTTGAGAGCAGTGTGCTCACTGATGACCCTATAAAGCAAGGGGAGCACTACTAAGCTCAACAATGAGAACAGCCTAACAGGAAGGCAGAAAGGGTCTAACAACCTGGAATGGTTGTCTTACAGAGTGAGAGGGCAACTCAGATGCTTAGTAGGAAGTGACATTTTCACAGGTGATCATGAAGGCATCACCAAGGACATATAAGTAGAGTGGGGCCCAAGTTAAAACCGGGACCTAAGCCAACTCAGAGAAAGGAATCAACCCTGCTCCTGGGGACCCACTTTCCTGAACAGTTTATCCTGAAGCCTTGATTGGCTAGTTCAGGTGTGTTTGATTAGGGTTGGAGCTGAACTCTGCAGGATAGTGAGTCCCCTGGAGCAGGGTTGAAGCCATAAAAGATTTAGAAACGTGTGCAAAATGAAGGCAGAATGCAGCCTAGCTACCTGACGTGGTTGCTGTATGGAGCTCCAGACAGTGGAGGGTTGAATCGAGCTTCTGTCTCTACGGAGAAGAATACTCAACTACACCTACTCATAGGTGAGGAGCATCAGCTCAACCTAGAGCCGAAATTCCTATCAGGAATGCTCCCGGATTGCAGTATAACATGACTATCTGATGAGGACAAAATAGGAATCATATGTCCAAAAACCGCAGACAAGATATCCACATTATACAATTCCTTATGTATAAGGAATTATAAATAGCAGGAAATACTGATAGGAAAAGATTTCCCATCAGGTCCTTTCCATGCTCTGAATGGTCCCCCTTAGGGAGAACATCGCGGGTAGCAAACACCCTACCTCTGCAAACGCGTCAGTATTTCCATAAGAGGCGAGCGCACTAATGCAAATGCTGTTTACAAACTCGGGAAAATGGAGCAGTACTCACCTCCCCCTCCCCCACAGCAACCTCTAGAGGAAGCAGTTTGAAGTTCCCTCGGAAAGGAACTAAAATAGCTTAGTTGTGTTTATAGTGTTTTTGAACATTTTGCTTTATTTACCAGTATTTTAGCCTACATTATTTCTAAATGTGATACGATCTGGAAAAAACCCAACACAATATTACCTTTTTTAAGTTTTGCTACCATATGAAAGCTGGGTTCAAGCCCTTTTCAAAACTGTTTTTTTTTTTTTTTGTGGCCATAGCTTGAACGTAACACAAGTTATGGCTGTCTTAAAGGGGTCATCAGATGCAAAACTCACTGTAGGAGCCAAATTTAATTTAAACTCTATTGAACTGAAAAACTCTTAGTTTGTTTGAGAATTATTAGTTTTGTTTGGAGCTTTATTTTGACATGGTCTTAGGTCACCTGATCTCCTGTTCACTTCAAGATGGCGTCTTCCATGTGGTTTAGTCAGTCTTAGTTAGACAATGTAAGATACTGGACACAAATAGTTTTTTACAGCTTGAAAATTGTAGCTTGAAGCTTGATAGCTTGAATCTTGGCGTCGAACACTTTAACATTTGACCATTTCAAGGCTTTATAACTGAATTTGAACATGTAGAACATTTCATTTGGAATACCCCTTTCCCTTTGGATTATTGATAAACTGGATTTTATACCACTGAGTGCTATTTGCATGCCTGCCTGCTGTATACCTTCTTCCCTGCCTCCCTGCCCTCCAGCCTGCCTGCTTGCATGTCTGCCTGCCTTCCATCTTGCTTGTTTACTGGACTGCTTGCATGATCTTTCCCTGCCATCGAACACAGGTATGAGCAACAGCCGCACGCTGTGTTAAGTAAGCTTGTTACACTCTAAACAGCATCTAAATTGGACTTTGAACATTTTTTGACCAAACACTCACTTTTACATGTTGTTTGAACATTAATGTGTGTCGGCAATTTGATCTGAATAAAAATCCACCCAGTGGTATTTTTTTAATCTTTAAAAGTAATATCCCCTCAAAATCAGGTAATTCTCAGCTTCTTGTCGGTGTGACGACACACTGACAGAGGCTGTTCCTACGATAGGTCATTGACATGAAATGGCCTTTCTTAACAATGTGCTTGTTAGCAAGTTTTGCCGCTAAATGTGGCTTAAGTAAACATTCACCATCCCATGGCAGAGAGGGGTGGGGTGAGCAGACCTCATTAGCATTTAAAAGAACATGCAACAAAATGGCTGGCTCTAAAAAGGGCTGATTTTGAGTAAAAAAAAAGTGTTTTTTACACTACCATTGAGAAATTTTAACCAGAGTATGTTATAGACTTCTCATTAAGACCCTAAAGAATCATATCAACTTATGGAAAATGGCCATCCGATGACCCCTTTAATTTGGCTGATTTTGAGAAAAATTAGTTTAAAGCGAGACGGGTTTTACTTTCACTTCATGGGTTTAACGAGAGCTGTACTGCATCATTACACAAACAGACTAACATCTGTTTTCCCTTGTTTATCATGGGCATAGTCTCTGATCTTTTGATCACCCCTTGTATGTTTAGATAGCATGGATAGTGTAACTTGTAGTTTACATTTAGAAAAGCGAGCACAGCACAACTGTTCGTGCACCTGTTCACACACCTCTGCATAAATCAGACTGTCATCGGACCATTATAACATCATTTAGGGCACTGACACCACCAAGACTGAGCAGATTGAATTTAGCTTGCCGTAGTTTACACAGGACTGGCAGGGAATGTGCATTGATACACCTTTATTACATATGTGGTTTATTTTGATAGGTAACTGTTTTTGTTGCTGTTGTCATTTCTGCTTGCTGCAATAAATCGCTATTTCTGTCAGGACCATTATCGTCAAAATGATAGACATTAACATACATTTTTACAATATACATATACAAAATGTATGCTAAATTGCTGATAGCAATTTAACTGAAACGCCTTACGGAAGGAGTCCAGCGAAGGGATTTTCTTCTGCTATGAGCAGGTAAGAAGAACAGCTTGCCCCTTCAGGAGGAGTGTAGCAGTGAAGGGGTGTTCTTTTTATAAGCAGGTAAGAAGAGCAGCAAGCCCCTTTAAAGCAGTACCTGAAAAGTTTAAAGAGGCAGAAAACCCACTAGAATTGGCAGTCTAGTTTGCAGCAAACACAGCATACTGCAGCCATAGAAGCAAGCAAACAACTGGATCAGAGATTGTAGATTTAACCTGGCCTAAAGCTTCAGCATTCATTTAAAAAATCTATAACAGCATATAATGACTCAATAAATTAACTCATCAGTTTACAGGTTTGACCTCCCATTGACATTTATGTTATGAGTCCTTAATCTGACAAACCAGCTGAGCATAGACAAAATTCCTTAATCATAGCAAGTTGCAGTAATCAGAGAACTTAAATAGCATTCCCAATACCAGATGAGCCATAAGCCGCAAGCATATTCAAGAACAATCATATGGCCTTAATCAACAGCTTAAACATTAGCTTCTTGCAGTTAAATGTTTAACTGGGTACTTGCAGTAACAACCAATAGCTTAAGCAACAAGCAGTTCTAGCTTCCAAACATGATATTGGACACTTGATAAACCATAACTAGAAAGCAAAAATCCCAATACCCTGTTACCTTAAAATCAAGACCTTCTGAAATAGCATAGACTGGGGCAGCATGCCCTTACAGACAAAAGGAAGCAACAAATTGTGCTCTTCTTTAATAAGCAGCTGAGAAGAGCAGCATGCCCCCTTTTTAATGCAGTACTGAGTTTAGGAAACAAGCATGTTGTCATTGCCCAGATAAATGTTAGCATAATTAACAACCTTAGTAGCAAAATCGTCTCAGGTTACGTATGTAACCCTGGTTCCCTGAGGGAACGAGACACTGCGTCATCAACGCTTTGGGGAACACCATTGGCGAGCCGCTCTCTGAATCATGTCTACAACCAATGAAAACGACGGGAGTGACGTCACAGGCGCGGTGACGTCAGCGACCAGGAAGTATATTAGCACGTGCGTTTGATGCCGGCATCAGCTCCAAGGAATGAAGCGAGCGCCGTAGGGATGCGGGAATTATGGCCCGAGACGCAGTGTCTCGTTCCCTCAGGGAACCAGGGTTACATACGTAACCTGAGACGTTCCCTTCCGGGAACTCAACTCAACTCAACTGCGTCATCAACGCTTTGGGGAATGAGATACCCACGCCCCCATGATTCCAAGTCCCTTCGCAGTGTCTGTGCTGCTAGGCCAAGGGAAAGGAACGCGTTGAGTCTCTGGTGCATCACTCCAGAGAAGAAGTTCCCTCTGTCTGGTGACACTAGGGTGCCAGAACAAGAAGGAAACAGTGTCTGGAATACTTACCTGCCAAGACACTGAATGACTCCGCCTGGGGGAATTGCCAGGACGCGAGTGGTATTACACCTCTGTCTGGGAGCGTGCACGCCAGAACAAGAGGGAGAATGATCCTTGGTCTTGTCGTACCAGAACCAGAGGGAGAATAATCCTCTAGTATGTACTAGCACCAGAGGGAAATATTCCTCGGCCCTCGGGCACACGAGGACAGGGTACTCAACCTCCTAGAGTGCACACGAGGAAAAGGTGGTACACCTCTGCCTGGTTGCCAGCCAGCGCGAGAGGTACTCCTCGGCCCTCGGGCGCACGAGGAGTCTTAGTCCTTTGTCTGAGAAGAGCCAGAACAAGAGGGACTGAATAAACTCAGCCTGGTAATCATGCCAGGACGCGAGGGGAATAAGCCATTGTCTAGTATCCCACGAACAAGAGGGCAATATGATCCTCGGCCCTCAGGCACAAAAGGAAAGTAGTGGACCTCTGCCTGGTCACCAGCCAGCGCGAGAGGTACCCCTTGGCCCTCGGGCGCACGAGGAGTCTTAGTCCTTTGTCTGGGAAGAGCCAGAACAAGAGGGACTGAATAAACTCGGCCTGGTAATGCTGCCAGGACGCGAGGGGAATAAGCCATTGTCTAGTATTACACGGACAAGAGGGCAATATGATCCTCGGCCCTCAGGCACACGAGGAAAGTGGTAGACCTCTGCCTGGTTGCCAGTCAGCGCAGGAGGTACTCCTCGGCCCTCAGGCGCACGAGGAGTCTTAGTCCTTTGTCTGGGAAGAGCCAGAACAAGAGGGACTGAAAATGACTCGGCCTGGTAACCTTGCCAGGACGCGAGAGGTATGAGCCTTTGTCTAGTATTCCACGTACAAGAGGGCAGTGTGATCCTCGGCCCTCAGGCACGCAAGGATGCAGTTCTCTACCACTGCTTGTCATGTGACCAATGCAGGGGGAGAAACACTCAGCCCACAGGCACTCGAGGAGAAAGATGGCGAAAGGACTTCTCTTCTTTCTTGGTAGAAAGAATGCGCCTTGAGAAGTCTCCTCCTGGCTAGGGAGGGGGCTGAATCTCTCAGGGCTTAGCCTTGCTAAGGCGAGAGGACAAAGGAGCCAGGAGTGGCTCTGAGGTCGAGTACATAGAATCTGACAAGCGTCAGAGGCGAGGACCAACCCGCAGCACTGCAGATGCCCTGCTAGGGACATCTGCCACCAGAGCTTTTAGAGGCAAACAGCCTCAGGAGGAGTGAGTCTTGACTCCCCATGGAGATGGGAGACCAGCGGACTTGAAAGTAGTAGAAATGGCATCTATGATCCATCTACTGATAGCTCTGTTTATGCCACATCTTTTGTGGCCGTATGTGCCCAGTGCTCACACTGGACACATGCAGTTATACTTCCAACTTTGGTCGCGTTCCAAGAATGGAGAAAAAAAGAGGCTTGGGACCCCTCGGGGTCTCAACCTGAGTGCACCGCCGAGGAAAACATATGACCAAGGGGCTTAAATCCACCAACAAGCCACCGAAAGGGGCGTGGTAGGCCAGAGAGCCGCCACGAACCCCTTCAGGGTGGAGTGAGCTGGTTTTGTGGACAGGTGAGTTTGCAGGGACTCTAGTACTGTACCAAACGGGCAGTAACTTGGTCTAAACGGTGTTCGTGACACCACGAAGCAAACAGGTTCCACTTAGGCCATAAAGTTTCCTCGTAGAGGGAGCTCTGGATTGGAAAATGTTCTTGACAACCTCAGTTGAAAGACCAGATTCTATGAGTTGCGCCCCCTCAGGGGCCACACTCATAATTTCCACATCTCCGGGTGGGGGTGGCAGATTGCGCCCCCAGCCTGGGAGAGGAGGTCCGAGAACCATACTCGGACCCGCCAGTACGGGGCTAGAAGTAACAGCCGTACTGATACCGGCGTGCTCTTTCCAGAACTCCTGGGCGCAGAGCGATCGGGGGAAATGCGTACGGACGAAGCCTCGGCCACGTCTGTACCCTGCCGTCCAGTCCGAGCGGAACTGGAGGCAATAGAGAGAACCAGAGGGGATCTTGCGATGTCTGTCGAGTCGCAAAGAGGTCCACCCGAGCCTGGTCAAACATTCTCCGTATCTGCTTCACCCCTCAGGGTGAAGCATCCATTCCCCGGGCCTCGGTCGGGCATCTGCTCTTGACCAGGTGCACTGTTGGAGGAAAGCGTATGACCCAGGGGATTCTAACCACTGACAAGCACCGAAAGGGGCGTGGAAGGCCAGTAATTTCCGCCACGTACACCTTTTGGGTGGAGTGGGTCAACCCTGCGGAAAGCGAGACTGCAGCGACTTCAGTACTGTACCAGTTGGGCAGTAAGCTGAGTCATATTTGGTGCCGGTTACACCACGCAGTAAACCACTTTCTCTTAAGGCCATAGGACTTCCTCGTAGAGGGAGTTCTGGAGTAAAGGATGGTCTCAGCAACCTCGGTTGAGAGACCTCTTCCATGAGATGTGCCCCCTCAGGGGTCACCCTCAAAAACTCCAGGGAGCAGAACGATCGGGGAAAGGGCGTACAGATGAGGCCTTGGCCACGTCTGTGCCATAACATCCAGTCCCGCAGGAGCTGGAAGTACTAGAGAGCACAAGAGGGGTCATTGCGATGTCTCATGAGTCGCAAATGAGTCCCCTGAATCCGGCCAGACACTCTCTGTCTCTGCTTCACTCATTCTGGGTGAAGCATACATCCCCCGGGCCTCGGCCCCAGCCTTGACAGGACGTCTGCTCTCATAAAAGACCAAGATTTCCTCTACATGTCCAGGGCACGTAGGCATTGCCGCGCGACCTTGAACTGCGGAATGATTTTCCCCTCGGGGAAAATCCTTGGTCTTGAGCCACAACTGTAGCGGCCTCCTGTGCAGCAGGCCAAAAGGTATTACGTTAGCTGCAGCTGCCATGAGACCTAACAGTACTTGTAACTGTTTCAGAGTGACAGGCCTAGCCTGACCGCATTAACTGCAGTAAGGATCGACTCGATCCGAGCAGGTGACATTTGTGCCTGCGTCGTGGTCGAACCCCATACGACACCTAGATAAGTGGTTCTCTGTAATGGAGACAGCACACTTTTCTTGGTGTTGAGTCTCAACCCCAATTCTTTCATGTGAGCGAGAGCAGCACCTCGATGCTGCCCGGCTCACCGTGGTCGAGTATATGGATGCTCTGGAATCACGGAGGAGCCAGAGCCACATCCACACACTCTGTGGGGGGAAGAGTGCTAGGCTGAAAGAAGAACTCCCTGCTCTTGTTGAGGAAGGATGGAGACATTCTTAGATCTATCGTGACTTAGATCTAATCCGTCCTTGGACCTGATTTGCGACGTAACTGCCAGTCTGAACTTCAGTTACTCTGACTGAAAGATTCAACTGTCTGAGATCTAGGAAGGGCCGAAGCCCCCCATCCTTCCAAAAGAGGGACCACCTCGATGGTCCCTGTCTAGAGCCTGCTCGGAGCCCACCTCTGTGGAAACCCCGCGCAGGACCCACGTAGATAGGCAGTAGTAAAAACGCTGCCAAATGTTCTACTAAGGGTACCAGCCTCTCGAGACTGGCCTCTATTTTGCCCTGAGCTTACAGCCCGGTGCCCTGTAGCGGTGAACCGGCAGGAGACACCTGAACTGCAGCTGCAGTGCAATTGAGGGAACGGATCGTCAATGACGCTCACCGTATCCACCTCCTCAGAGGAGGACTGAGGGCCAATTGCTGGGGGAAGTACCGCATGGCGGGCTTCCAAAACCAGCCATTGGATGCCAGTTGTCCCTCTTATTGATAACCAGACCCTGCTCTGGGTAGTAGTAATAAGGACGCCCCATATGCGGGTCCCATGTAGATATATTCAGCAGTAGTTTTCACGCTGCTCGAAATTCTACTAAGGGAACCAGCCTGTCAGACTGGTTTCTGGTACTACATAGAGTTTTTAATTCAGAGCCCTGTAACAGCTCGTTGGCAGGAAGCATCTGAATTAATTCCTCTGAGGACCCCCGTGGGGGTGGCGAACTCTCTAGCTCCGCTACGTTTCCGGGCGGACAACTAGAGAATAATGTTCGCGGGAGACTGCCGCGCCCTGTAACTCTGGCAGGGTTGGCTGACAGATTTCCCTGTTTTAGCCGAGGACCTCTCAGACTGAAGCACGACCCTCAGATCAGGCTTTAGTCTTTGAAGCCCCCGGTCAGGAGTGTTGCTAACCCCGTCCTCTAGGTAATACCGGAGGAAACGGACTGCAATGCTCCTTAAAGAGCCTCTTATGTAAGGAGCTGATACACGGCCGGTTACTGCTCCCCTACAGCACCCGGCACGTGTACATTTGCGCATCAGGCCAGCATATATACATGTGGCCTGAAAAGCAAAGATGGGGCTTCCAGTGATGATGCCAGGCTGGGTGACAGATAGCTCGTAAGCGTCTGTTCGACCCCCGGCACCATCCCATAACCGTGCTTATTCAGCCCCCGATGTTACATAGTAAACCAAAAACGGGGGGTGAAGAGCGGGTTAAACTGGATTTTTCCGATCTAAACAGTGTTTTCTTTTTTACTGTGCAGGTTGGAAAAAGAAAGCTCCGTCTTTGGAAGTGCAGACTTAGTCCGAAGAAAACAAATAGTTTGCTTTCCTGCGGCTCATTTCTAAGTAGTGGCCAGAAATAATACTCTATTATCTGAATTGGCTACAGCTTTAGTCAGTACTTCCAAAGCTCCTAACATTTGAGGCAGTCAGGGGGGTGGTTGAATACTTTTGACAACGTTCTCCACATCAACCTCCTCGAAGGAAGACAGGAGAAACGTTGAGACCTCTTTCTGGTAGGAAGAACCGCAGCGCGGGCTTCCTCATCCAGTAGGAGATCATCCGATCTGCTATGTGAGAGAGGAGATAGGGGGTTACCCGTCTCCATCCCTCTAACAGATCGAGCCGCGAACCGCACGAGTGCAGCTGCCGCTCCGCCTTTTTTTTTTTTTTTTCAGCGGAAGCGGGGCCAGACCCGCGAGGAACGCTAGTGAAAACTCCCTCCTCAAAGAGAGTCTTCCGAGAACGGAGTACGTGCAGTGGAAAGCGCGCTTTCACACCGCAAACAGCCAGCCCCCTCAAGAGCTGACTGAACGTGCTCCGCACCCACAGAGCCACACACAGACTGCGTGTATCCCCACCAACAGAAAGCTTTCTCTGCTGGCAGGGAGGAACACGCCGTCTGTGAGGCTGCTAAACCACTTGAGTTACTTTTCCCCCTATTTAGGTTGGTAACATATCCACTCAAATAAAAGTTGTGCAAACTGGCACAGAAAAACAGTGTAATGAAACAGACAGGCAGACAGACACAGAGCGCTTCGCTGAATGACAAAAGCTGACACCGGCATCAAACGCACGTGCTAATATACTTCCTGGTCGCTGACGTCACCGCGCCTGTGACGTCACTCCCGTCGTTTTCATTGGTTGTAGACATGATTCAGAGAGCGGCTCGCCAATGGCGTTCCCCAAAGCGTTGATGACGCAGTGTTGAGTTCCCAGAAGGGAACTACGTATAGTGTGTTAAGAATCAAGCACATTACCGATGCACTAAATAGCATTAGGCAACAGCATATCACTGACTTAAACAGTGTATTGGAAGAAATAGTCATCTAAGTTATAAAACAGCATTCCCAATACTAGATGAGCTGTAAGCAGCAAGCCTGTTTCGAATCAGACAACCTTAGACAACAGCTTTAAAAACAATTCTCGGTGTGGTAGTTTAATTGGGTAATTTTACCAGCGTGTCAGTATACAAACAATAAGCCTAAAGCAACAACATGCCTAGTAAACAATGTTACTGAACAACTGTCTTAAACAATGAGCTATATTTGACAATAACATAGCATTAAGCAACTAGAATGAAGTAAGAAACTTAGCTTGTGAAGACATTCAGTGATGAATAAAGGGTGAAAATTTCCAGTTCTTTCTTTCCGTAGCAGCAAGCATATTTCAAGAACAATCAGATAAACCTTAACAAGCAAGCAAATCCAAATACCCTGAAAGCTTAAGCAAAGACTGGACGCAGCATGGCCTTTCAGAAAAGAGCAGCAGCAAAGGGGTGCTCATCTTTAATAAGCAGCTGAGAAGAGCAGCGTACCCCTTTAATGCAGTGCAGCATATGTTCAATACCTGAAGTTAGGCAACAGGCATGTTTCTCTTATCTGCATAATCATTAGCATTAATAACATCCTTAGTAGCAAGTCTGCATAAGAATCAAGCACGTACCGATACACTTATGGTGCATTTCCACTGGCATGTAGCGAGCGCAGCAGAGTGAGTGTTTTCAATTAATTCATAGGAAATTGAGCTTAAATGCTCGCGTGGTGCATTACGGGATTGAAAGCGGCACAGAGAAAGAGTTGAGTGCGGCTAAGAGCTTCACAAAGGATGGGCATGCCTAAACTTTATGCAAATCTAGAGTGTAAAATCCCGGGCAACAACCAATCGCTGTGAAAAGTAGCCAAGGCAAGATTTTTACGTATGCTTCCGAGTATTTGCTGGATTACTGAGCGGAAATCACATTTCCTCGAAGAAGTCACGCAACGTAAATGCACTTTGCATGCTTTCATTACATGCCAGTGTTTAGTTTGCAAACCGGCTTTAAAAGACGATGATGAAACGTACAGGGTGTAAACATTGTTTATAAGAGGCATGCTCTGCCCTGAATTTTACACTCCCCAGAGCAGTGGTATTGTAGCATTGCCAGTGGCACTGAGTGCGGATTTGACGCTGTAGTGGAAATGCACCGTAAGTTTGATGGCTTTAAGCAACAGCATATCACCACTAAAACACAGCATGTTGGAAATAATAGTTGGATAAATTCAATGAAACAGCATTCCCAATACTAGATGGCCTTTACGCAGCAAGCCCATTTCATATCAGACAGCCTTGAGAACAACTTGACTTCTGTGTTAAATACAACCAATAGCCTAACAGTGGCGGCGTGTCACGTATGTGGTCTATCCTGTCATCATGAACTCTTGCACAACACATTCTGGACTTCATTCCTCACAAGCCACTGCACCAATCACTGCACACACCTGCTCTTCATTTCCCACTGCACTGATTGCTGCACACACCTGTTTCACATTGACTCTCATGCATTTAAGCCACACACTTCCGGGCGAAGTCTTATTGTTCCGTATGGTCATTATTCCGAGCGTTTCTTTCCGTGTTTGTTTTCCCTTGTGTTTGATTCCTGGACTCCTTCCCGTGTTTGATTCTCGCTGCCAGCCCCGACCTTCTGCCTGTGTTTTGACTACTCTTTGGATTATCCTCGTTGTTGTTGTTTGCCGGTGATTGACCCTGTCTGTGTACCATGCCTTCTAATTAAAGCCTGCATTTGGATCCGAACGTCTGTCTCCCGAGTCCCCTACTGTGACAGAAGACTTCGCCACTACAAGGATCCAGCAGCTTTTTCACCTCAGATCATCATGAACCCGGGAGATCGTCTGGTTCGTCTTCGCCAGAGGAACCGACAAATTGAGGAGTATGTGGCTGACTTCTGTGAACTTTGCTGGCAGGTAGATTTCCAAGACACTTTTCTAAAGCACATTTTTTACTACGGCTTGAACAAGGACTTAAAACCCTGTATTCCACTACATGCCTGCCGCTCCAGGGCCTGCTCACGCCAACCCAGAGCCTCCGCTGGTTCAGCCCAGCCTTCCAGAGCCTCCGCTGGTTCAGCCCAGTCTTCCAGAGCCTCCGCTGGTTCCGCCCAGCCTTCCAGAGCCTCCGCTGGTTCCGCCCAGCCTTCCAGAGCCTCCGCTGGTTCAGCCCGGCCTTCCAGAGCCTTCGCTGGTTCCGCCCGGCCTTCCAGAGCCTCCGCTGGTTCCGCCCGGCCTTCCAGAGCCTCCGCTGGTTCCGCCCGGCCTTCCAGAGCCTCCGCTGGTTCAGCCCGGCCTTCCAGAGCCTCTGATGGTTCAGCCCAGCCTTCCAGAGCCTCCGCTGGTTCAGCCCGGCCTTCCAGAGCCTCCGCTGGTTCCGCCCGGCCTTCAGAGAGCCTCCGCTGGTTCAGCCCGGTCTTCCAGAGCCTCCGCTGGTTCAGCCCGGTCTTCCAGAGCCTCTGCTGGTTCAGCCCGGCCTTCCAGAGCCTCCGCTGGTTCAGCCCGGCCTTCCAGAGCCTCCGCTGGTTCAGCCCAGCCTTCCAGAGCCTCCGCTGGTTCAGCCCAGCCTTCCAGAACCTCCGCTGGTTCAGCCCAGTCTTCCAGAGCCTCCCGCTGGTTCCGTCCAGTCGTCCTGAGATTCCTGTCTGCCCGGTTCTGGCCACGGAGGGGTTCCCACCCACCCTCCCTGCTGCTAAAGTCCCGCCACCTCTGTCTCCTGACAGTCTCTCTGCTCACCCACATTCCACCTTCGGTGCAGAGGACTCGCAGTGGGATTGCCAGTCTTCATCGGTGTCCAGACTGAAGGATCCCTCACCATCACCTCCAGTCTCAGAGTCCTGGACTCCACCTCGGCCCTCCGACCCTGCGGCTCCACCCTGGCTCTGTGCTCCCTCGTCTCCGTTGTCGGCCGTCGGCCCACGAGCTCCTCCGGGCTCCATCGTCCCTCCGGCTCCGCCCCGGTCAGTCGTCGCCCCACCTTCGCCTCTGGACTCTACTCCTCCGGCTGCGCCTCGTCACTCCGTCCTGCCGGCTCTGTGGACCTTCTCCCTCCCGTGGGCAAAGCCTCGATCCTCTGTCACTCCGGCTCCGCTGCGTACCTCCGGACCTCCATCTCCGCCAGGGTCGCCAGAGCCTTGGGTTCCGCCTTGGCCCTCCGGATCCTCGGTGTCACCTAGGACCGTCGACTCTCCGGTTCTCCCTCGGGCTCCACCGGCTCCACCTCCGTCGGTCGCCCCCATGCAGGAGCCTACCCTTCCTCCGCCATGGCTTCTCAGTCCGTAGTTCCAGGTACCCCTACATGGACCTGGCCCTCCATCCCTCCCCCTGTTCCACCTCCGCTCCACCACCCTCCAGGTTGTATTAAGTGGTTAGAGCGTCTGGAAGCCGCTCCTTGGGGGGGGGGCTCTGTCACGTATGTGGTCTATCCTGTCATCATGAACTCTTGCACAACACATTCTGGACTTCATTCCCCACAAGTCACTGCACACACCTGCTCCTCGTTTCCCACTGCACTGATTGCTGCACACACCTGTTTCACATTGACTCTCATGCATTTAAGCCACTGACACACACACTTCCGGGCGAAGTCTTATTGTTCCGTATGGTCATTATTCCGAGTGTTTCTTTCCGTGTTTGTTTTCCCTTGTGTTTGATTCCTGGACTCCTTCCCGTGTTTGATTCTCGCTGCCAGCCCCGACCTTCTGCCTGTGTTTTGACTACTCTTTGGATTATCCTCGTTTTTGTTGTTTGCCGGTGATTGACCCTGTCTGTGTACCATGCCTTCTAATTAAAGCCTGCATTTGGATCCGAACGTCTGTCTCCCGAGTCACCCTCCCTGCTGCTCCAGTCCCGCCACCTCTGTCTCCTGACAGTCTCTCTGCTCACCCACATTCCACCTTCGGTGCAGAGGACTCGCAGTGGGATTGCCAGTCTTCATCGGTGTCCAGACTGAAGGATCCCTCACCATCACCTCCAGTCTCAGAGTCCTGGACTCCACCTCGGCCCTCCGACCCTGCGGCTCCACCCTGGCTCTGTGCTCCCTCGTCTCCGTTGTCGGCCGTCGGCCCACCAGCTCCTCCGGGCTCCATCGTCCCTCCGGCTCCGCCCCGGTCAGTCGTCGCCCCACCTTCGCCTCTGGACTCTACTCCTCCGGCTGCGCCTCGTCACTCCGTCCTGCCGGCTCTGTGGACCTCCTCCCTCCCGTGGGCAAAGCCTCGATCCTCTGTCACTCCGGCTCCGCTGCGTACCTCCGGACCTCCATCTCCGCCAGGGTCACCAGAGCCTTGGGTTCCGCCTTGGCCCTCCGGATCCTCGGTGTCACCTAGGACCGTCGACTCTCCGGTTCTCCCTCGGGCTCCACCGGCTCCACCTCCGTCGGTCGCCCCCATGCAGGAGCCTACCCTTCCTCCGCCATGGCTTCTCCCTCCGTCGGCTCTGCCTCAGTCCGTAGTTCCTGTACCCCTACATGGACCTGGCCCTCCATCCCTCCCCCTGTTCCGCCTCCGCTCCACCACCCTCCAGGTTGTATTAAGTGGTTAGAGCGTCTGGAAGCCGCTCCTTGGGGGGGGGGCTCTGTCACGTATGTGGTCTATCCTGTCATCATGAACTCTTGCACAACACATTCTGGACTTCATTCCCCACAAGTCACTGCACCAATCACTGCACACACCTGCTCCTCGTTTCCCACTGCACTGATTGCTGCACACACCTGTTTCACATTGACTCTCATGCATTTAAGCCACTGACACACACACTTCCGGGCGAAGTCTTATTGTTCCGTATGGTCATTATTCCGAGTGTTTCTTTCCGTGTTTGTTTTCCCTTGTGTTTGATTCCTGGACTCCTTCCCGTGTTTGATTCTCGCTGCCAGCCCCGACCTTCTGCCTGTGTTTTGACTACTCTTTGGATTATCCTCGTTGTTGTTGTTTGCCGGTGATTGACCCTGTCTGTGTACCATGCCTTCTAATTAAAGCCTGCATTTGGATCCGAACGTCTGTATATAGCATATAGACCCTTGCACTTAAATTTTTTTAAAATAAATGAAAAATCAAGCTCAAATTAGTTAGACGGAGATCTGCCTTTGTCTTGTCTTTAGAATGGCTGTATCAAGTGCATCGTGTTATATGCTTCATCAACTACTTCATGTAGCTGTTATTGCTCTTAGTTTTTCTTGTTTCACACTTGGCCAAAATCTCATGATGTGAACGATGAAGCACCATATGCACAGGATATTTGAAACGTATAGAGTGCTGTACTTATTCAAACGTCAGCTATTAATTTACACTTGTATTGCGAATGAGAGGTCTCCAGGCTGTGCGTTCTGCGTGGCACTTCGTTTTGAATGAAAGGTTTCATTCAGAATTAAGTTACAATGTTTCACTGACAGTTTGAGGATCCAATCCTCAAACAGACATAAGGAAAACTGATAGCACTTGGTTTAATTAATAGCGAAATATAATAGAGCTATGAAATTTGGAAACTTGATGGGCGAGTGCGGGTACAGGCGGATAGAGACACATTTTATGCATATATTGTACGAAAGCAGCAAGAACTAGTATAACATAAATATGATTAGCAAAAGCAAGAATAGGCAGTTTGATTTAAAAAACATGTTTGCGCGTGAGCAATGTAGCCATGTGTTGATTTCTAGAACGCATCTGCCAATCAGAGGTGCTTAAGCTAGAATCCACTCACTGTTCAAAGTTCTTGCACAGTGCTGAATATTGTGAGCTCACGAGTTACAACACACAATGTGTAGACATTGTGAAATATTCATTGTGCATAATATTCATTGTGCTATAATAGCTTTATGAGATTGCATATGAACTGAGATGCCAGTTTTAAAGGTGCCAAAGAATGCATTTATAAAATATTTTAAATTGTTCTCTGATATCTACATAGAAGGTATATAGCATAGAAAAGGGCAAAAAATCTCCAAAAACGGTTTTACAGGTCCATTTACAACTCAAGGATTTGTCCCTAGAATGAAATGCTCTGTTGTTGCCTTATTTTGGAAGGTTCGTGAATATTAATGAGCTCTGCTCTGATTGGCTGTTTCACAGAGCTGCTCATTTCAATAGCTCATGCATGGATAAAAATATATGTTTAATTATGGAGCTCTAGCTGCTTTTAATATGCGGTTTGTTGAATCTGCCGTTTTGAATCGGCGACATTTTCCTCTCACTACTGTGATGGCATGTGCTCTGTGTAACGTTATAATGCAGCGGGAGTGCTTACTTACCACATAAGTTCAGGTGCTTGTGAGTGATGCTCAAGATCTGTAAATCATTTGCGCAGTCATTTCTCCATCATTCACCATAATCAGCACAGTCATCTCGCTGTTTATGTGGTAAGTGAAATCCTATGTACTACAATGTAACAGGCTAACGCTAGCAGTAAGCTAACCGTGTCCCTTCAGTGACTTGCCTTATTTTACTGATGTACTGACTGTACTGATGATTGGGCGATGCAAATGTTAGGGCGTAACTATTAACAATCCCAGGGCATAATAGTCGGTGTTATGTTGGAATTTACCTATTTTTCAGTAGTCTTTTGTAAACACTAGATTTATATAAGAAGGAGGAAATGGTGGTGTTTGAGACTCATGGTATGTCATGTCCATGTCCTGAACTGTTATTATTCAACTATGCCAAGGTAAATACAGTTCTCTTCCGAAAGAGGACTCAACGGTGCGTCCTGGCAGACACTTTGGGAACTGCCTTCAGCGTGACCGGTTCTGAAGCATGAATGGAAAAACGACAATGAACTTGACATTGGCAGGCGGTAGCGTATGACGTAACTAATAAGGTGACTGCCGGTATAAAACGGGCGCCTGTGGAATACGTCATCCATCTTTTGTCTTCAGAGTCTTTGTTCTAAGCGTGAAGTGGTAAGAAAAGCGATGCCTAGAGTTAAGCATTTTAGGAAGTGTGCGGATCCGTGTCAGAGAAATCTGACACCAGATGACACGCACAACCTTTTGTGTTATGTGTTTGAGTGAGGAGCACGTGCGCTCTGTTCTCGAGAGTTTCTCTTTAAAGAAACTCCACTCTCGTTTGTCTCTTTTCTCGAGGGAATTGGGACATTTAAGCCACTTAAAGAAACATCGCGCTTGAATGGCAGGGCATACGCGGCAGCGGGTCAGGCTGGTGCTGCCTAGCACACGATGGCGGTGTTGCATGCGTACCAGGCTGACCTGCTGAAAGACCTAGACCGGGCCTGGGGCTTTCCCCTGAGGAGGTTGCTGAGCTGCGCCGCACCACGGATCTGTCTCTCAGGGCCACCAAACAGACAGCTGCCACTATTGGCAGATCCAGGGCGGCAATGGTGGCCACTGAGAGGCATCTGTGGGTGAACTTGGCTGACATCGGGGAGAAAGAGAAGTGCTTTCTCCTTGATGCCCCCAGTTTCGCCTTCTGAATTGTTCGGCACATCCATTGAGGGGTGGTCGATAGATTCAAGGAGGCGAAGGCGTGCTCGGCAGCCTATAAAACTTTAATACCTCGCCGGTCTGTGTCTACACCCAAGTACAGGGAAGGAGGCAGGGCCAGGTGGCTAGCGTGGCCATTCGGGGCCCTCCCCCTGGGAAGAGCAGGTCTCAGAGGGGACGTGATGCGAGAAACAGGAGAGGGGTTCTAAGGGAAACGATCCAGTGCAGGCGTGGTTTCAACAGGTCTGGAACGGGTACCTAGTATCTCCTCTCTTTTTTTCCCTCACGGTCGGACGGCCGCCTACTCTCTCCCGTCCCCTAATAAATAAATATATGTCTACCAGCTCCGCTTAGGCGACTTTACTAGTACATAGGCTCCGTTTTGAGCTTATTCTATTTTTGTTCCTAGCGTTGAGTGTAGTCAGGTCTCCTCTCTTAAAATTGTTGTGGTGAGACCTAAACTCTTAGATAACCTCCACCAGGGTTAAGCATCGCTAGGCTTCCTCTCGTTTTAGAGGGTCATCCTGCTGAAGCCTCCGCTATCCAGAGCTTCGTATATATATATTATATATATATATATATATATATATATATATTGTGACGAGTCGGCTGCCTCCCCCCTAATTATCATCACCACCCCGTCCCTTATTCGCCGCCCTTCTCCAGGCTCCCGACGGGAGTGGGTGTGTAGGGGAGAGGAGGGGCGAGTAATCGGCTCGGGCTGGCGGCGTGTGATGAGGACACGTGAAGGAAATGAAGCCTCATCACCGCCGCTGTTTAAATCCCGAGCGCGCCTCTCCTCAGGAGACCGGTCTCTTCCCCCGTGCATGCACGCTGGTGTCCTCGCGGGTCCAGGAAGGGGTGAAGATGGAACCAGCGCTGCCGAGGATAAGCCGCTGGACTCGCGGTCCGGCCGAGAACCGCACTACT